>NC_134713.1:14425678-14728708 GCF_049634645.1 Pelodiscus sinensis
AAAGAGTGAGAGCATATTATTCTGAACAGGAAGCTATATACCAAGAATGGGAAACCTGCGGCCTGCGGGCCAGATTTGGCCCACAGCTTGCCTAGATTCAGCCCATGACAGTCCCTACTCAACAGGGTGAGCCCAACTTGCTCTCCAGCAGCCCCCTTCTACACATTAAACCCCTCATTTTGGCCCCACATCAGAGCCTATGAAGCCCCACAAAATCTACTAGCCCTGGACCCCCAGAAGAGTTAATATGGAAGCCTGAGCCTTGGCACCCCACCCTCTCATAGGGCTGGAGTGCCAACCCTAGTGCCCTTAGTTTCATGAACGAGGTGAATGTCTTTCTTTTCTGCTTACCAGTTAGGGGTCACGTCCATGAGGAGGGTTTTTTTGTTGTTGTTGCACTCTCATTTGTGTGAGGCCCTCAACTGATTTTAATGTAGATCAGTGGTTCCTTACCCTGCTATCTACCCTCCCCAGGTGTACAGCCTGGACTGGTTTGAACCCTTCCCACCTGTTCAATTAATAGTTAAACAGGCTTCATTTTAAGTCTGTTTCTTGTTAACTGTGGTAGAGCTGTGTTTCTTCCACTCCTGCTAAGAGTTCAAATCACTGAGAGCTGAAATCACTTTGAGATTGATGTGCAGAGGTCACAACCAAGAGGGGATGGCAGCCAGCAGGTGATGGCAGTGAGGTGCCATGAGCAGCCAGCAAGGTGGTGAAAGAGAGGCCCATGCAGTGAATAAGATGCCTCTTTATCTCCCCTCACCCAGGATGGGAGGAGTACTCTACAGATGCACCTCTGAACTCTGGGTCTGCACTGACCAAGAGTAGCAACTGTGAGTGGGGGGCAGAGAAGGTTTGGGCATGTGAAAGGAACATTTAGGTTCCGGGACTTAAGAACCTGAGAGTAAAAGGATACAAGTTTTTAATAAAAGGGAGGGAAGTAACTTGGCATTAATTTGGGAAAACACTATAAACATGGTTCATAAACATGAGTAAAAGCCCACTCCAGCCTGCTAGGAGTGGGCTTTTACTCATGTTTAGGAACCATGTTTATAGTGTTTTCCCAAATTAATGCCAAGTTACTTCCCTCCCTTTTATTAAAAACTTATTTGCTAAACTCAGACTCTGTGCTTGTGAGTGGGGAACAATTGCCTCTTTGAGGTGCCCAGTGGTGGTGTGTGAATCCCAGTTTACTGGGTGGGGGACTCGAGCTGGTGTTGGATGGATGAAGAAGAGCCCTTAGATATTGAACCCAGCCCTGGCTGCTGTTGGCTCCACCTGGCAGAAAAGTTACACAAGGACTTAAAGATATGGGGTCTAAATTATAGTGATGAGAATACATTTACTCTAATTCATACTACAATATTTGGCTCAAAGGTCACATAACTTGTCTTAAGATACTATCAACAACAGACATTTTACAATCACCTGTTGATGGGCAGGGAGATTCTGACATCCATATGTTTCTTGTGTAGTTATCAGGATATAGTGAAAAGGACAAATATATATTTCTTACCTTCACAAAATAATTCTCTCTGTCCAAGATGGACTGGGTGGCAGCAATAATATCTTGGCCTTCATTAGATACTGCCTAACAAAATACCAGCAAAACTAGGAAGTAAAAATACTAAATAAAAATAGTAATTAGGGTTAACTCTGAATTCAAAATATTAATAAGTACAGTAAATTAAGTTCTATGCTCAGGAAAGATGGAAGTACTGATTGCACTGTGTTTAGATGCTCAGATGAGCATGGGAAGGAAATGCAGATAATAAGATAAAAAAGGACCGATAACATCAGTTCAAATATGAGAAAGAATATGGGAGAACACTCTCCTGAGAAGGAAATCTCCTAGAAAGATTTAATCTTATGGTGCATTTCCTTTTTCCTGTCCCAGATTATTAACCCATCTGTATTTAAACCCCATATATTTTATTTACGCAAAGTTCTTTCCATGACTCCCAACTAAATACCCCCATCTCTAAGATCAATCCACAGCCATGAAAATAAGAACAGAGAGGCGGTGTTATCACCACATTGTCAATTACAGCACAGATCAAACTAAAACTAAAGTCTAAATTTATAACTCTTCAATTGAACTGAAGTTCTTAATCTAATTTTTAAATGAAAAGTTCCTAAGGCCTAATCTAGTTGCAAGTACCCTTATTAGCAGTCTCAGCATAGAAGCCAAGGAAGAACACACAACAGAGACTGAACAAATCTCTCACTCTTAGGGTACGTCTAGACAGCACCCTTCTATTGGAATAAGATACACAATTTTACTATGCAAATTGTGTAGCTTATTCCGAGTCTAGGTCGAAAGAGCTTATTTTGAAATTTTGTGCTGTGTAGATCGTACCAAATTTCAAAATAAGGCACTATTCCAACAAATCCCTTAACCCTCATGGAACAAGGGTTAAAGGGATGCCGGAATAGTGTGCCTGCTATTTTGGGAAATAACGGGAGCATTTAAAGATGAAGCGTTGCTATTTCGGGATACTTCCAGTATCCCGAAATAGCGCCGCAGTCTAGACATACCTTAGAGTTGGTCCCTCAAGAGCATGTTTGAGGCACACAGACAAGGAAGCGACAGACTAGAAAGAGGACTCTGATCTACAGGACTATCAATTCATCACCTTTTACAAATACTTAATTTAAAAAAGATAAAAAAAATCTACTTTTTACATCAGAGATTCTAACCACAAACATTAAACTTCATTTTTAAAAATCTACGATAAATGTTTCACATTTCAATGAATTTGTCAGTTTCAGACACACACTGCTCAGGGTACTCTGTATAGGGATCATAGCTCTGGTAAGGAGCTAAAGACTACACTTTACAAGTTACCACAGTGTAATTAACTTAAAATCAATTCAATTTCATTGATGCAAATTGCTAGTGTAAACACATGCAAACTGACTGAAACCTCACTTACATTGGCTTAGTTTAATCAACCTACTTAAGGCTTACATTAACCTGCTATATGCAAGGTTTAAGCCAGTTTAAGTGTATTTACATTAAGGATTTGCATTGATATAACTGATCAATTATAAACCATTGTAATTACACCAGGACAACATTTGGAGTATAGACCAAAATCACAGAGAAACTGAAATGCTATTTTTCCTTCATCTTGCTGCTTTTCATGGCTACTGCAGATAATTTCACAAGACAGCTCTATTGCAATTCCCAAGCTTGACAGCACCACTTAAGAATGAAGTTTTAGTCTTAATTTAGAATTTCCTGGGTTCTGTTTCCTAGGGTATGTCTAGACTACAAGGCTCTGTCGCCAGAGCCATACAGATTAGTTTACTAGACATACCCAAATGAAGCGGCGATTTAAATAATCGCCACTTCATTTAAATTAAAATGGCTACCGAGCTGAGCCGATCAGCTATTTGTCGGCTCAACGTGCTAGTCCGGACGCTCCACGGTCGACATCAAAGGCATTTAACCACCCCGGTAAACCTCATCCCACGAGGTATAACGGGGCGGTTGACAAATGCCTTTGATGTCGACCGCGGCTCAGCGCAGCAACCATTTTAATTTAAATGAAGCAGCGATTATTTAAATCGCCGCTTCATTTGGATATGTCTAGTAAACTAATCTACATGGCTCTGGCGACAGAGCCACGTAGTCTAGACATACTCCTAATGTGCCAATGGTAACACATTAGTGATGGAACACAGCTGGTGTTTGGAGCTGGCCACTCATCTTCCATGATTTGTCAGAATTCTATACTATTGTACATCCCAATGTTTGTATAAATCAGTTTCTTTTTTTTCCATGCTGCAAAACCACACAATGTAGTTTAAAAAGGCATCTGCCTCACCCTTGTAGACTGGCTTCATGCTTACTGATGGGAGAGCAACAGAACAATGCATGGAGCAGGAGCCAGAGCCAGGGAGCATCAACTACAGACAACCAAAGGAAGTAGAACTCCATATTCCTTAATAAAATGAGTGCCCCTTATTTGGGGCATTCAGTATGTAACACTAAACCTGACAGACCTGTATTATATATGGGTCCACCAATGCACAGTAGGGGGAAGGCAAAAAGGGCAATTGCCCTGGGGTCCAGTGATTCAAAGGGGCCTGGGGCTCCTGGCTGATGCCACTGTTACTGCAGTAACCAGAACCCTGAGCCCTTCAAACCCTATGAGCCGCCATTGTGACATGGCCGTGAAAAAGGCTAATACGATCTTGGGATGTATTAGGCGAGGTATTTCCAGTAGGGATAAGGAGGTGATAGTGCCATTATACAAGGCATTGGTGAGACCCCATTTGGAATACTGTGTGCAGTTCTGGTCTCCCATGTTTAAGAAGGATGAATTCAAACTGGAACAGGTACAAAGAAGGGCCACTAGGATGATCCGAGGAATGGAAAACCTGTCTTATGAAAGGAGACTCAAGGAGCTTGGCTTGTTTACTTTAACCAAAAGAAGGCTGAGGGGGGACATGATTGCACTGTTTAAATATATTAGAGGGATAAATACCAGGGAGGGAGAGGAATTATTTAAGTTTAATACCAATGTGGACACAAGAACAAATGGCTATAAGCTGGCTAGTAGGAAGTTTAGACTTGAGATTAGACGAAGGTTTCTAACCATTAGAGGAGTGAAGTTCTGGAACGGCCTTCCAAGGGAAGTAGTGGGGGCAAAAGATCTATCTGGCTTCAAGATTAAACTAGATGGGTTTATGAAGGGGATGGTTTGATGAGATAACAGGATCTTGGTATCTAGCTGACCATTCATTATCAGTGGGAAATAGGTTAATGGAGGGATGATAGGAGTTACTATAGAGAACTTTCTGGGTGTCTGGCTGATGAGTCTTGCCCACATGCTCAGGGTTTAGCTGATCACCATATTTGGGGTCGGGAAGGAATTTTCCTCCAGGGTAGATTGGCAGAGGCCCTGGAGGTTTTTCGCCTTCCTCTGTAGCATGGGGTACAGATCACAGCTAGAGGATCTCTGCATCTTGGGGTCTTCAAAGTATTTGAAGGCTTCAATATCTGAGATATAGGTGAGAGGATTATTCTAGGAGGGGTGGGTGAGATTTTGTGGCCTGCACTGTGCAGGGGGTCAGACTAGATGATCATAATGGTCCCTTCTGACCTTGGAGTCTATGAGTCTATAAATCGCTGCCGGAGCGCAGCACAGTGCATTCTGGGCAGCACTGAGCTGCTGGGGGGAAGAGAGCCACACTCTGGAAAACACTGAGAACTGTCTGCCCCTGACTCTGCCCCTTATGCCCAAGGCATACACCTTGCTCAGTGGCTTGTGGGGGCTGTCAGCGCCCCTGATTACATAACTGCAGGACACCTTTAGTAATACTTTATAGAACTCTTTTCAATTCAAACACTAATTATATCTATATAGCATCACTGAAATGCAGCTACATCTGGTGTGGAGGGTAACAACTAACCCTGACATTGTACAACAGTGAATGGATGGAAAATATTGCCTGGGGATGACAGACTCCTCTTACAAAAACTCTTGTCTCTTACAAAAATGCCTAAAAAAGCAGATAAGACCCCTACTGCTAAGGTCTTATCCCAAACACCCACACACAAGAAACTGCATGGAACTGAATGAATCGATCACAGGATGATGATGGGACCAGGCGAATCCTGCTGACCCTCAGGCTGCAGCAAACCATTTCAAACTAGAGATGCTTAGACCATGTAAATTACCTTTCCACCCCAAAACATTTCTAACTTGGTAATTTTTTGTTCCTCTTTGCAGAGTGGCAAACCATTAGACATTGTCCATTTGGCAGAAATTTTACAAGACATCGCAGTTAATTACTTTTTCCTCATTTCTGCCAAAATACAGCTTCAGTCTTACCTGCACTTGAGAAAAACGCTTCTGCGTTAGCCAATGTTTGCAAGATTTTTTCCTCTCAGACGCGCTGCTGCCAAAAGTGCTTGGTGGTGTGCTCCTAGCCGGGGATGAGATGGCTCCCTGAAGAGATTTAACAGAAGGAAAAAATCTGCATAATAAGAAGTTTTGGTTTATGAACTTCACGCTGCCCATCTTTCCACCTAAGTAATAAACTCAAATTCCTTTATAATGGGGGTCTCAAACTCACAGCCTGCAGACCATCTAAAGGCCACAGCATATTTGCAATCTGGCCCAGGAGTCCTGGCAGCCTGGGGGCTGTGTCCGTCCCTGTCCCCAAAGGCCGGTCTCTTCCTGTCACCACCCCACCCTCTTTTCCCCATTGTCTCCCAACTCCCTGAGGGACATGGCCTGGGGGCTATCGGAGGGGGGCTGGCGCAGGGCAGCAGCAGTGCCTGGCCCTTACCCAGAAGCTGCAGGGAAGCAGAGTGAGTGTGCTTGCCAAGAGTGTTTCCCTACCCCTTCCCCTTTTGTCCTGAGTGAAAGGGTTTAGAGCAGCACAAGGGAGCTCTGGAGTAGGGGCTTTCCTGGAGATAAGAGAGGTGTGTCAGAGCAACGTTCGAGGCAGAAGGGACATATCAAGGCTGGGGCTGCAAGCCAGAGCACTGCAGAGATGCCAAGCAGGGCTGCCACTCATAGGCAGCTATAGAGTGGTTGGCATAACTCAAACAGACCTTGGAGCAGCCTGCTACATCAAGGACAGTTTCTGCTCATGGAACAGCTTAGGACTGAAGGACACAATGGTGTCCTAAAACCCCCTTTGTTCCTTCTCCCTCTGGATTACAAAGTTCTGTGCTGGCCCTTTACAAGTCTGTACCTGTTAGAATCTCAACTTTTATGTTTATATTCTTCAAAGCTGGATAAATGTAGAAACTCCTGGAGTACCCCATTACAGATGTTGGTTTCATATGTCCCACTCTAGGGTTTCACAGGGTAAAGAAATGAATTGTTACCTACCTGTTCCGGACTCTGCAGGTCATACTCTGCCTGGGACCTGGGACATTTCAGATTTAATAACCAGTGGTTCTTTGAACCATCCATGTTAGACACTCCTGAGCAGGGCTAGAAACAGTATTAAAATAAGTAAAAAGATGTTACAAGTCATAGCACACACTAAAAGGTTATTTCTTGCAATGCAGCCAACCAAGTTACCCAGGAGTTTCTAAATGCTGCCAGAACATTTGCCTATATGTGCATATCACAGCAAGTCAAATTGAAGAAGATAAAAAATGTCGGTTTTACAGTCAGATGCACCCTCTCACACTGTCTACTGTAATCTTCCGAACAAACAAGTTGGTTGATTTTGTACTCTCAGACAAAGTTGTTTCAATAGGACACAACAGTGTTTGTCACAACATCATCTCTGAAGATTTTTTTTACTATTAAATTCTATCATCTTACATTTACAGAGGCACAGTGTTCCTAGGCACTTTGAAACCTCTACTGTGCTTCATCTTGGGGATGACCACATTTTTACGGGCTGGTGAAGTGATTTCTGAATGCAAAAAACTAATATTAAAGCAACACTGATGCTATGAGATCAAGCTAGGAAATTCCAAGCTATAGCCTAGCCACTTTGTGTATCTTGTCTATTTTATATATAGCCAAGACATCAGGGGCTCATACAATTGCACATCCTCTAGAGCCAGCAATGCCCCTCTGCCATGTATATTGACCAAACTGGACAGTCTCTGCAACAAAGGATAAACAGACACAAATCAGACATCAGGAACGGTAACACACATAAACCAGTAGGGGAACATTTTAACATATCTAGACATGTAATAATGGATTTAAAAGTAGCCATTCTTCTACAAAGGAATGTTACCACCCAATTACAGAGAGAGACTGCTGAACTAGAATTCATTTACAAATCTGACACTGTCAACCTAGGCTTGAATAACTACATTAACTGGAACAAAAGACAGGACTATGCAGCACTTTAAAGACTAACAAGATGGTTTATTAGGTGATGACTTCCTCAAATCAAATTGTGGAAGACAATCAGAGGAAGTGGGTCTGGCCCACAAAAGCTCATCACCTAATAAACCATCTTGTTAGTCTTTAAAGTGCTGCATAGCCCTGTTTTTTGTTTCAACAAGACCAGACTAACATGGCTACATCTCTATTACTATTCTACATTAACTGGTTAATGCACTACAAAGCCAATTTCCCCTGCCTCTGACATTATCATTTCACATAAAAAACTATAAATGGGACACATCCAGCCTACTTAATTAGCTTAATTAACAAAGTCCTACAATTGACAGGTAACTAACTGCTTTTGCTGAAATATATATCAGTGGTTCCCAAACTTTTCAAGCATATGGACCCCTTTTCAATCGGTTAAAATTTTATGGACTCCCCAAGGAGAGCAGTGGGAAGCGGCAGCCAGCCTGTCCTTTGGCCCATGCTGCTTCCTCAGCTCCTGCCCCTTTCATCACCTACCCATACACAGAGGATATGGCGCGGGAACTCTCCTGGCCAAAGGCAGCTCCTGCCGTGGCACTCTGCCTTGGCTGGGCATGGAGCCCTGGGGGAGAAAGAAAAAGAAAAAGAAAAAGAAAAAGAAAAAGAAAAAGAAGGATTGGGCCCACCGCAGGACTGAGAGAGGGCAGATAGCGGGAGCATAAACAGCAGCACAGATGGCAGCAGAAGGATGGATGGTGCCTCCTGGTAAATCAAGATCCCATCCCAAGGTGGAAGGTGGAGCGCATGCAGCCAGTAGTGAGTGGCGAACCCCAGGAGAGAATCGACTAGAAAGTCCCAGTCCTGCACTTGGCCTGAGCCTTGCCTTGCTATGCTTTTCCTAAACTTTCTGAGGACCCTCTACATTACCATCGCAGACCACCAGGGGTCTGCAGACCACACGTTGGAAAGCACAAATTGTATATCTCGGATTCTGTTATTTCCATTCCAACTCATCTGATGACGTGGGTTTTACCCATGAAAGCTCATGATCCTATATATTTGTTAGTCTCTAAAGACATGTCTACACTGGGGAGTTATTTTGAAATAACAAGAAGAGTATCCACACTACCAAGCCTATTATTTTGAAATAATGGGCTTGTTATTTCGAAATAATAACTCCTGTTTGTGAAGAGGAAAAAGCTTATTTCAAAATAGTTATTTTGGGAGTTATTATTTCAAAATAACTTATTTTGAAATATGTGTAGACATAGCCTAAGGTGCCACAGGACTACTCGTTTTCTATTTTATAGCATACATTACTAAGAAAAAGTAATATATTAAGGTTTATACATAGCGGCTGTGTCTAGACTGCATCCCTTTTCCGTAAAAGGGATGCAAATTAGACATATCGCAATTGCAAATGAAGCGGGGATTTAAATCCCCCCCGCTTCATTAGCATAAAAATCGCTGCCGCTTTTTTCCAGCTCGGAGCTTTGCCGGAAAAAAGCACTAGTCTAGACGCGGATCTTTCGGAAAATAAAGCCTTTTCCAAAAGATCCCTTATCCCTCTTAAAATGAAAAAGAAAATGAGGGATAAGGGATCTTTCGGAAAAGGCTTTATTTTCCGAAAGATCCGCGTCTAGACTGGCACTTTTTTCCGCCAAAGCTCCGAGCCGGAAAAAAGCAGCAGCCATTTTTATGCTAATGAAGCAGGGGGATGCTCCTCTGAGGGAGAGGATCCCAGTTGTTAGGAACGGGCATCTAATAATAATTGGGAATAAATAAATCATACATAGTGGGGTTTGTGATGACAGAGAACTGAATCATGAAGTCTACCAGGTGTGAAGCTTGCACATCTTTGAGGCATCTAGATAAACCTATTTATAATGCTGGGGAGGAGCCAGTGGCTGTGATACTCACAGAGGTACCAATGACATATGGAAAGTAGAAGAGAAGTCTTGAAGGGCAAATTTAGACAGATAGACAAGAGATGAAAGTCCAGGACCTCCATGATAGCATTCTCTGAAATGCTTCTAGTTCAATACACAGGGTCCGTTAGAAAGGCAGAACTGTAATATTTCAATGAGTGGATGACATTTAGAGGGGAGATTTAGGCTTATAAGGAATTAGGAAACCCTTTGAAAAAAGAGGAGCTTGTACATAGAGTGGGCTCCTCCTAAACTAAAAGAGAAGCAGACTGCTGGCATATAAAATTAAAAAGGTCATAGAGGAGTTTTAAAACTAAGGCCTGAGGAAAAGCAGACAGGTATGAAGGAACACACAGTTCAGACTGTTTCACGAGACATAAAGGATCTGACGACAAAGGGTTCTGGGGTTGGCTGATCCCCGTCCAGACTACCATGCTGTGCCGACAATCAGCTGATCGGCACAGCGCGGCAGCCATTTTGATGTAAACGAAGCAGCAATTATTTAAATCGCCGCTTCTTTTTGCTATGTCTAGTAAACTCATCTACATGGCTCCGTCGACGGAGCCATGTAGTCTAGATACACCCTAAAGTTTTACACTGTTTTGTTTCTGATTGCAGTTATGTAACAAAAAATATCTGCACTTTCACGATAAAGAACTTTCACTACAGTAATTTTGTGAAGTGAAAAATATGATTTCACTTGTCATTTTTACAGTGCAAATATTTGCAAAAAACATATAAAGTGAGCACACTGTACACTTTGTATTCTGTAATTGAAATCAATATATTTGAAAACAGATAAACATTCAAAATATTTAATAAATTTCAATAGGTATTCTATTGCTTAAAAGTAATTAGAACTGTGATTAATCATTAATCATTTTTAAAATGAGATTAATTTTTGAGTTAATCATGTGAGATGACTGTGATTAACAGACAACTCTACAAAACAGTAAAGATTGCTGAATGATTAATATGCAGAATCATTAATATGTACTTAACTACTTCTGAAAGAGACACTATATCCTCTGTACCTGCAAAGGAGTTGAGGGTGCCCAGGTTAGCCAATCTTTTGAAGATTTTCTTTTGCACAGAGTTCTTATTGTTCTGATCTTCTTGGACACTGATGGTGAGATTCCCTGGACAGGCTTAAAATAAGAAAAACACATTAATATTATACTGTCCAAACTTAAAAAAATAATCATGCTGACCTCCCTTCAACCTAGTTACCTAAAGCAATTTTGCTTACAACAAGGGCATAATAACAATCACGTAAGACTCTACCCAGTGTTTGACAGGGAAAGGATGTTTGAGCATGGAAGAGAAGAAATGTCTGTCCTTGTTCCATGGCTGGGTTCTTCTGTAAGAAACACAGAAGGGGTCCAGTTGGAGATAATTCTCCATGAGAAGGGAGGATATATGAAGTAGCTTTAGGAAGTCATCCTCCTGTAGATATCTGCCTGTTACAAGGACCAGGAGAGAAGGATAGATTCTGGCTTCACAAGCTTTTCTAAATCTTAAAGACTCAGGTTGAGATGAAGTCTTAGTCCTCTCTTATACTGGTCTGTTTTTGTTTTGTTTTGTTTTGTTTTTTTACTCTGGCTATGAGAAGCCAAATTGTCATGTTTAATATTAGCCATGGGCCTAGTTACCTGAGATACTCACAGGTTTTTTAATTTAGCAGATTCTGGACTGAGAGTATGATGCTGAACAAAGAGCTAGATGAGGGTCTGTAAGGGTAGGCTGGAAAGAGACAGATCTGGAGGTATGTGTTTACTTGACACTAAGAGATAGTTTTCCATTTTTTTAAAAAAAATAAACATTTAACATCCACTTTAATTTTACATAGTACAGAGAATAGTTTCACCCTAAAGAATGGTAAATGCTGTTTCTGTGAGGCTTTACCAATATAAAGGCTGAGTATAACACTAGGGGTACGTCTAAACTACATGGCTCCGTCGACGGAGCCATGTAGATTTGTTTTTTTGGCAAAGGCAAATGAAGCCGCGATTTAAATGATCGCGGCTTCATTTAAATTCACATGGCTGCCGCGCTGAGCCGACAAACAGCTAATCAGCTGTTTGTCGGCTCAGCGCGGCAGCCATGTGAATTTAAATGAAGCCACAATCATTTAAATCGCGGCTTCATTTGCCTTTGCCTATCTGTCTAACCTACATGGCTCCATCGATGGAGCTATGTAGTCTAGACACAGCCTGAGTGTCTAGTCTACTCTGCTTAGCACAAGAAGTGCTAGGGGGATATAGACCACTGATTCAAGCAAGATAGACATCAGCTGGCTGTTCTTCCTGACAGGTAAAGACAAGAGCAGAATGGGCTGACCATAATTACAGTCACCATAATACTGTAAGTGATTTTAACCACATTGTTCTAGCCATAGGGGAAAGGAGTTGGATTTTCAACCTCACCCTGCTCAAGCACAAGAGAGCAGGAGCAGGAGTGAACTAAACATCCCCCAAGAAGTCAGGGCTCCTAGAGCTCTTCTCCTTTCACATGGAGGCCTAACAAATACTACACAGAAACTGGAGGGAATCTTGAGCTAGTAATTTCAGATATTAAGTATGGTCTCCTCTTGTCCCACACTTAGCTCTGACCCTGTCTAGCCCTATGGATGCAGAAACCAATTTCTTGCATTGCTCACCTGTTCTAGCACTTGCACATCATGTTTGTTTTGAGATCCTGGACAATAAACCCTTATGAGCCAGTCTTCATACAAACTTTTCCTCCTTGTCTCTATAGATGTTACTGAGTCAGGCTGGAAACAACAAGAAAATGACCATGAGCAAATGAAAACTAGAGCGCAGGCAATAAGTGGTTAGTTTTCAAACACTGGACAAATCAAATTTGTTGTGATGGAAATGACTAAAGCATTTCTAAATTCTGAAAGAAAGAGAATTACTGTCAACATGAATGAGATTTAAACAAATGTCAGTTTTACAATGAGTTGCTATCTCTGCAACCTCAAAATCAAGTGGGTTGCAATCATGATGTTTCTCAGATCATTTTTTCAGCCCTGGAAATAATTTTGCCTAACTTAAAATTCCTGAAGTTACAGTTGGTGTAAGCCTCCTATTTTACTATTTGTCCTAAACTGTTGTTTGTTCTAGTGCTTTTCTAAACTGTTCTGCCAAAAGCTATATATTTAAGGAATGTATTCCTACACCTGCTAAGTTTCTCTCTTCAGTAAATCCACAACTTTCTGCTACAAAGGTCTTGTAAGTTAAAAAATTCACCTCTGGTCAAAACTGAATTGTCTTGGACTCTTCGAAGAAAAATGGTTTAATAACTGCAGTGACTAAGTATCAGAAGACTAGTATCCTTACCCACATACCTGGAAGTAACACCTGCCCTGAATAGACATGCCATGGTGATTAACAAACCAGGGCTCTGCTTTAACCCACAAGGACACTGTTTCCATAGTTACTGCAGGCTGTTTTCAAACACCTCAGATGTTTTCCGACTTGCAACTGAACATAAGAGCTAATTTCTACTGTAGATAGGATCCAACACTACGAACTGCCTCTGGAAAGGGTGCAGACAAACGGCATACTGTTTTCCCTTCAGGAAACAGACACAAGCAGGCAGCCACGCATTACACGAATTGGTATTTCAGAAAGGTCTTTAGCCTTGTGGAGTGCAGTGAAGGATGGAATGACAACAGTCACATGGATCACATTAGCGAGTCCACGGACACTCTCTCAATGACTTAACCACCTGCATTCTGCTACAAAGACCTTTTACATCTGCACTTGAAAGGGAATCCTCTGAACTGTCATTCATGTTAAAATTCGACACTTTCCTAAAAGGACTCAACAAACATTTGAACTATCTCACCCATTACCAAGATAGTTTCCCCAATTATCACCTCTAATACCATTAACTCACAAACATCCCACTCTCCCTACCTCTAATATCATCAATTCACAGACACTTACCTTCCTTCCTTCCCCTCTCCCCCCCCCCCCCCCGCATCCCCCTCCTGTTCTGCAATGTGATTTGTCCTTTTCATATTTGTTCATTTTTTTTAATTGTATCCTTTGGTATATATGGCTGTGACTACTTTCTTCCACTATTTGATCTGAGGAAGTGGGTCTGGCCCACGAAAGCTCATCATCTAATAAACCATCTTGTTAGTCTTTAAAGTGCTACATTGTCCTGCATTTTGCTTCAGCTACCCCAGACTAACACGGCTACATTTCTATCACTATTCCCCAAGTGAAGTGACTGCAAAGTGCCCCAAGAGTGTGATCCATGTACCCTGCCTCAGGACTGTCTTTATGTGGTGGAGAAGGACATCACTGACCAGGAAGGAACAGCTGCCTGCTCTCTGGGCAACGATCCCCCTCCCTCCCATTAAAGAGAGCCAGTGCCAGCAAGTGGTTAGAGCAGAGTACAGGATGCCTGAGATCTACGCCCAGCTCTGATGCTGGCTGTGGGCAAAGCGATTCTGTCTTCGGTGCCTCAGTTTCCCCCCTGGGTAACGCTGCGCTGGGTGCCCACGCTCCGAGCCCGACTTACACGGGCGGGGTCCTGCGGGTCCAGGGATGGGCTGGGCACAGATGGGACTCGCCCCTGCTGTGCAGCTGTGCTGCCTGTAGCCTCCATGGAGCCTGCGCAAGACTCCCCCGCCCGCCTGAGGGGAAGGTGTTACCCGCTCTGGGTGCCCGGCAACCCCTGCCCCTGGGCGCAGCTAGGGCCGCCTCACCCACACCGGTGGCACTGAATCCCTCCGCCGGGAAAAATAGTCTCAAACGTCTCCTTTTAATCACCTGCAGGGCGGGAACGAATCCTCTGGCCCCACCGACCCTGAAAGAGGTGAAACAACCTCTCCGAGCTCGAGCTGCGGGGCGGCGAGAGGCAGCGGCCACAGCTCGTATCCCTCCGCCTTTGTGGTGACGCGTCCCTCGCTCCCATGGCAACTCCAGCCCGAGACGCTCCAGAGTGAGGGACAGGGCACTCCACCAATCAGGAAAGAAGATGGTCCGACCCAGCGAATCAAGGTACGGACACAAAAACGCCCGCCCTCCAGTGGAGTAACTTGTTGCGGTGCTGCTACTAGGTAAGGAGCCGGGTCGCCGTCCGCAGCGGGTCGGACGGTGGTTGGAAGAGCGGGGAGGGTGACGTGCGGGCGGGCCCTTATCACAGAGACGTTTAAAAACTAGCCCGCCCGCTTCTCTGCAGCGCGGGCTCGCAGCTGGTTGGGCCGCGCAGCGCTGTTGTCACCCGCACTTATCCTCCCCCTGGCCTCGCTCCTAGCCTGTCGGGTTGCCAGGTGTCCGGTTTTCAACCGGACCGTCCAGTATTGGAGTTCTCTGTTCGGGAAACAAATTGAGAAAATAGAAATGTCGGGTAGTTTCTACATTAACTGTCATGTCGATTGTGATGTCATGTCGAGTGTGTCCGGTATTTTTTGAACCCATCTGGCAACCCTATTCCTAGGGCACCTGCTCGCTCAAGCTGCAAGCCCCACGGACCCCCAAGCCAAATCACTGGAGTTATACCTAGAGGCTACCTCTACGCTACAGGCTTCTTGCGCAAGAAGCCTTTTGCCCTAGATTTTTTGCACAAAAACTTCTTGCGCAAGAGCACACCCACACCTCAAAACACATCCGTTACGGCTCCTTCCCCACTCTTGCAGGATAAATGCAGAAGTGGGGGCCAGTAAGTGTACCCCAAAACCTTATGTACCAGGTTTTGGTATAAAACTTCCCCCCCAAAATCTTAAAACCCTAGATTTTGGGAATAAAACTTCCGCTGCCACCACCCAAATATTAATAAAGAAATCAGGGGAGAGACCATTTGGGGAAATCTCACCCCTAAAGTAAAAAGCAGGACACCACCATTAACCAATACCAGGTTAATAAAAAGAAAAGAGAAAACTTTTATTATCACCACAATATTCCTGTTGCAAGCATAATGACTAGATGGAAAGGTAACAAAATATACTCATGGAGAAACTCCACGGGCCTAGAACTTAGTTACAAAGAAAAGCCAAACATCTTTTAAAAAGTGCACAGACATCAGATCCCATACCCAAACCATAAAACAATACAACCTAACAGATTTATCTAAACTTTATCCTACTTACATAAAGTGAAGAAAGAGTCTTTGCTTGGAAGGAGACATAATGTCTGTCCCCCTCAATAGCTGGAGAGAGCTGCCCAGAATAAAGGAGGGAAAAACCAAAAATTCCTTTGTCCCAGTTTGAAATTCCTACCTAGATTCCTATTGGCCACTCCACCTGGCTAGGTAAGGGACATAGTTAACCCCTTAGTCTGCTGACTAATCCTCGTGATCATGACAACATTGCTTTTGTGCAAGAGAGCGTCCACACTGCTGGATGCTCTTTTGCAAGAAAGCTCCGATGGCCTTTCACAGAATGGCCATCAGAGCACCTGTGTTTTTTTCCATAGGAGCATCCATGCTTGCCTTCTTCCATAATAGCTGTAGCGCTAGAAGCAGTTATGCCTCAGAAAAAGGAGGTTTACCTACGGCGGAAAAATCCCTCTGTTCTGCCGTTTAACTGCCCATTTAATTGCTCCAGAGTGTGGATGCTCCCCAAGTTTTGCACAAAAAACTTGTACTGTAGATGTAGGCTGAGCTAACTGCACTCTCGACAGCCAGTTGTCCTGCAGCACCATCCTTAGGGTATGTCTACACAGCAACATTATTTCAGAATAACCAACGTTATTTCAAAATACCTTAGTCTGTGTCTACATAGCAGGCAGTTACTTCGAAATAGTATCAAAATCCTGTCAAGCTGGAGGACTTCTTACTTTGACTCCTGTGACCCTCCATTGTACAAGGAGTAAGGGAAGTTGGAGGAAGAGTGCTCTATTTTGAAATAAGTGCTGGGTAGATGCTCCCAATTTCTAAATAAGCTCTTTTGAAATAAACAACCAATTGACGTAGCTCAATTTGCGTAGCTTATTTCAAGTTAAGCCCTGCTGGATAGCTGCATCCCTAAGGGACTAACAAAAATATATACATAGGATGTGGCTACACTGCAAGGCTTAACTCGAAATAAGCTACACAAATTGAGCTACGTCAGTTGTGTAGTTTATTTTGAAATAGGGAGTGTCCACATAGCACTTATTTTGAAATAGAGCACTCTTCGTCCGACTTCCCTTATTCCTCATACAATGAGAGTTACAGGAGTCAAAGAAGTCCTCCAGCTTGACAGGATTTTGACACTATTGAAATAACTGCCTGCTGGGTAGATGTGGACTAAGTTATTTCGGAATAGTGCTAGTTATTTCAAAATAGTGTAGCAGTGTAGGTGTGCCCATAGTATCATGAGCTTTCGTGAGCACAACCCACTTCCTGAGAAGAGATCCAGACACACTGGAACAGGCTCCCATGTCTGGCTAGTGGACCTCTGTAGCCCTTGTCTGTGCCAGTTGGAAGGGCACAAAGGTGGTTTAGTTCCTCTTCCCTGGGCTCCAAGTTGTGTGCTGTGCCAGAGGCACAATGACATGGAGTTCAGCAGGCCAAAGCCTGTTAGATTTCACATACTCACTGGACTCCTGACTAAGCAGAACACTTTTTCAGTAAAATGTTTCTTTTAACATAAAAATAAATCTACACTGGATAATTCATAAAGCTAGAAAGGATCGTTAATTATCCCCAGGGAGCAGATAAGAGAACAAACAGCACCTAACATTTGTGTAGGCTATCACATTGCTTAATGCACTACTGGAAAGTGCTCAGATGCTACAATGACAAATGGGATATAAAAACCTACACAGAATAGAATAATACAGTGGTTTTCAAACTTTTTCCCCAGTTAAAGTAAATTTTTGATGCCTGGGACCCAACATAATTTGAATAGTGTGTGGACTCTGGGGTGGGGCTGAAGATGAGAGCTTTAGGGAAGACATAGGAATGGGCTCCGGCTTCGAGGGGAGTCAGAACTGGGCAGAAAAGGCTTACCTTGAGCAGCTCCCAGTCAGCAGTGCAGTGGTGGTGCCACGGCAGACTTTTTGCTTTTTCTGGCACTGCAGACTGTGCTGCACCACAGAAGCAGTCTGCAGCAGGTTCCTGGCCAATGGAGGTGCGGAGCTGGTGCTTGGGGTAGAGGCAGCCCTGTTCGCTCCCCTGCCCACTCCTAAGAGATGGGCCTGCTGCTGGCTGCTTCTGGGGAGCAGTGCAATCTGCGGTTCCAGGAGAGGCAGGAAGCCTGCCTTAGCACCCACACTGATCACCTAACCCCTTTCAAGCATCAAGACCTAATGTCTGACATTCATAGAATCACAGAATCCTAGGGCTGGAAGAGACCTCAGGAGGTCATCAAGTCTAGCCCCCTGCCCAAAGCAAGACCAACCCCAACTAAATCATCCCAGCCAGGGCTTTGTCAAGTCGGGACTTAAAAACCTCTTAGGGATGGAAATTCCACCACCTCCCTAGGTAACCCATTCCAGTGCTTCATCACCCTCCTAGTGAAATAGTTTTTCCTAATATGCAACCTAGACCTCCCCCACTGCAACTTGAAACCTTTACTCCTCATCTGTCACTACAGAGAACAGCCTTTTTCCATCCTCCTTGGAACCTCCCTTCAGGTAGTTGAAAGCTGTTATCAAATACCCCCTCACTCTTCTCTTTTGTAGACTAAAGAAACCCAAATCCCTCAGCCTGTCCTTATAAGTTATGTGCTCCAGCCCCCTAATTATTTTGGTTGCCCTCTGCTGGACTTTCTCCAATGCATCCACATACTTTCTATAACGGGGGGCCCAGAACTGGATGCAATGCTCCAGATGTGGCCTCATCAGGGAATAATCATTTCTCTAGATCTGCTGGCAATGCTCCTTCTAATGCACCCTAATATGCCATTAGCCTTCTTGGCTATAAGGGCACACTGTTGACGAGTATCCAGCTTCTCATCCATTGTAATCCCCAGGTCTTTTTCTGCCAAACTACTGCTTAGCCAGTCAGTCCTCAGCCTGTAATAGTGCTTGGGATTCTTCTGTCTCAAGTGCTGGACTCTGCACTTGTCCTTGTTGAATCTTATCAGATTTCTTTTGGCCCAAACCTCTACTTTGTCTAGGATGATCTAGACCCTATCTCTACCCTTCAATGTATCTACCTCTCCCCCTAGTTTAGTGTTATCTGTGAATTTGCTGAGGGTGCAGTCCAGCCCCTCATCAAGTCATTAAGAAAGATATTGGACAAAATCAGCTCCAGTACCGACTCTTGGGGCACTCTGCTTGATACTGATTCCCAGCCAGACATTGGTATTGGTTTATCACTACCTGTTGAGCCCAACAATCTAGCCAGCTTTCTATCCATCTTACAGTCCATTTCTCTAATGCATATTTCCTTAATTTGCTGGCAAGAATACTGTGGGAGACCATATCGAAAGCTTTGCTAATGTCAAGGTATATCACATCCGCCACCTTCCCCACGTAGAAGACAATTAGGTTTGTCAGGCATGTCTTGCCCTTGGTGAATCCATGTTGATTATTCCTGATCATTGTCCTCTCTTCCAAGTGCTTTAAAATGGATTCCTTGAGGATTCCCTCCATGATTTTTCTGGGAACTGAGGTAAGGCTGTCCGGTCTATAGTTCCCTGGATTGTCCATCTTCCCTTTTTTTAAAGATGGGCACTACATTTGCCTTTTTCCAAATGTTCGGCACCTCCCACAATTGCCATGAGTTTTCAAAGATAATGGCCAATGGCTCTGTAATCAATCATCCAGCTCCCTCTGCACCCTTGGATGCATTAGATCTAGCTCCATGTGTTTGTGTATGTCCCACTTTTCAAAGTAGTTTTTAACTTGTTCTTTCTCCACTGAGAGCTGCCCACCTCCTTCCCATACAGCCTGGTACTGTAGTCTGGGAGCTGACATTGTCTGTGAAGACTCAAAAAAAGCATTGAGTACTTCAGCTTTTCCCACATCATCTCTCAGTAAGTTACTTCTCTCATCCAGAGTCCCACAACTTCCCTGACCACCCTCTTACTGACCATGCCTGTAAAAACCCTTTTTGTTATCCTTCACATCCCTTGCTAGCTGCAATTCCAATTGTGCTTTCACCTTCCTGATTATATCCCTGCATGCTTGAGCAATATGTTTATACTCCTCCCCAGCCATCTATCCATCTTGTAAGCTTCCTTTTTGTGTTTAAGCTTGCCAAGGATTTCATTGTTAAGCCAAGCTGGTTGCCTACCATATTTGCTTTTCTTACTTTGCATCGGGATGGTTTCACGACCCAGTACTGGGTCATTACCCTAAGTTTCTAAACCACTGGAATAGTATTTAGAGTTAGACCATCATACATGAGAGATTGATCCCATGTATTACACTACGTTAAATTTCACACACTTATCCTTGTATTGAGCCCAGTATCTCCTGTATATTTGAGAGAATTTGTCTATCTGTGAGTCCGTTGGTTCAAGAACTCTTCCTAAACAGTAAGAGCTAGGACCACCAAATACGATATACAGCTTCCTCTGATCATAACTTAAAGCAAGATAAGGGTTTGGTTTTGCCAGGAAAATGGGTTGTGCCTGGAATGGGATTGCTTCTCATAAAACCATACAGAAAAGAAACAGAATCATCAGACAGGTGAAAGTGGCTGGTTGGGGGTGTGCCCCATTCAGGACTGCCCAAGCCTGCCATCCTCAGGTGACCCCTTCATTAGGGACCAAGGGGAAATTGCACAGTTTGCTGCATTTGTCACTCTGTCTGGGAAGCGCAAGGGGCAGATGAATCTGGACCTGCCCCTGACAGGGGACATGCACCCAACCCTCCCTTAGCTGTGCCTACTGGAGCTGCAACAGCCATGGAGAGAAGCTTCTGACCTGCCCCCAAGCTGCTGCAGTGAAAAAGGGTTGAAATAGTCCTCTCTCTCTCTCCCTCTCTCTCTCTCTCTCTGTGGCAGCCTGCATATGAAACTTCTCATCCTCAGCCCCAAACCAAACCAATGATTTAAATGAAGAACAAAAATTATTTGAGTTAAGGACCTGAGCAACGCCAGGGAAATCTCCTAGGAAGAACACAAGAACAGCCAAAGGTCCAGTAGGAGGAAGATCAGGCCTCTGAAGCACATCTGGAAAGAACTGAACACCCATCTATGTCTGATTTCTTTCACAGAACTGAAGGAAAATGAACCAAGTTATTTCCTTGCTCGATGATTGCCTCATCAAAACAAAACATGTAGAGCATGCAGCCATCATCAAAATAAAGGATGGAAGTGTGTGGGCATCAACCCTTGGCTTTAATGTAAGAAAATGAAAATGTCTTAGCAAATGATACTGAAAGTAAAAAAAAATTTAAATGTACCCTATTTTGTTACGGGTGAGAAAATGAGTTAGGGATAAGAGAGGGGACTGTTTATCAGGACTGCTGTGTTTGATTAAGTATTCTTAAGTCTTCCACTGGCTGCGTGACCTTAGGCAGTTTTCATACCTGCTGAGCCAAATGGACACATTTCTACAGTATTTACCAAGAAGTGGCATGTGAGGTCAAATTTGTTGTAAGAATCTTATATTAGATCTTTGGAGGAAGAGTGTTTTATTGTTAGAACTCCATTTCTTTAGTGCTTTGGACTGGGTCAGTCACCTTTGATTCTGCTAGAGATGCAGACATGTTAGTCTGGTCTAGCTGAAACAAAGGACAGGACTATGAGACACTTTAAAGACTAACAAGATGGTTTATTATTGTTGTTGTTTCTGCTGATTTTATTTTAGGATCAACAAGGTAGCAAAGAAGACAGCAGAATAGAGCAGTACAGTACTATATCCTATGATGAAATTAATGCTTCCCCTGTCTACTTTGATTTAATATTGTGTTACATTTGAACAGAGGGGGTCAAGTCTGCTTATTTACTTATATGGTCACATCACCATAGTGTCTGTGCACTGAAGTGTCATCCATAGGACAGTAGCAGTCAGTGAGGGTCGAAAATGCTAAAATTCATTTTCACTCTAGAAGTGTGGTTGGTGGAGGGAGACTGGGGCAGATTCTTGCTAGTGTAGATTCTCATTGTTCTATTGATCTCAATGGATTTATGGCATTTCACACCAGGGAAAGATTTATTCTCAGGTTGTAGCATGCAATGCTCCATCTTGATTTGAAAAGCTCACTTGCTGGAGTTTCTCAAAGCTACATCTATATATTAAAGTAGAGATAATTATTATTTACATGTGGGATCTGTGTGCCCAGTATTGTGCAACCACAGAGTCCTCTAATCCAGAGAGTTTTTAAAGTAAGAGGCCAATCCAGTAAACACTAGTGGGCATATTGCTTACCATGAGTAGTGCCACTCTAATCAATGGGACTACTCATGGGGGTAAGTGCAAACATTTGTGAATCAGATTCTAAATCAGAGCCTGAAAATACAATTCATTCATACATGGACTAAAGCCCAGTTTCAAAGTTCTTCAGCCATTTTCCTTTGTTGTGTCATAATCTATTTATGAAACCATCTTTGATTAATTATCAACATCGCAGAAGAGGTGTGTTGATTGCAAAAGTGTGTTCTTTTTATCAATTTAGCTGCAGCCACAGACTGTCCATGTCATCATCCATGCTTTCTTCAAGAACTTACTGCAAGTCAGAAAGGAAGGACTTTACTTCAAGGAGAAGCATTATAAATGCGTCCGAGCAGATGACTGCTCCATGTATCTTAAAAATGTAAGTTGGTAACATTTATGGCAAATAGGCCTAAGCACTGAAGAAAGTATTTAAAAGTTTTCCACTTTTGTTCCTATGTATGTTAACGCGCAGAGTCAATTAGAGGTTAAACAAAATGTTTGCCACCTTTCTATCCACAGCACCTTCACAATATATGGAGCAAACAAATAAAAGCATAGCACAGCATCTCTACAAGGAAAATGGTAATGATATAACCTAGATTAAACAGAAATTAGTGCTGTTAATCACAGTTCACTCATGTGATTGAGACAAAAATTAATTGCAATTTAAAAAATCAGTTTTAATCACACTGTTAAAATAGAATATCAGTTGGTATTTATTAAGTATTTTGGATGTTTTTCTACTTTTTCAAATATATTAATTTAAAATACAACAGAGAATACAAAAGGTACAGAGATCACTTTTATTATTTAATTACAAATATTTGCACTGAAAAATGATAAACAAAAGAAATAGGATTTTTCAGTTCATCTCACAAGTACTGTAGTGCAATCTCTTATCACAAAAGTGCAATTTACAAATGCAGATTTTTTTGTTACATAACTGTATTGAAAAACAAAACAATATAAAACATTAGACTGAGCTTAAAAATCCACTCAGTCTTAGTTCTTGTTCAGGCAGTCATGTAGACTATGTCTACATGGTAATATTATTTCAAAATAACTAGTGTTATTTTGAAATAACATAGTCCACGATTACACAGCTGGCAGCTATTTTGACATGTCAAAATACTGTCAAGCTGGAGGACTTCTTACTCATTTTATGAGGAGTAAGGGAAGTCGGAGGAAGAGTGCTCTATTTTGAATACCGAAGCACCAAAACTCGAAATAAGCTACACAAGATATAGCTCAATTTGCATAGCTTATTTCAAGTTAAACCCTGCTACGTAGACATGCCCTCATAGAATCAAGGTTATTTATATTATGTATGCTTCCATACATTATTTTCACTATCACCTGAAAGTGAGAACAGATGTTCTCATGGAACTTCTGTAGCCAGCATGGCAAGGCATTTATGTGCCAGATATGCTAAATATTTGTATGTCCCTTCATGCTTTGCCATTCCAGAGGACATACTTCAATGCTGATGCTTGTTTTTTTTTTAAAGCATTATTTAAATTTGTGACTGAACTCCCAGGGGGAGAATTCTATGTTTCCTGCTCTGTTTTACCTTTGTGCTGCCATATATTTCATGTTACAGAAGTCTCTGATGATGAGCCAGCACATGTTTGTTTTAAGAACACGTTCCCTGCAGATTT
The DNA here is from genome assembly GCF_049634645.1 of Pelodiscus sinensis. Taxonomy (NCBI): domain Eukaryota; kingdom Metazoa; phylum Chordata; order Testudines; family Trionychidae; genus Pelodiscus; species Pelodiscus sinensis. The sequence continues at coordinate 14,449,347 of NC_134713.1, forward strand.
GACAAAACACAAAGAAGGTACCAATGTGAGATTTCTGAAGGTAGCTACAGTACTTGATCCAAGGTTTAAGCATCTGACATGCCTTCCGAAATTTTAGAGCAGGGATAGGAAACGTATGGCTTCTTGCTGCAGGCAGAGGAGAGCCCCAGGTCTCGCAAGCTGAATCAAGGCAAGCCACCAGCAGCATCTGGCCAGTGGGCTCTACCAGGCGGCGGGAGAAAGCAGCTGTGTGAGTTGCTGTTCTCCTTCCCCTGGCTTGCAGACTCCACACTTCACTCCCACTGGTCAGGAATCACTGCCAGTGGGAGCAGTGGGGGGTACCTGCAAGTGTAGGGTGGTGCAGAGCCACCTGTGTATCCCTGGAGATGCAGTTAATGCACCAATCCCCTGCTCCCTCCTGCACCCCACCACAGCCCCCTTCCACATGCCTACACTGCTCCTGCACCCTACCTCCTGTCCAGACCCCACATCTCCACTCCATTCCTGGACCATTCCTCCTGCCCAGGCCCCCCACCACACTCCTGCACCCTTTCTCCCATCCAGATCCCACAACCAGGCTGTGTCTACACTGGGCCACTTATTCCGGAAAATCAGCCGCTTTTCCGGAATAAGCTGCGAGCTGTCTACACTGGCCCTTGAATTTCCGGAAAAGCAACGATGCTCTCCTGTACAAAATCAGCCGCTATTCCGGAAAAACTATTCTGCTCCCGCTCGGGCATAAGTCCTTATTCCGGAACACTGTTCCGGAAAAGGGCCAGTGTATACAGCCCAGTAGTCTTTTCCGGAAAAGCGCGTCTACATTGGCCACAGACGCTTTTCCGGAAAAAGGGCTTTTCCGGAAAAGCAGCATGCCAATGTAGACGCTCCTTTTCCGGAAAAACTGAAAACAGAATAGTATTCCATTTTAAGCATTTCCGGAAATTCGTGCCAGTGTAGACACAGCCCCAGTGTTGCCTCTAAGCTATGCAGCAGCTTCATCCTATGTATCTCTGACCATTTTTCTAGTTTGTCCAGATCATTTTGAATTTTGACCTTATCCTCCAAAGCAGTCGCAACCCTTCCCAGCTTGGTATCATCTGCAAATTTAATAAGTGTACTCTGTATGCCAATACAGGCAGTCCCCGGGTTACGTACAAGATAGGGCCTGTAGGTTTGTTCTTAAGTTGAATTTGTACATAAGTCAGGTACCCCAGGTGTCCCCGATTCAGCCGCTGCTGAAACTGACCAGCAGCTGACTACAGGAAGCCCGAGGCAGAGCTGCTTTGCCCCCGGCTTCCTGGAATCAGCTGCTGATCAGTTTCAGCAGCAGCTGGGGTAGAGCAGCTAGGGGACCAACCCGGCAGCGCCCCAGCTGCTCTGTCCCAGGCGTCCAGATTCAGCTGCTGTTGAAACTGACCAGCAGCGGCTGAATCCAACACGCCTGGGGCAGAGCAGCTGGAGTGCTGCTGGGTTGGTCCAGTAGCGCCGCACCTCGGCGCTGTGGGACCAACACGGCAGCCCCCCAGCTGCTCTACCCCAGGCATCAGTGAGAAAAGCCTGGTCTGCTGGGGTGGGTGCACTAACTGTGCCTCCCCCCCAGCAGACCAGGGAGACGCGGAGCGGCTTTTCTCGCCACGGAAGACGCGGGCGGCAGGACCACGGCGCATCTCGGCGGTCCCGCCACCCACGTCCTCCGCGGCGAGAAAAGCCTGGTCTGCTGGGGGGGCGCAATAGCCTGGTCTGCTGGGGGGGGCGCACTCCCCAGCAGACCAGGGAGACGCGGGCGGCAGGACTGCCGAGATGTGCTGCGGTCCCGCTGCCCGCATCCTCCGCGGCTTTGCTCCGTGTCTCCCTGGTCTGCTGGGGGGGGGGGGTCCCCCAGCAGACCAGGGAGACGTGGAGCAGCTTTTCTCGCTGCGGAGGACACGGGCGGCGGGACCTCCCAGACGTGCCGCGGTCCCACTGCCCGCGTCCTCCGCGGCTTTGCGCTGCGTCTCCCTGGTCTGTTGGGGGGCCCCCCGCAGCAGACCAGAGAGATGTGGAGCAGCTTTTCTCGCCGTGGAGGACGTGGGCGGCAGGACCGCGGCGCGTCTGGGCGGTCCCGCCGCCCGCGTCCTCCGTGGCGAGAAAAGCCCCGTTCGTAAGTAGGGATCCGACATAAGTCGGATCCACGTAACCCGGGGACTGCCTGTATATAAATCGTTGATGAAGATATTGAACAGAACCGGTTCCAAAACAGACCCCTGCAGAACCCTACTTGTTATGCCCTTCCAGCAGGATTGTGAACCTTTAATAACTACTCTCTGGCTGTGTCTAGTCTGCATCCCTTTTCCATAAAAAGGATGCAAATTAGACATATCGCAATTGCAAATGAAGCGGGGAATTCATCACATTGGATGAAAGTGACCATGAAATCATAGAGTTCATGATTTTATGGAATGGTAGTAGGGAAAACAGCAAAATAGAGATAATGGATTTCAGGAAGGTAGATTTTAGTAAACTCAGAGAGCTAGTAGGTAAGGTCTCATGGAAAGCAAGACTAAGAGGAAAAATAACTGCAGAGAGTCGGCAGTTTTTTTAGAGAGACATTAGTAAGGGCCCAAAAGCGAACTATTCCACTATGCAGAAAAGATAGAAAGTATGACAGGAGACCAGCTTAGATCAACCAGGACATCTTATATGATCTAAAAATCAAAAAGGAGTTGTATAAAAAGTGGAAACTAGGTCAAATTACAAAGGATGAATATAAGCAAACAACACAGGTATGTGGGGGCAAAATTAGAAAGGCAAAGGCACAAGATGAGCTTAATCCTAGCTAGAGGCATTAAGTGTAACAAAAAGATGTTCTACAAGTATATTAGGAGCAAGAGGAAGATGAAGGACAGGATAGGCCCATTGCTCAGTGAAGAGGGAGAAAAAAAATAACAGGAAACTTGGAAATGGCAGAGGTGCTTAATGACTTCTTTGTTTCAGTCTTCACCAAGAAGTTTGATGGAGGAATGCCTAACAGCGAATGCTAGTGGCAATGGGGGTAGGTTTAGAAGATAAAATTAAAAAAGAACAACTTAAAAATTCCTTAGAAAAGTTAGATGTCTGCAAGTGTGGCAAGGGCCCCTCTTACCCAGGCCACCACTGGGCTGGTCTCTCACTCCTAACCACAGAGGTTGGGATTCACAGCAGGTCTCTGGTAGGGAGCTGAGCCACACCTCCTCAGACTCCCACCCTAACTGCCTCCACTTAATGCTGTTGTGGGTTTGGTCTCTGAAACATCTCTTTCTCCTCCACCTCCCTTCCATCCTCTCCCCTCACCGTCCAACTGCTGAGGCTTTTAAAGGCCCTCAGTCAGTCAGCAGAGGAGTCAGCTGGCCCCAGTCAGACTGAGCCAGCTCCGTCTCAGCTGCATCTAATTGGTCTCATAGACTCATAGACTCATAGACTTTAAGGTCAGAAAGGACCATTATGATCATCTAGTCTGACCCCCTGCACAGTGCAGGCCACAGAATCTCGCCCACCCCTCTTAGAATAATCCTCTCACCTATGTCTCAGATATTGAAGCCTTCCAATACTTTGAAGGCCCCAACATGCAGAGAGTCCTTCAGCTGTGATCTGTGCCCAATGCTACAGAGGAAGGCGAAAAACCTCCAGGGCCTCTGCCAATCTACCCTGGAGGAAAATTCCTTCCTGACCCCAAATATGGCGATCAGCTAAACCCTGAGCATGTGGGCAAGACTCACCAGCCAGACACCCAGAAAGTTCCCTATAGCAACTCCTATCATCCCTCCATTGACCTATTTCCAACTGGAAATGAATGGTCAATTAGTTACCAAGATCATGTTATTTCATCCAACCATCCCCTTATCATAGAATCAGAACTGGAAGAGACCTCAGAAGGTCGTCAAGTCCAGCCCTCCGCTCTAGGCAGGACCAATCCCATCTAAATCAACCCGGCCAGGGCTTTGTCAAGCCGAGACTTAAACACCTCTAGGGATGGAGACTCCACTACTTCCCTAGGTAACCCATTCCAATGCTTCACTACCCTCCTAGTAAAATAGTTTTTCCTAATATCCAATCTGGACCTCTCCCACCACAACTTGAGACCATTGCTCCTTGTTCTGCCATCTGTCACTACTGAGAACAGCCTCTCTCCATCCTCTTTGGAACCTCCCTTCAGGAAGTTGAAGGCTGCTATCAAGTCCCCCCTCACTCTTCGCTTCTGCAGACTAAACAGACCCAAGTCCCTCAGCCTCTCCTCGTAGGTCATATGCTCCAGACCCCTAATCATTTTGGTTGCCCTCCGCTGGACCCTCTCCAATGCGTCCGCATCCTTTTTGTAGTGGGGGGCCCAGAACTGGACACAGTACTCCAGATGTGGCCTCACCAAAGCCGAATAAAGGGGAATAATGACATCTCTGGATCTGCTGGCAATGCTCCTCTTAATGCATCCTAATATGCCATTAGCCTTCTTGGCTACAAGGGCACACTGTTGACTCATATCTAGCTTCTCATCCACTGTAACCCCCAGGTCCTTTTCTGCAGAACTACTACTTAACCGGTTGGTCCCCAGCCTGTAACTATGCTTGGGATTCTTCCGTCCCAAGTGCAGGACTCTACACTTGTCTTTGTTGAATCTCATGAGATTTCTAGTGGCCCAATCCTCCAATTTGTCTAAGTCACTCTGGACCCTATCTCTGCCCTTAAGCGTATCTACCTCTCCCCCTAGCTTAGTGTCATCTGCAGCTCTCTGCTTCTACTTACAGGGGTAGAGATACAGCCGTGTTAGTCTGGTCTAGCTAAAACAAAAGACAGAACTATATAGCACTTTAAAGACTAACAAGATGGTTTATTAGGTGATAAGCTTTCGTGGGCCAAACCCACTTCCTCAGATCAATTTGTGGAAGAAAATTGGCATGACCATATATACCAAACTGATACAATACAATATATATATGTGTGTTCACTTTTTTTGATTGTATCACTTTGGTGTATATGATCGTGCCAATTTTTTTCCACAAATTGAGCTTTTTGCGAAAAAAAGCGTCCGTGCCAATCTAGACGCTCTTTTCTGAAAATGCTTTTAACGGAAAACTTTTCCGTTAAAAGCATTTCCGGAAAATCATGCCAATCTAGACACAGCCTTACTGGTTAGGAAAAGTTCTTGAACAAACAGACAGACACACAAACACGATAGACAAATTCTCAAATATATAGTAGATTCCATAATATAAAGTGTAATGTAACAGGAAGTTTGGGAGCACTGCTGTGAGGGTCCAATCAGGACGAACTGCTTAGATCCAGGGCTGCTCACAGCCAAAGACTGGGGTCCTCTTCTGTAAGGCACCAAACCAGTCTCACAGAGCACTTCAGCTGCTACTCTGGCCAGCAAGAAGTCTCACCAACTCCAAACAGGTTTTAAAGATTGCAAACGACCAGTCACATTCCCAGGTCAATTTATACCTCAGATCTTACCCACTGTGCCAGTTCTTTAGAATCTAAAATCTAAAGGTTTATTAATAAACAGAAAGAAAAGGTTGAGAGTAGAATTGTTAAAGGACGCACATTACATACAATAATCACCAAGTTTTTGATGCAGGATCATAGCAGAGATGTAACAAACTGCTGGCTTAAAAGTCTCTGGAGTACATCCTATGTTAGGATGTGTCAATAGATCCTTCCGGGCCCTTTGTCTATAGTTGCTTCTGGAGAGGAGGGCAGGAATGAAGACAAAGATGGAGAAACCCTCAGGAACCTTTTATAATCTTGCCCATATGGAGGGAAATCCATTGTTCTCCTGAGTGATGGTACCTATCAAAATAGAGCTGATCACATGATCACCAAGTCTTTTTCAGTCAAGGAACCACAGCGGACCTAGGTATGTCCTTCTTAGGCAAGAGGCCATTGTGTGCTTGTAAAGGACTCATATTACTCCTGCCAGAAGTGAGTTCTCAGAATATATATTTATTCTGTCCCCACCAGTTATTCTGTCTCCTCTCCCCACTGTAAATCCGGGCCTCAGCCCCTTGATCACAAATCGCTATAGTTCCGATTATAATCTAGACTGCCACCACCACGAAAGCGACTCGCCCTGCCGGGCGGAGTAGGGGGATTTGGGCCCGCCCTCCCTCCAAACCCTGGCCGAGGGCCCTGAAGGCAGGGACAGCCTGTCCCCGCCTAGCGGATGGGGGAAGTGCCCCTAAACACACCCGTTCACGGGCTCCACGACCCTGCCCTGGGCCACTTCCTATTCAGTCCCTTCCCCACTGCCAGTCCCCGCCAGGGGTCTTTTGCTCACTCTCAGCCTTTGGGCCCAGCGTCGGCCAGTCCGCCACTCCTCCTCCCCCCCCCCCCCCCCCCCCGGCTGGATCAGGCGCGGTTTTAAACTCCGCACCGGTTTGGCTTCCCGACGTCATTGCGCCCACGACGCCGGAACGCCCCTCTCCCCCCATGACGTCATCCGGCCACGCCGCCCAAGTCCCGCCCTCTGGGATATTCTCCGGCGTCGTCCTGTGCTCCCCGCATCCCCTGGCGCCTGCTGCTGGGTCCGCGGTCATCCCTGGTCATCCCACAGTGTGCTGACTGCCCGCCACCCCACGGGCCCTCCGGCCCACTCCCCGGGCCTCCCGAGTGCGGGGCGGGAGCGCCCCGTCACAGTGCTCCTCATGTGTCAGTTGGCAACACCAAAGAGCCATTGTCCATGCAGCATTCACTGATCCGCCATCCCTCATAATAGGTGGGCAATGCCACTGCTGTCTCCCAGACAGAAAGCATTTAAAATAAAAGTACAGAGACCATATTTATAACTTTACATGAAAAAATCATACAAGTATATGAATAGGAGAGACAGAATCAGCACAGCATAAGTTTTCATTAGACTCTTCACATAGCCCATCTTACAAGAATTTAGGGCAAACACACAACAGTGGATGCAGCAGTGATCTGCATTTTTCTACTAAAATCCAATAACATGACATGAAGTAATATTTGAGAGGTATTACTCTGACTCTGTAAAATTACCAGATAGGGGAGAGACATTAACTAGTGTTCAGTGTCAGTCTGCAGCTGCCCAACAGGAAAGGGCCATTGACAGCAGATGGATTATTATGGAATGCCAAAAGGGACAAAAGACTTCGTATCCCTTCTTCCTTCCTTCCCCTTGCTACCCATGAAAATAAGTCATGCAAGTGGATTTCTCCTATCAGCTGAGTTTGCAGCTCAGAGCACATATCAGAGAGGGATAAAAATCCCACACAGAAGAAACTGATTGGCTGTGTCTAGACTGGCAAGTATTTCCGCAAAATCATCTGCTTTTGTGAAAAAACTTGCCAGCTGTCTACACTGGCTGCTTGAATTTCCGCAAGAACACTGACGATCTCATGTAAGATCGTCAGTGTTCTTGCGGAAATACTGTGCTGCTCCTGTTCAGGCAAAATCCCTCTTGCACAAATCATTTGCGCAAGAGGGCCAGAGTAGACAGCACAGTGCTGTTTTCCGCAAAAAAGCCCCGATGGCTAAAATGGCGATCGGGGCTTTTTTGCGGAAAAGCGCGTCTATATTGGCCACGGACGCTTTTCCGCAAAAAGTGCTTTTGCGGAAAAGCATCCTGCCAATCTAGACACGCTTTTCCAAAAATGCTTTTAACGGAAAACTTATGCCAGTGTAGACGTAGCCATTATGTTTATGTTGCTTAGACTCTGGTGGACAAGGTTGGCATAAGCAAGAGAACCCCAGGGCTTAGCCTGGGTTAGCACTATTGGATATATAGACCTTGCTTATTACAGAAGCTTCCATAACTGCTTGAAACTTAAGATAGTAGCTCATTTGTGACTATATGTTTAACTGCTTTAACCTTGTAAATAAGTAAGCCCACTAAATTAAACCCCAGAAGACTGATCATCAAAGTGTCGCTCCTCTGGTAAGTGGAGATGTGGCCTCAAGATGTATTTGGCGGGTAAGTGAAAGGTTCCTTGGGACTGGGAGTAACCAGAGTATTGCTGTGATTCTTGGTATAAGAGACCCTCTGTCACAAAAGTATGCTCACTGAGGTGGCGAGACAATCGGAATACTCAAGGGGACTGTGACTCCATGTTAAAGTTAGTATAATGCTTGAAGAGTTTATATTTGCTACTTGGTTGATGCAATCTAAGTGGAGAACTCACAGCCAGTTCGGGGGTAGTATCCTGATTCCTTACAGTCTGCCCTGAGGTTGAGTCAGTGCAGGCAGCTTTACACTGTTTTTTTTAACTTGTGAAACTGCACACGTGTTCCGCCCCAGAGGTAGCTGAGAGGTCCTCGGCACATGCATACACACTTGCTAATCCTCACATCCTGTGAGTCAAATGCTCAACTCACATTAATGGACATCATGTAATTCAATTGTGAAAAGTGCTCCCAGACATTTGCATTTGACTTCTGAAAATCAAGAAATTTCCAATGGGATTTGTATTCATTATTGCAAATTAATGAGATTCAGAGATGTGTAGTTTGCAAAGCCTTTTTGGATTCTTTCAAATTATACACAGCACATACACTTATTTTATTAACATTTTAATAGCATTTTGGGGTGCTCTTAGCACCTGCATTGCACTTTGTCACTTCAAAGTGCTTTGTAAACATTAATTTATGAATAAACCTGGGAAAGTGCAGTATAATAGAAAACCAGCATACCTCTCACTTAGCTTGATTAAAATACACAATTATATATAAGCCCCATAATCTTAAATGAATTTATATCTGCTATCAATATCAAAATATGTCTTGATTTAAGTTATATAATAGTATTGTCTCTTCCTGAAGGTGATACACAACTTAAATGTCCAACATAAATTGATAAATAGTATGTATATATTTAAAAGAAACCTGCAACTTTTAACCAGTTTTCTCCTTTATCTAGGTGGATGGAGGTTTGATAGCTGTGAAGACCGAGTCGTGCATCCTGCTTGCTACTTACTTAGAGGGCATGTATCCCAGTGTATGTGTGGAAGCCATAGAGAAACTGGGTAATTACTTCATGTGCATGTCTGTCTGAATGTAACTTGTAGAGATATGTTACAAGTGAGAGGCAGCATTTCATTCCAGCAAACTGAATGGAATATTTGAGAAACAAATCTTGAAAGCCCATGAAAAGGAAATATAAAATGGATCTTATATTACTGAGTCAGAAACATGCCATCAATCTCTTTCAGCTTCCACTGAATAAACACATGAAGGTATCTATCAACTCTTAAAAAGAAAAGCTTTTACTGTTCATAATTCTATAATTATAGTTAATTTGTAAAGGGGACACTGAACAGCCCATTTGAAAATATTATAGTTAATATTATTGGCCTGATTCTTAGGGCAGGTCTACACTAAACAAGAAGGTCAGCTTAAGATACGCAACTCCAGCTACATAGATAACGTAGCTGGAGTTGACTTACCTTAAGCCGAATTTCTCTGGCGTCCCCACAGAGGGAGTTTGATGGTAGAAACTCTCCCATCAACTTCAGTTACTCCTCACAACTACGAGGAGTACCGGAGTGTTCAATTTAGTAGGTGCTTACTAGATCCACTAAGTCAAATGCTGGAACATCGACCTCCACAGTGTCAATCTGTGTGGAAGTGAAGACATGGCCTTAGTTACTCTGTTCCTATACATGGAGTAGGGAGCAAAAGTTACTTTAAACCTCTTGTATATTTCCTGGGCCTGAATCTCTATTACCCTGCATTTTATATAGTCATTTAAACCAGTCATTTAGGGCAAAGATGCACATGGTGCCGGACAATGGAGAGTTAGGCCTTTTGTCTTTTGGGGCTAATTAAGAGGAAGTTTAGTTCCAAGTATTAGGTAGAGCAGCCTTGGAGCCACTATATGATAAATTCTGTTTTCTCTGGCCATCAGACATGTCCTTGATGGGCCCCCTTTGTCAATTTTTGGGAATGGGCTCAGAATAGAGCCTTTATACCTGTTCTGCCCTCCCCAAAGAGGGAGGTTAATTCTCTGCTGCCCTGAACTATTTACAGCAATTTGCACCAGGGCCAAGTAAGTGTAAAATGCTACCAGAGGACAATGTCCCACTTTGTGCAAAGACTATTTTCAAGAGGAAGTGGGTCTGGCCCACGAAAGCTCATCATCTAATAAACCATCTTGTTAGTCTTTAAAGTGCTACATTGTCCTGCATTTTGCTTCAACTACCCCAGACTAACACGGCTACATTTCTATCACTATTTTCAAGAGGCTGTGTCCACCCTGCTAAAGTCCCTTTGTCACAATATGCCCCCCCCTTTCCTTTCTTGTACCCCTTCGGGCGGCTTGTCCAGCAATTAGAGCCCACCGAGGCGGAGTGGAGGGTCCGGGCCCACCCTCTCTCCGGACCCCGACCCAGGGCCCTAATGTCAGGAGTGTGACTCCTGACAGTAGCAGGCGGGGTGACGACCCCCAAACACACCTGCTCCCGGGTTCCGCAGCCCACCCTGGGTCGTTACCACTCCGCCGGTCGGTTACCAGCCCGCGCACTCCCTCCTCCATACCCTGCTCTCCCCTCCTCTCTTCTGGGTCGCCCTTTATATCCCCTAGTCCCCCGCTGGCGGCTTTTTCTCCCCTCACTTCCGGGCGTCCCTCTCTATTCCTCCCGGGTGTGCTGGTGATGTCACAGCCCCGACCACGGCGGTGGTTTCTCCTGTGGCGCCCGCGGCTTGCAGCGCCGACAAACGGCGGTGTTTCTTCACCCCGTCAAAACCGGCCGTGGCGGTGGTTTCTCCCGCCGCGCCCGCGGCTCGCAGTGCTGGCAAGTGATGGTGTTGCTTCACCCCGTCACACCCTTTATATTTATAATAATGTGAAAGGACCTCATTAATAATCAGGCCATATTTATTTTTTGATATTTTATGCCAGGTCCACACTAACATTTTTCAGGACTTTCTCACTGTTGCACTGCCATTAATGGAGCTGCAGTGAGGGAAGCACTAGTGTAGATAAAACTCAGGAGTTTTTACCACTATGGGTACATCTATACTGCACTGCTATTTTGAAATAAGCTATTTCAGAATAAATAAGCTATTTTGGAATAACTATTCTGAAATAGTTTATTTCAAAATAGCACATCTACCCTGCAGGAGAGCCTCAAAATTAGTCCGAGGCAGGCTTCTCTAATGTAGACGTGCTATCTCAATTTAGAGCCCCAAGAGGCACAGGAGAGGAATAACTTAGAATGGCCCTGGTGAGGAGCTATTTTGAAATAGCAGCAGTGGAACACCTAGGCGGTGTCTAGACTGGCAAGTTTTTCCGGAAAATCAGCCGCTTTTCCGGAAAAACTTGCCAGCTGTCTACACTGGACGCTTGAATTTCCACATAAGCACTGACAATCTCATGAAAGATCGTCAGTGATTTTCCGGAAATACTATGCTGCTCCCGTTCGGGCAAAAGTCTTTTTCTGAAAGACTTTTGCGCGAAAGGGCCAGTGTAGACAGCACAGTACTGTTTTCCGCAAAAAAGCCCCCATGGCGAAAATGGCAATTGGGGCTTTTTTGCGGAAAAGCGCGTCTAGATTGGCCCTGGATGCTTTTCTGCAAAAAGTGCTTTTCCGGAAAAGCGTCCTGCCAATCTAGACACGCTTTTCCGAAAATGCTTTTAACGGAAATCTTTTCCGTTAAAAGCATTTCTGGAAAATCATGCCAGTGAAGATGTAGCCCTAGGGTATGTCTATACAGCAAAGTTATTTCGAAATAACAGCCGTTATTTTTAAATAACTGTACTAGCGTCTACACAAGCCAACCGCTATTTCAAAATTAATTCAAAATATTGGAGGGCTTATTTCAAAATTGATAAACCTCATTCCATGAGGAATAGTACCTATTTCAAAATTAGCACTGTGTAGATGCAGAATAGGGGCTATTTCGAAATAGGGGGCCTCCAGCGCTTCCCAGGGTGCCCTGCTGGTCACTTTGGCACTTCTCTCCTCCTCCCTCCCCAGAGCCCTTAAAGGGGTAGAGTCTGGCCACGGTGTCTGTGCTAGCTCCAGGCCTGCCAGCCCAGAGCCAGCAGTCACTGCCCCTGACCCAGTGACCCCAGCATGAGCCAAGCAGCCTGTGCCAGCCAGCCCTCCACCACTCCCTGGGCCCAGTCCCTCAGCTCCCAGGAGCCTGCCAGGGGCCGGAGAAGGCAGGTGCCTTCCTGGTCCAGTGCGGAGATCATGGACCTGATTGAGGTTTGGGGGGATGCCTCCAACATCCATGATCTCTGCACTAGACGGAGGAATATGGCCATCTATGGCAGAATGGCTGCCAGCCTGGCCACCAAAGGCCACATCCGAACCCAGGAGCAGGTTCGGATGAAAATTAAGGAGCTGCGACAGGCCTATGCCAGGGCCACAGGGGGCAGCTCTGAAACGGGCAGACTCAGAGAGCTGTCCCTATTTTGACACCCTAGACCACATCCTGGGGTGCAGGACAGTCTGTGCCCCCCACGTGGTCATTGACCCTGGGGCAGAGGGCCCTGACCAGGGCACGGAGGAGGAGGAGGGCCAGGAGCTGCAGGGGCCCGAGGGAGCATGCTGTGCAGCCAAGACCTCCGAGCCGCCCCAGTGGACTTGTCACCAGTGGAGGCTGTGAAGGCTAGAACTATAGTAGAGTTTAAAGAGAAGCTAGATAATTTCATGGAGGTTAGGTCCATAAAAGGCTATTAGCCAGGGGATAAAATGGTGTCCTTGGCCTCTGTTTGTCAGAGGCTGGAGAGAGATGGCAGGAGACAAATCGCTTGATCATTGTCTTCGGTCCACGCTCTCTGGGGCACCTGGTGCTGGCCACTGTCGGCAGACAGGATACTGGGTTAGAAGGACCTTTGGTCTGACCCAGTACGGCCATTCTTATGTTCTTATGTCCCTTTAAGCACAGGGCTCAGATAGCCTCAGGCAGCAGCTACACAAGGTAACTCCTGACCTGATGCCCTACCAGAATTGGTTTCGGCTGGCCTTAAATGTGATTCAGCATCCAATCAGTGTGAACGCGCTATTTTGAAATGCATTTTGTGTCTAGACGTGTTATTTCTAGATGTGTTATTTTGAAATAAGATATTTTGAAATAACTATTTCGAAATAAGGTATTTCGAAATAACACTGTAGTGTAGACATACCACTAAACATGTCTTATTTTGATGTAGCTATTTCGGAATAGGCTTTATTCCTCGTAGAATGAGGTTTACAGATTTTGGAATAAGCCATCTGTTATTTCAAAATTATTTCGAAATAGCAGAATGGCTGTGTGGAATTTTGAAATAACGCTAGATATCTCGAAATAACGGTGCAGTGTAGATGTACCCTATGTCATCTTAACCCAGAGTTAGTCTAGATGACACAGCGTTACATACAGAAGCCCTATCTCCACTAACTCTCCGACCACTGCTACCTCAGATAGAAGGGCAGAGATGGGAGATTTCTCCAAAAATGCCAGTTTATACAATCTTTGGAGCCTGCTCCTGTAAACATTTGCATACATGAGTAAATTTCTCACAAGCAGTCACATTGGCTTTAATGGGACTAGTGACCTGAGTGAAGTCACATGTCTAAGGCCTAGTCAACACTAGAAAATTAGGTCAATAAAACTTCATTCAACCCTAATTAAGCCAAACTAAGTCTCTGTAGACAGTGTTATGTTGACAGGAGAATTCTTCTATCAGTCTAGCTACTGTTTCTCCAGAATATGGATTACTAATGCCAATGGGAGACTCCCTCCCAGAATCCCATCAGCATAGGTAACGTCTACACTGAAACACTACAGTGGCTCAGCTATGATGCTGTAATATTTTAATGAAGCCAAGCCCACAGAGTATGCTTGTTTTGCAATCATAGCTGTGATTGCAGCTGGAGTAGATATATCAAGTGGCAACAATGTGTGCTTCAGGATGGGCTGTACAAACTTGCCCAGAACCATGGATAACTACTCGCAGACTTCTGTGCTGAAACCTGAATTGCTACAGCTTCACTTCTAGCTAAATTAAAGCTAGTACATCCAGGTGTGTCCCCTCAAGCTATAGTCACATCTGAGATTGCAGTGTAGACTTAGCTTGTGTTTGCTAGGTCAGATTCTTAGGCTATGTCTACACAGCAACATTATTTCAAAATAACTAACATTATTTCGAAATAACATAGTCTGCGTCTACACAGCTAGAAGTTATTTCAATATAATGTCAAAATACTGTCAAGCTGGAGGACTTCTTACTCCAACTCCTGTAACCCTCATTTTATAAGGAGTAAGAGAAGTCAGAGGAAGAATGCTCTATTTTGAAATAAGTGCTTATAGACAGTACCAGAACTTGAAATAAGCTATTTTGAAATAAGCTATGCAATTGATGTCACTCATTTTGTGTATCTTATTTCAAATTAAACCCTGCTGTGTAGACACACCCTTAGGGATTTGGCGGCCGAGGGTGGGGATTGGCCTGCCCTTTTGTTATTATGTTTAATCTTTTCCTCCAGAGAAAACAAAGTAGCATTATGTAATTCCAGGAGAGATTTCTGCATATGATTATCTTTAAAGTTTTTGCAGTTCGCTGATCTGAAGGAGCAGTATTTAGGGTTCTTAAGGCCACAAACTTATATAATAAAGATTCTGTTTATTTCAAATGACACACTGAAGCTATATTTGGAGTTGCTAATACTCAATAACTATAGGTATTCCAATATTTTATGTATTCAGATGCAAATGCTAATATGTGAGCTAGATTATGATGCCTTTCATTCAATTATAGTACATTCCAGTATTGTATTCTGGAAAGAACGAACTCTGAAAAGGATGTGGAGGTTATAGTAAACAAGTAACTTAACATCAGCTCCCAGTGTCATGCTGGGGCAAAAAAGGGCTAATGTGATTCTTGTGGCAATTGTATGTCTTTAAACTGGAGCATTTCCATTATTGTAAATATTTTAAAAGAAAATGTTTTGTTTTTCCCCCCATAGCGGAATATTTCAGAGATAAGGAAAACTGAATCTGAAAACAACTTAAAATTGATCAAGCTTATGAAGACTGGTGCGTTAGAAGACCAGTTTGTAATGAAGTACATCTAAGCAAGCAAAACAATATCCATTATTCTGCAATATTCTAAGCTTTTTTGATTTCTCTAAAAGCTTTACTGTTGCCTTTCATTAAATATTCCATTTCTTCTAATGCCTGCTCAGGGTATTCAGTGCCCCTGTACATGTAAAAATGAAATAATTTATACCTGCAAGACAGAGGGAATGGTACCTTGGCACCCCTGAGTCTTTTGGCTTCTTCCCTTCTTTGACCATCTGTACTCTGAAACTGTTACCTCTTAGATAGTCCCGGAGGGAGGGACTTCCAACACTCCAGTCATCTGAAGAAGTGGGTTGTGCCCATGAAAGGTCATGATACTATGTACATGTTTTGTTAATCTTTAAGTTGCTACTAGACTATTTGTTTGTTTGTTTTAATTTTTCCTGTTACAGACTAACTTGGCTACCCCTCTGAAGCTTTAGGATGCATAAGGATCTTGTGCAAAATGGGGGGGTTTGTGCCAAAAAAAACCCCATCCACACTTGCTTCTTTTTGTGCAAAAAGCCCTTGTGCAAAAAGAAAGGGCAGAAAATATGCTAATGAGATTGTGACTTATGCTAATGAGTCCCTCATTAGCACATTTTCTGCCGGAAGAACTCACAGTGAAGACGTAGCCATCAAGTAAGCTCCCTTTATCAATGAAAGAGAGATAAGCACAGTGGTTGTTCTCTCCAGGTAACAATTATATACACTGGGCCAGATAGTAAACAAAAGTTGTTTATTAAGTATAAAGAGTAGGATTTAAATGGTGCAAGTGAAAACAGCCAGATCAAAGTAAGGTACTACATTTAAATGAAAAGATATAGCTAGTTCTAATTCACCAAGAAACTTATTGCACGTACACTCTTACCCTAAAGAGATGCTCTTATTTTAGGCATAATCTTCAAGTCAATGACAAATTCTTTTTCTCATACTTGGGTCCCCAGCCCTTTTTTGGGGAGTGCCAGGCAGTAGACAAAAGGGAATTGCTTCCCATTTCTTAAATTGACTTTTCCTCAGGGTATCCACTCTTCCCATGGAAAAAATCCAGGTTCAGAATGGATTTCCAGTACCAGGTGTCAAGGTTACAGGTCTTTCTAGTCCAACCGCCTTTGCACTTACAGGACAAGCCAGGCTTTTTACAAACCATTGAGTTGATCACTAGTCATTAGGCTTCCAGGGCACTAGAAACAGCTCTCATTAGCACATATAAAACTATAAATAGACTCACACTTCATATTTCTAAGTTCACATACAAGAATGATGCGTGTACCAATTTAGGATATACAGATCCAGCAGAGTATAACATTAAAATTGATAGATTAAATGATGTATTTTGTGGAGAGTAATGGCAGCAAGCGGCAGCACTGAGAAGAAAATCCTGGAGGGGAGGGAAGTGTATAAATCAAGAGGAGTTTAGTTTCCTTGATGTCAATCAACAACAGCAGCTAGGACAAAACTTCTAACCCAGTTCAGAAAGGGTTGAATGTTGGGAAGTTAGTTAGAAGTGAACTGAAGTAAGATACACATTTCTCTAGTCTCAGACTGGCATGTATGGTTCTTTATGCTGTTTTGAACAGTGCTGTGGTAAGAACTGATGGGTTATCATACTTACACAAAACCTAAGATGGATTAAACAAAAGACAGAACTATGTAGCACTTTAAAGACTAACAAGATGGTTTATTAGGTGATGAGCTTTCGTGGGCCAAACCCACTTCCTCAGATCAATATGTGGAAGAAAATCGGCACAACCATATATACCAAAGTGATACAATCAAAAAAATGAACGCATGTGAAATTGACAAATCAAATTTTAGAATAGAGTGAGGGTGAGGGGGGAAGGTTAGTTTCTGTGAGGTAATGACATAAGGGTGATAATTGGGGAAGCTATCTTTGTAATGGGTGAGATAATTAGAGTCTTTGTTTAAACCCATACATAAAGTGTCAACTTTAAGCATGAAAGACAATTCTGAAGCTTCTCATTGAAGTCTGGAGTTAAAGTCTCTTTGAAGCACTATGCATGTTTTAAGGTTATTAAAGGAATGATCAGTCTGGCTGAAATGGCAAGCAACAGCTTTCTCTCTGTGAGAGAGTCTTATGTCTGTTTTGTGTGCATTGATTCTTTGGCGAAGTGTCTGAGCCGTCTGTCCAATGTACATAGCAGACAGACACTTTAGGCACATGATGGCATAAATTATATTTCTGAATGAACAGGAATATGTGTTCTTGATCTTGTAACTGGCATGGTTAGGCATGATCTTGTAACTGGCATGCCCTAAGTGCAATGTGCGATCAACGCCCCTGGCTGCACGGCCGTCAATGGAGTGATATCATCGGGCACCCCGTTGAAGGGGGCGCCCTAGGTGACGGCCGAGTCGGCCTATAATCACGGGTCACCCCTGGGGAGGAACCATGGGGTGGAATGGCACGAGTGGGTCAGGTGTTGGGGGGGAGGAGCACTGGAGGAGGGTACGATGGGGAGGGGGGCACTAGTGAGCTGGGTAGGAGCAGTGAGGGGAAGCCAGGAGGAGTGGGCCGCACGTCTCCAGGCTAGGGCGCTGTTGCTAAGGGCGCTTGCAGGCCGAGCCAGCACAGGCGGTGCCGAGCGAACTAGCAGCGCTTAGCGCGGCTGCAGAGGGAGCACGCGGCTCCCCCCTCGCGTGGCCTGGCTTTGCGCGGGGTCACTTCCGTAACGCCCGGAGGAAAAAACTGCCCGGGCCGCATCGGCCTCCCTGCGCGTGGACGCGGGAAACACGCGCGGACCCCGCCCCCGCAGGTTGCCCCGCCCCCGTTCTAACTAACGGCACCGCCACTGGGGGAGCGGCCTCTGCAGGAGGCAGTTATCATCGCCCCGCAAACGGCAAAGTCACATGACTCCCCTCGTCACTTCCCGCCCCCAACTGTCAGGTTTGTTTCCTCTCATCCGGTTAGCACTCGTCACTTCCTGCGCGCGGGCTGAGCCCGCGGTGCAGGCTGGGATAGCATCCGGGCCTGCCCCCCCTGTTGGAGACGGACGCGTCCGTTGTTTCCCGGCTAGGCGAAGGCCCCCGACCCGCCCGGCACCATGGCGATGCAAGCGGCTAAGCGCGCCAACGTGAGTGGGGGGCGGGGGGGGAAGTGTCGCTGACCTGTCCGGCGCCCAGACCGTCTCCCTCCGCGGTTCGGCCCCGCGCGGATCAGCTCCGACCGGGGGCGGCGGAGGGGCCGGGTTCGTGGCGCCGCGGCGGGGCGATTTGTTCCGGGCGTGACTCGCCCGTGCAGCGCCTCGTGCAGCCTAACCCGGGGCCGCCACAGCACTTCCGCCGCCTGCGGGGCCCTTCGACCTAGTCCGACTTGCCCGTCACGGCCCTTCGGGTCTCCCCCAGTTACCCTCCTATCGCGACACTGCGGGGGAGAGCACAGCACTAGCTAGCGGAGAGGTGCTGCTCGGGCACAGAGGCAGAGACTTTAAATGACCCCTCGAAAGCCCCAAGTCAGAGCCTCCAGACTGGACATTTTGCCAGAGAAATTTTGGAGCAGGTCAGTGGAAATGAGCAAAGGGTCGAAAAAGATCCCAAATTGCGCTCGTTGACTTGAGCACCATCTGTTTAGCCTTAATAAAGGCAAAGTGAAGGGGTGATTTAAGCCACAGAGTGTAAGCACCCCGAAGGGGAACAAATATTTGATACTAGGCTCTTTAGTGTAACAAGCAAAGGGAAACCAACTATACAACCATTGGCTCTTAAACTTGCCAAATTTGGGGCTGTGCTGCCCTAGAAGCGTTATAGTGGTGCAGCTGCACCAAAGCAGCATTTTTAGTGAATAGGCTCTGTGCGACTAGGAGAGAGCTTTCCCATTGACATCATTACCCCACCTTCTTGAAAAGTAAGTAGCTGTGTTGGTGGGAGGGCACTTCTTGCCAACAGTGCTGTGTTGGTGTAATTGGTCTCTCTTGGGGGTGGCTTTTTCACTCCCCTGAACAACATAAAAATATATCAACACAAGCAGTAGTGTAGACCTGCCCTCAGACTTGAATGCTGGAATAGTGTAGCACAGATTGTGATGGCTTCTCCATGGGTACATCTACCCTGCAGGGCTTAATTTGAAATAAGCTATGCAAATTGAGCAATTTATTTCAAAATAGGGAGCATCTACACAGCACTTATTTCAAAATAGAGCACACTTCCTCCAATTTCCCTTATTCCTCTTACAAGGAGGGTTACTGGAGTTGGAGTAAGAAGTCCTCCTCCAGCTTTACAGTATTTTGACACTATTTTGAAATTACTGCCTACTGTGTAGATGCAGACTAAGTTATTTTGGAATAGAGCTAGTTATTTCAAAATAGTGTTGCAGTGTAGACGTACCCCATCAGTAGCCATTTTAAAATTAAGACTGGATAGTTTCCTAGAAGGTATGCTCTAGTTCAGATAGGACTTAATGGGGACATTCTATGAGCTGTGTTTTGTGGGAGGTCAGATTAGATTATCATAGTAGTCCCTTGTGACTCCAGTCTCTGTTAATCTACGTATACTTCTAGACCATAGGGTCTCAAAATGTAGTCTGTGATCAGAGGCACCAAATTCCCCAGTTTCCATGGTGGGCTCAATCCCCACTGTGCCCCAATCCTCCTCCCCCACTCCACCTCTTCCTGCAAGTCCCCAGCTCTTCCTGCCCCATCCCTCCTCTGAGTGCACCCCTCCTGCTCCTCACCCCCCTCCCCAGCACCTCATACACACCACTGAACAGATTTTGGAGGATGGGAAGGGGAGGAACACCCACTTTTTTCTTGAGTGGGTGATCTGGGGGCTGGGATTGGTGCCTATGTCTGTAGTCCACAAAGAGCTGGCTGGTCACCATGTGCTACTCTCCTGGTTTCCAGCTATTAAATTACATTAAAATAGAACTACAAGTACAGGCAGTCCCCGGGTTACGTACAAGATAGGGACTATAGGTTTGTTCTTAAGTTGAATCTGAATGTAAGTCGGAACTGGCGTCCAGATTCAGCCGCTGCTGAAACTGATCAGTTTCAACAGTGGCTGAATCTGGACGCCAGTTCTGACTTACATACAGATTCAACTTAAGAACCCCAGGCATCCCCAAGTCAGCCGCTGCTGAAACTGACCAGCAGCTGATTCCAGGAAGCCCCGGGCAGGGGCTTCCTGTAGTCAGCCACTGGTCAGTTTCAGCAGCGGCTGACTTGGGGACGCCTGGGGCAGAGCAGCTGGGGTGCTGCTGGGTTGGTCCAGTAGCGCCGCCGCGTGACCAACCCAGCAGCACCCAAGCTGCTCTGCCCCAGGTGTCCTGATTCAGCCACTGCTGAAACTGACCAGCAGTGTCTGAATCAGGACGCCTGGGGCAGAGCAGCTGGGGTGCTGCTGGGTTGGTCCCGTAGTGCCCAGAGCGGCGCTACGGGACCAACCGGCAGCGCCCCAGCTGCTGTACCACAGGCGTCCGTAGCAAAGCCGCGGAGCACGGGGGCAGCGGGACAGCCCAGATGCGCCGTGGCTGTCCTGCTGCCCTCGGGCTCCGCGGCTTTGCTCTGCTTTGCTCCCCGTCCCCCTGGTCTGCAGACCAGGGGGATGGGGAGCAAAGTGGCAGAACACGCGGGCAGCGGTCAGCCCAGACGCATCTGGGCTGTCCGCTGCCCGCGTGCTCCGGGGCTTTGCTCTGTTTTGCTCCCCGTCCCCCTGGTCTGCGTCTGCAGACCAGGGGGATGGGGAGCAAAGTGGCAGAACACGCGGGCAGCGGTCAGCCCAGACGCATCTGGGCTGTCCGCCGCCCGCGTGCTCCGCGGCTGTGCTCTGCTTTGCTCCCCGTCCCCCTGCCAGGGGGAGCGGGAGCAAAGCAGAGCAAAGCGGCGGAAGACGCGGGCGGCGGGCAGCCCAGACGCGTCTGGGCTGCCCGCTGCCCGCGTCTTCCGCCGCTTTGCTCCCCGTCCCCCTGGTCTGCAGACCAGGGGGACAGGGAGCAAAGCAGAGTAAAGCCCCAGAGCACGCGGGCAGTGGACAGCCCAGACGCATCTGGGCTGCCCGCGTGTTCCGCCGCTTTGCTTCCTCTCCCTGGTCGGATCCGCGTAACTCGGGGACTGCCTGTACTTCATATTCTTTCCTAATTTTTTTCCATGCAATCAGAGTGCTCTAGTTGTTACTTGAATGTTGTGTTACAAAAGGATCTGTGAGACAGAAGGTGAATGGAACTGGTATGTATTAGTTCTGGAAGTGAGCATTCTAAATGTAGCTGTGGTCTCTATTTTAGATTCGGCTGCCTCCTGAAGTGAATCGGATTTTATATATCAGAAACTTGCCATACAAAATTACAGCTGAGGAAATGTATGATATTTTTGGAAAATATGGACCTATTCGACAAATTAGAGTGTAAGTCTTTTGATTTCAAAAATGTGGAGTGTTCCAAATATCTATGAGTTATGAGCAGCAGAAAATTGTTTTTGGAAGAAAGATGGTGCCAAACTCTGTTTTGATTCAGCTGTAAGCATATTAGAACCTCTTTAAATAGCATTCATAGTAGGCAAAAGTTGACAAGTAAGGAAAATGATACAAGACTGCCCAGTGGATGAACGTGTGTGAAAAAAACCATATTTCTTTCTACTAGACAAACCAGCAGTCAAGGAAGAACTCCTTCATAGTGAATCAAAACCAGTATAAAAATATTGACTGAATATCATTTGTCATTTTTCCTAGTGACTTATGAAGAAATTTGGTTCACCATTTAAGTGTACCAAAGAAAGAAGTCACTATGAACAAAAGTTCATGGCTAGTGTGCACTTAACAATATTTAAAATAGGGAAGTAAAAATGCATTTGAAAATGTAACTGCTAAAAATCATAGTGGCTACATAGTTACATGCGCTGCGGGCTCTGCATGTAAATAAGCTTTATACTGCAGAACTTGCAGCGAAGCCTCCCTGGGAGCAGGCATCACAAAAGGCTGCTGCTAGCTCTGCTCCCAGGGAGGCTTCATTGCAGGCTCTGCAACTGGCTTCCATTGGGAGCGGCGGGGTGCTGGTGCCTGCAGGGAGCACTTCCCTGCAGCACTCAGCTGCTCAGAGCCACCTGTTCCCCCTTGGCAGTTGTGCCTGGTAGGTGCCCCAATGCACTGCTCCCTCTTGCATCCCCCCTGCCAAGACTCCGCACTCCCACCCTGCTCTCGCACCCTCCCTCTGGAATGGGTTACCTAGAGAGGTGAGGGAATCTCCATCCTTAGAGGTTTTTAAGCACTGGCTTGACAAAGCCTTGGCTGGGATGATTTAGTTGGGGTTGGTCCTGCTGCGAGCAGGGGGTTGGACTAGATTACCTTCTGAGGTCTCTTCTGACCTGTGTTTTGGGATATAGCCAAACAGTGTAAATGTTGGCACTTTTTGCTGATGAAATACCTACATCCCTTGGGAACAGGGGGTTGAACTATGAGCCATTCATGCTGCCACTTTCCAGGGCAAAACTTTTGTCTTTTGGGGAGGGATGGTTTTAAGCACTTGCGAATGACAAACTTTTTCTTCCAATTGGCATTGCAGAAAAATACTAAAAAGCAAGCAGCATTATCACCTGTAAATGTCAACAAACTTGTTTGTCTTAGCAATTGATTAAACAAGAAGTAAGGTCTAAAGTTTTATATTTTGTTTGAGTTCATTCACCTAACCAAAAAACGTTTATAAGTTGCACTTTCATGATAAAGAGATTGCACTATAGTACTTGTATGA
The DNA here is from genome assembly GCF_049634645.1 of Pelodiscus sinensis. Classification (NCBI taxonomy): domain Eukaryota; kingdom Metazoa; phylum Chordata; order Testudines; family Trionychidae; genus Pelodiscus; species Pelodiscus sinensis. The sequence goes on from NC_134713.1 coordinate 14,472,037, forward strand.
GGTGAATTAACAAATACTATTTATTTTATCATTTTACAGTGCAAATATTTGTAGTAAATGAGCACTGTACACCATGTATTCTATTTTGGAAATGAGATCAATATATTTGAAAATGTAGATAAACAGCCCAAAAAATTAATAACCTTTGATTTAACAGTGTGATTAATTTTTTAAGTTAAGTACATGATAAGCCTAGGCTTATCAGGTAGTTGACTACTTGACTAGTCACTTATATCCCTAGTCCAGCACACTTGGGGATCTGACTGGTGCCAAACCAGACAATTTGCTGAACCACAGGAGGTCAAGATTGTAACAAGTGTGGATGTCTCTATTTTTATTTCACCAAGGCAAATAAACAGAACAGTGCTGGCAATGCTGCTTAGCAATGTATGACTCTATGGATACACCCTATGCTTAGCCAAGGCTTATCAGCTCTCTATATAACAAAGTGTTAGTGTTGTTACACAATTTTACTGTTATTGGCGCAAGGAAATAAGTAGATAATGCTTCTAAGCATAAGCTTATGCTTTACCAACACTTCTGCTGCTTACTGGGCTCTTAGAAGACCTTCAAGGGGTAAATTTGAGCTAAATAACAGCACAGAACACTGAGAGCCAGGACTGGCAGCTGTAAACAAACTTTATGGGACTGTGGGAACCTTGGCCACACCTGATAAGTGGATATCTGGCTAACTAAAAACATGGCAGACCACAGATGGTGTTATACTGGTGAGGTTCAATCTGTAGTGTAGACATACTCTTTGGCTGTGTCTACACTGGCATGAATTTCCGGAACTGCTTAAAACGGAATACTATTCCGTTTTCAGTTTTTCTGGAAAAGGAGCGTCTACATTGGCAGGCTGCTTTTCCGGAAAAGCCCTTTTTCCGGAAAAGCGTCTGTGGCCAATGTAGACGCACTTTTCCGGAAAAGAGCCCCGATCGCCATTTTCACGATCGGGGCTTTTTTCCAGAAAAGACTATTGGGCTGTCTACACTGGCCCTTTTCCAGAACAGTGTTCCGGAATAAGGACTTATGCCCGAGCGGTAGCAGAATAGTTTTTCCGGAATAGCGGCTGATTTTGTACAGTAGAGCGTCGTTGCTTTTCCGGAAATTCAAGGGCCAGTGTAGACAGCTCGCAACTTATTCCGGATAAGCGGCTGATTTTCCGGAATAAGTGGCCCATTGTAGACACAGCCTTTATGTCTGTGTGTGTTATGCTGAAATAGCAATCCATATATCGCCCCAAGGAACCAAGGACCTATAATACAATATGTCAGCTTTAAACATTTTATTTGACAACTTAAGTAATTTCCTGATGTAACACTTTTCAGGCTTTCCCAGAATAACACCACCATAATGCACAGCAAAGGCTTTTAGGATCATCCTTTGGAGAAGAATTGATCTTGAAACTTCATATTGTGCATTCTGTTTATGTTGCCACACTTGACATAGTTAGAGCCAGAAGTAATAATAAACAATTGGTGTAGAAAGCAAAACTGTATAACCAAGTCAATAAAAGGACGTGAGAAATCTTGATTTTTATTAAAATTTTATTTAACATAATCTGTGTGGTCATTGCTGATGGTTAATGGAGTTATTTTACATTCTTATTGTTTCAATATTAAAACTGATCTTGCATTCCAGTGGAAACACTCCCGAGACTAGAGGAACAGCATATGTGGTTTATGAAGACATCTTTGATGCCAAGAATGCTTGTGATCATCTGTCAGGATTCAACGTATGCAACAGATACCTTGTTGTCTTGTATTACAATGCAAACAGGGCAAGTACACTAGTTTTTCTAAAATAACTATTAAATGTATGTTATACTGTCAACTTCATTCCAGTTTAAACAGAACATTATTTTGATTTATTGTAGCTATCAATTTGAATATTCTAGGGAACAATGCTGAATTTGGAGGGAAGTAGTCTAGATGAGCTAATGGTTTAATCTTTAGTTTTTGATTTTTGTGTGTATGTTTGTGTTCAAAGAACATGCTTGTTGGACTAGACTGGGGAAGCAAAGTGGGCTGCAGAGAGCAGATTGCAGCATTGCTTTCCACAAGCTTAGTTTTGGGAGAGTCCTTTCCATAGGAGACAAGATGTTTAAAAGAAGTGATATCTGAGTTCTTAACCTTCTGTTTCTCTGCCCAATGACAAGCATGTAGCTTGGAGGCCATATGGCGGCACATTGTCCAGTATTGGGGAATTATGGTGTAAAATGTATTGACAAGAATTACTTGCAGTTACAGAAAAATATTATTTGAGGATAATTTAATTGGGGACTGTGGTAATTACATGGTAATTTGTATTAACTGTAGTAACATCTTATTAAAAACTCAATAAGAGATAAATTGTAAAGAATATTCTTCTCTAATGTACTTTGTTGATTTTGTTACAGGCATTCCAGAAGATGGACACAAAGAAGAAAGAGGAGCAGCTGAAACTTCTCAAGGAGAAATATGGAATAAACACAGACCCACCAAAATAAGATTATTTTTGCAAAAATTATTTTAACTCTTACAACGGTGTTTTGGACTGAACCTCATAAGGACTGCTAATCAAGCTTAATTATTTCATTTGACCCTTTTACTTCTATGCCTCATGCATTGACTACTCAGTTTGAAGCTTTGATATTTTAAGTTTGGAATTTACTAAATAAATGTAGTTCACTTTTGGATTTTGTCTAAATTACTTAACATTTTTCTAATTCTATTAAATGGACACACTTTTTTCTAGATATCAAGGAGACCATGTTATTCTTGCATAACTGGTCTGTTTCAAATAACGTGACCAAGTATTTTATTCAGTCCTGGCAAAATTCATCACCCAAGATTGCTTGCACTAGACTCTGTGCACCATTTAGATCCCATGTTTTAGGTTTAGTGACCTTGTTTGGATTCTCTGCACAAGAGTGAATTTCATTTCATATATGTGTAAATTAAATAAAACACATTGACCACAATATTTGTATAGAATATGGTCTAGTATGTTTTTAACACTTACCACGAATTTGTGGTATTGTATCTAAGTTACCATTTTTCTCCCTATGGGAATGTTTGACTCAATCTGTCCTTTTTGTTATAGGGAACTTGTGTTTGTTATAAGACTGCTTCTTATATTAAACAAAAATGTCTGTCCTGTGTAGCTCTTACCTGAAATTGGTGATAATAAATTGAGGTCTGGATTAAAAGTCATAAACACGAGTTGCCTCTAAATATATCCTTGGTTTTCTAAGAACTGATTTTGTTGCCAGTGACTGATGTGCTATATTGAAATTGATTTTGCTGTGACAGTGAATGACTGCAAGATTACTCAGGGCAAAGTAAAGAGCTGAGGGTCAAATAACTTTAAACTTTTTGGCATATAGATGCAAACACACTTAGACATGTTATGCCAAATGTAAATGTTAATGAGATATATCCATTTGGTTAGTGAATCACCATAACTGAGTATTTAAACTAGTTACTAGCTCATGCTCAAAATTCGTTTCCTTGCTTTCAGCTTGATTGATAATGGAAAAATAACACTTGTGTACCCAAAATGCCTATATACGAGTTTTGCAAACCTTGTTATATTCCACGTTAATTTACTACTGTAATACCTTTTTTCTTTGAAATGTTGGGGGGATTAAAAGAGCACAATAAACTTAATCAGACTAATGATTATAACTTCGGTAACATCTTGTATAGCACTGATCAAGATGCTATCTGTACGCCTACCTCTTATACTACTTTAAATGGTGACTGCTGTGTGTAATTGTGTATGTTACAAACACACACACTTCAGTGCTCAGGGAAGAGACTAGATTGACAGAAGTAGTCTCCAGAGTTGATCTACTGAGTCATAGAACAGCCTTCCATAGAGTAGTTGTTTGCTAGGATTGTTCCATCTTTGTTGCCTCAGCTTTGATTACCACAGATGATAATTATGATACTTTGATGTGATCGCTTAACTGTCAGATGAATTTTATCTAGACCAGTGAAGCAGCCTTCACATAGCAACTTTTTGTCATGCTTTCCCAGAATTTGAACCACCAATGTAGAGCTGAAAGCATCCTATTTCTAATTCATTGATCTATAGGAGAATCTGGCACTGTTTCTTTGCCCTCTTCATCTGAGGTCTCAGGGTACGTCTAGACTACATGCCTCTGTCACCAGAGGCATGTAGATTAGGCTACCAGACATAGTAAAATGAAGCGGCGATTTAAATAATCGCCGCTTCATTTAAATTTACATGGCTGCCTCGCTGAGCCGACAAACAGCTGATGAGCTGTTTGTCAGCTCAGCGCGATAGTCTGGACGCACGGGTGGCGACGTCAAAGGTATTTGTCGACCACCCAGGTATACCTCATCCCAGGAGGCATACCTGGGTGGTCGACATACCTTTGATGTCGCCACCCGCGCGTCCAGACTATCGCGCTGAGCCGACAAACATGTAGTCTAGACGTACCCTCAGATTAGACCTCTTTTGAGTTTCTCTAGCTAGACCAGGGGAGGAACATGTTAAATAGATGTATTGGCAGAAAGATGTCTCTTCCTTATAGTCTGAAACCTGCTCTCCCTCCCCCAAATCTAGCTGCCTGACTTTGAACGGCGAGAGAACATAAGAATGGCTGTACTGGATCAGACCAAAGGTCCATCTAACCCAGTAGCCTGTCTGCCGATAGTGGCCAACGCCAGGTGCCCCAGAGAGGGTGGACCAAGACAATGATCAAGCGATTTGTCTCCTGCCATCCCTCTCCAGCCTCTGACAAACAGAGGCCAGGGACACCATTTCTATCCCTTGGCTAATAGCCTTTTATGGGCCTAACCTCCATGAAATTATCTAGCTTCTCTTTAAACTCTGTTATAGTCCTAGCCTTCACAGCCTCCTCTGGCAAGGAGTTCCACAGGTTGACTACACGCTGTGTGAAGAACTTTATTTTATTAGTTTTAAACCTGCTACCCATTAACTTCATTTGTTGTCCTCTAGTTCTTCTATTATGGGAACTAATAACTTCTTTATTCGCCCTCTCCACACCACTCATGATTTTATATACCTCTATCATATCCCCCCCTCAGTCTCCTCTTTTCTAAACTGAAAAGTCCCAGTTGTTTTAACCTTTCTTCATATGGGACCCATTCCAAACCCCTAATCATTTTCTTTTTCAACCCCCTTTTCTGAACTCTTTCCAAGGCCAAAATATCTTTTTGAGGTGAGGAGACCACATCTGTACACAGTATTCAAGATGTGGGTGTACCATAATTTTATACAGGGGCAGTAAGATATTCTGTGTCTTATTTTCTATCCCTTTCTTAATTCCCAGCATCCTATTTGCCTTTTTGACTGCTGCTGCACACTGTGTGGAAGTTTTCAGAGAACTATCCACGATAACTCCCAAGATCCCTTTCCTGATTTGTCATAGCCAAATTAGCCCCCATCATACTGTACGTATAGTTGGTGTTATTTTTCCCAATGTGCGTTATTTTACACTTATCCACATTAAATTTCATTTGCCATTTTGTTGCCCAATCACTCCGTTTGGTGAGATCTTTTTGGAGTCCGTCACAGTCTGCTTCTGTCTTGACTATCCTAAACAGTTTGGTATCATCCGCAAACTTTGCCACCTCACTGCTTACCCCTTTCTCCAGATCATTTATGAATAAGTTGAAAAGGACTGGTCCCAGGACTGACCCTTGGGGTACACCTCTAGTTACCCCTCTCCATTCTGAAAATTTACCATTTATTCCTACCCTTTGTTTCCTGTCTTTTGACCAGTTCTCAGTCCATGAAAGGACCTTCCCTCTTATCCCATGGCAATGTAATTTACACAAAAGCCTTTGGTGAGGGACCTTGTCAAAGACTTTCTGAAAATCTAAGGCTGTGTCTAGAATGGCATGATTTTGCACAAAATCTTGCTGCCTGTCTACATTGGCCGCGAGTATTTGCGCAAGAACACTGACTTTGTAAGGTACAAAATCAGTGGTTCTTGCGCAAATACTCTGACACCAAGGCCATGCACAACTTAATGTGTTCTATGTTAAATAATTCTGCTCTAAATCTACTCAAGGGCCAAGTGCCTTTATGAAGCCTGAAAGGTTAAAATAAATTGGGTCTTAGGCCAACTCCTTTTGTGATTTAGAAGACATTTCAGAAGTGGGTTCCTCTTCTTTTCCAACTTCAATACCTTAGGGGTGCATCTAGACTGGCCACTTGAATTTACGCAAGAGCACTGACTTTGTAATGTACAAAATCAGTGCTTCTTGCACAAATACTTTCACACTCCCGCTCGGGGAAAAAGCCCTCTTGTGGAAGAATACTTGCTCAAGAGGGCCAGTGTAGACAGGGAAGAATTGTTTTGTGCAAAAAAGCCCCGATGGCTAAAATGGCGATTGGGGCTTTCTTGCACAAAATCGCGTCTGGACTGGCCATGGATGCTTTTGCGCAAAAGCATCCGTGCCAATCTAGACACGCTTTTGCGGAAATACTTTTAACGAAAAACCTTTTCTGTTAAAAGTATTTCCGCAAAATCATGCCAGTCTAGATGCAGCCTAGGAAACAATGAGTAGTCCTGTGGAACCAATACATTAGGGTTATCTTCTTTTCCGTGGAAATCCTATGCTATACTGTGTGAAATTTCAGATGGAGTAATTTAGGGTGAAAATGAGTTGGTAGGAGGGACAAACTTAGCACCTTTAGCTGTCCTTGAACTTCAACAAAATTGTCTAGAACCTAATTGCAACTTGCGTCTCCTCAGCAATGTTCCCTGTAAGCTGTGCGCTTTTGCGGCCACTCAGGAGAGATTCAGATGACTAGCAGAGTGCCCACAGGTAGGTTTGTGTTTCTCATGGTGGTGCACATTTGCATATGACCCAGTGCACATAAAAATGTATTCTGTACATGGATGCAAAAGATTAGAGGGAACTTTGGTCTTCAGCCCTTTTGGCTGTAAGTAAGGCTACAAGTCTGCCATGGAGGTTAGTTTCTGTGACTTGCAGGGACTTCTATGACCCATGAGGGAAGGCTGAAAAAATTGGGTTCGTTTAGTTTAGAAAAGAGAAGATTGAGAGGGGACATGATAGCAGTTTTCAGGTATCTAAAAGGGTGTCATAAGGAGGAGGGAGAAAACTTGTTCATCTTGGCCTCTGAGGATAGAACAAGAAGCAATGGGCTTAAACTGCAGCAAGGGAGGTTTAAGGTTGGACATTAGGAAAAAGTTCCTAACTGTCAGGGTAGTCAAACACTGGAATAAATTGCCCAGAGAGGTTGTGGAATCTCCATCTGTGGAGATATTTAAGAGTAGGTTAGATAAATGTCTATCAGGGATGGTCTAGACAGTACTGGGTCCTGCCATGAGGGCAGGGGACTGGACTCAATGACCTCTCGAGGTCCCTTCCAGTCCTAGTATTTTATGATTCTGCAGCTGTGATATGGCTGGACCCAGCCTTCCTCAGGGGCCAGCTACACTGACTACTGCTCGGGCAGCGGTAAGCAGCTTGGCTCAGGATGCTGGAGCAGCCACGATGCTCCTGTCTGCACCCCTTCCTTTGCAATAGCCCTGCACCTTCCCTCCTTTGAGCAGCAGTGGGGCCTTAGGTTGTTCCCCCACTACTTCTGAGTAGCAGCAACATCCTTCCCTAGAATACCTAAGATTTAGTCAGAAGTATTTATAGTACTAGACAGGCAGGTCCCAGGCTATGAATTTTTGTTTAATGCTTGTTCTGTCCATGACGTTTAGTAAAAATACCCGCAACTAAAATATAGCATGAGCTACCAGGTGCTGTCTTCTGCCCTTACTAATGTGAAGTACTGGCATTTGCAGCCACTTCATCTTTCAGGTTTCCTTATTTTGAATAGTTTGCAAATATCACATTTCCTCGGCCAATAAGAGGCAATTCTTTTACTTGCATTGCAGAGTCTGAGTTCGATGAAAGCTTGGTGCTAAGAAAAAAAATAAAGAAATTCTGTAGGATAATAAAATTAATACAAATTCTTTCAGTGAGCTCTAAGACCAGCAGCTTTTTTGATTTCTCTAAAAGCTTTACTGCTGCCTTTCATTAAATATTCCATTTCATACTACTATTTCTTTTAGTGCCTGCTCAGGGTTTTCAGTGTCTCTGTACATGTAAAAATGAAATCATTTGTACCTGCAAGATAGAGGGAATGGAAATCAAATGCCGGGGGGATTTTTTTTATGAGGTCTGCTAAGATTTTGTTTGAAATGTAATATCAAAGGACAGGAAAATGAGTTTGGTTATAGGAACAGCAAAGGGAATAACTCATAAGGCAGTTATCAGCTTTGCAGTCTACAATGGTGTTCTCTGCATTTCCTTTCTGCTTAATTTTCAGAAAGTAGGACATGAAATTATGCCTGCAAGGTTGTTTTTTCCATTTCTAAAGTGGTTAGAAATAAGTAATACAAGAGCATGTTTGATTACCCAGGCAATCATGGTATGTCTTTCCAATCCATTTTATAGTAGTAGTAATTATGGACTGTGTTGATAAATAACACAATTAAGTAAATTAACACATTTTTCAGTTGAATAAAGAGCCACCAGGCAAAGATTAGAATGCTGGATTATGTGTTGTTAAAGACTTAGTTCCCCTAAGTATCCCAAAGCACAGTTAGTCTTAGCTTCAGATATTTTTTAATCAAATTGTCATGAAAAAAAAATCTGTGCTTCCACTGAAAAGAGAAAGGGTGGTTCTTAGGAAAGCTTCATCAATCAACAACTGTAATGAGAGACCTAAGCAAATTCTTTGAAGACTCAGTAGTGGAAGGTGCTGAACAACCTCCACTCTTAGTGCTTGCAGTAGAAATTGCAGGTTTGAGGAGCTGTTCAACGAAGCAGAGAGAAAATACTCAGCTCATGAAGCCTGACAGCAAAACCTACAAGGTGCTAGGTCATGGATCCACAAAAAGAATTTAGGCATTGCAACACCTGGAAGTTCACTAGCACAGTAAGATCCACAAAGCCTGAGTTAGGTGTCCACTTCCCTCTGTTCTGCTGGAGAAGTGCTGGACACCTAAGCAGGTTTCACAAGAAGCAGATTGTTAGGAAGGCAGCTAAACTAGCCCACGGGAGATGTTGATAAGAGGAGTGGATGAGAGGCGCTGAAATCTGGGTTACAAGGAGGCACTTATATCTGCTGCTGATGGATATTTGGGAACCCTTTCCAGCAGTAAAGTGGCTGAAGGGTGAACAAGCAAAAGGATTGTTTGGACTCCAACTTGCAGGAGGCACTCTACTGCTGTGACACTAAGTTGAGGGGGCTTGGCCATGTGTATATGGGGTGAGACGTGGCACTGGAAATGTTTTCCACCCTTGTGGGCCTAAACCACTTTCAAAAGAAATGCTAGAGGAGGAGGAGGAGCCTTTCTTATAGGCTACGTCTACATTGGCAAGATTTTGTGCAAATACTTTTAACGCAAGAGTTTTTGCATTAAAGTATTTGCACAAGAGAGCATCTACACTGGCATGTGCTTTTGCGCCAGAGATGTGCTTTTGTGCAAAAGCATCCGTGCCAGTGTAGATGCTCTCTTGCGCAAGAAAGCTCTGATGGCCATTTTAGCCATCGGGCTTTCTTGCGCAAGAAATTCATGTTGTCTGTCTACACTGGCTTCTTGCGCAAGAACACTTGCGCAAGAGGGCTTATTCCTGAGTGGGAGCGTCATAGTTCTTGCGCAAGAAGCACTGATTTCTTACATTAGAACATCAGTGTTCTTGTGCAAGAACTTGCGGCTAGTGTAGACAGGCAACAAGTTTTTACGCAAAAGCAGGTGCTTTTGCACAAAATCTTGCCCATGTAGACGTAGCCATAATGTTTAGCCCAGCAGCCGGGAGACCCAGATTCAATTCCTCCATCCAACCTGATGGAAGGGATTTGAACAGGAATCTTCCACCTCTTAGGATAGATGCCTTTGCCCATGGCCATAGTGCCCTATATTCTGGTGCGGTGGGGGGAACCTCCCTCACTTTCTCCTGTCAAAACTGTTCCAAAATAATGGACTAGTCACAGAAGTGCAAGGGCTTGGTCCTGGTGCAAACTTACACACTGACAACTATTATACCCCTTATGCAACTGTCCTTAGAAGTATGGCACCAGGTTTAATAACCATAACAAACAAAAACAGCATGGGAGATGGCTAAGATCTGGCACTCCCATGTGCGTGTTTTACCCACCATGCCAAGAGTCATTCTTACCCCACCACCCCATCCACTCTGGCCCAATGATGAGGTAAGTATGCACAGTGGGCCAGTTTCTGCAGGAGGAGAGACTGAGGGACTCTGACATCAGAATACTCCATAGTTCAGGGGTTTAAGCGCTTTCATGGCAGATCCCCAGTTCAAAGCCTGGGGACAGGGTTTGAACCGGGGTCTCCAAAGCGCTGAGTGCACTAATAACTGGTCTGAAAGATACCGCCATATTTCAAGGGATTAGCAAAGGTAAAGTAATTCATTAGCACTCCTCCAGCCAGAGAGGGGATTGTTAAAGGGTTAGATTCTTTTAATAAGCCACTCCATTTAGTCAATGATAGTTAGAGATACTAATATTTTCCTCACCCGGCTCTCCCCTGCCTCCTTTCCTCCCTATGGCTAGAGAAGTGTTAATGGTCCCTTGAAATGTGTGTTTGCTTAGCTAATCTGTTCCACCCTGGGAGCTCAGAGGTGCCAGGGCTATGAAGTGCGAGCCTAGAGGGGTTAAACTATTATACCATTAGCCAGACTTCCTTGGAAGACCCTGCAGATTTCAAAAGCACTCAGCATTGGTCTAAGCCAGCTACTACTGACACTCCCACAGACAGCACCGAAACTAGATATTTTTGTGCCCCCTCTCCTTAGGTTAGCATGCATCACTCTCTTTACTTTTGCAGCTTATTATTTGTACTTACTGTGCCTTTATGCCCCTGCTTATGATGCACCCCGGCGGGGAAAGCAGGGTGCTTGCCTTGCCCTTGTGGTGGCCCTGCCCACTGATTTCAATGGAAGAAAAATTAGGATGACACTGAAGGCCCACTCCTGAGAGGCTCTGGAGCTGCGTGTTTTGAAAATCCAGTCAATGGTCAGCACTGCAGTCTCTTCTCTGGCCAAATCTAGGCAGGACTGAGGGGCACTAAGTAGCACAGACTCTGTTTGATTAGTCTGGGTGCTGGAGAGCCAGAACAGGCAGAAAGACTGTCCAGCGGCCTCATAGAACCCTTTCTACTCAATATAATCTGGACTTGTTTCTGCTTGAGCCCATAGCGACACCAATTTGTAATTTAACAGAATTGGAACATGGCTTATGCATATTTTATACAAGAAATTATTAACAAAATACAGATCAGAGATTCCTAGAAGAACTTTTAGATTAGAAAAAAATATCCATCTACATTCAAAGGGAAGGACAAGAAACAGCACAGAAACTGTAAAGTATCAAGATTTTATTGTTTCCATACATATTTTTTTTCAATTTTCAAATGCAACATTGGTTTAAAACAGCAGCGAGCAAGCACATACAAGTTGAGAAAAAAGTGGCAGCGCAGGTAACTCTGTTTGGCTAATGCCCCTTCATGTACAAAATGTACATTTGAATTCTGAGCACCTTTCGTTTGTCTTGGTTTAAGTGACAGTAAGGCAGTGGTTTTTCCATAAGGAATATATATATATATATATGTATATATATAATTATCGTCATGAATTTTAATCACATGCAAATTAAATGAAATGTACAACTAAAAAATGTTACAACTGTGGAAGGTTTTCTCAGAGCAAAGAAGCTTCTAATAAAAGACAAATCTGGACACAGCAACTTTAAAAAAAGAGGGAAAGGAATAAACAACCGAAGGGCATGTACTACTGGCATGACCGCTCAAGCAGGGAAGATTGCGATTCCAGTGAGGCCTCCTTCTACAGTAGAGAAGGGGGAGAGGGGAAATGGATGATTATCAGCAGTTGTCTTCACCTGACTCCCATGAAAAGCTTTACTCTAGCCTGAGCAGCTCCACGTCGAAGATGAGAGTAGCATTGGGAGGGATGACTCCAGGATGGCCCGTGGCTCCGTATGCCATGTCAGGCGTACAGGTCAGCTTTGCTCTTTGTCCTAAGCTCATCTAGTGTTTGGGTGTTGGAGGGAGAAGGGAAAGAATGTGTTAGGAGAAATACCATAGGTAAGAAGTCACTAAGAAGGGGAAGATTTACAAAGTCGGTGGGAGCTTGGCCCATCAACTTGGTTACTTTTGTAAATCTCACTAAATGCCTGTCTGCATGTTTACACGCCCAATTCCTGTGTAAATCTGGTCCCCACCTGTTAGCTCCTGACTCCCCAGTCCTGATCCTTTACCACTGGGTAACGGCCTCTCTCTGACAATATGTAATAATCCTCTAGTGCCAGTTTGGTAACTGCAGAATACTCTGGCATTGGGGGCTCGTCAACTTTGCTTCATTATTAAGGGCCCCCGCAAAGTACAAGGGCCTCTGTGAGCTGCAGCACTCTCACAAAACCCACCAACTTCAACGGGACCTACAGACACCAGACAAGTCACAAGAGGCTCTCAGCACCTAACAGGGTCAAGGCTCCGGATTCAGAAAGGCCCTACTCTGTAAGACCCATCAATGGCTGGGGCGCATGTGGAGAAGTGCTTTGCTGAAGCCACCATGTGATCTCCAGAGTGTGTGCATCTCCCTTTTTCGTTGACTTCATTGTCTCCAGTGTCAGCGCGTCAACCTCTCTCCGCCTGCTTCCTCATCCAGCCAATAGGGATAATGCGCTCAAGCTCCCTCACAAATAGGTTCATATTCCCAAGCAATGTTGCCCACTTTCTAATCACACAAAACTGAACACTCCTGACCCACCCCCAAGGCTCCACCCCACCCTGCCTGTCTCTGAGGCCCTGCCCCCACTCTCTCCATCCTCCGTCCCTCTCTTACATGCTGTGCCCCACCCTCACTCACTTTCACCAGGCTGGGGAAGGAGGCTGTGTTGAGGGGGGGAGAGGACCTAGCTGGGGTGCCAGTTCTGGGTCAGGCCAAAAACAATGGGTTCAGGGTGTGAGAGAGGGCCCTCAGATGGGGCAGGGGGTCAGGGAAGGGGTGGGGAGGCTCCATCTTGGGGTGTGGGTTCTGGAGGGGGGCCGGGGTTAAAGGTTTTGGGATGCAAGAGGGGACTCGGGTCTGGGACAGAGGGTTGGAGCGGGGGGTGCAGGCTGGGGATGGACTTTGAGTGCAAGAGGGGTCTCCAGGCTGGGGCTGGAGGTTGGTGTGTGGGCAGGGATACAGGGTCCCAGCAACACTTTTCGCAGCTTCCTGGAAACAGCTGTCAGCTCCCTGAAGTCCCAAAGTACACTTGAGGCCAGGGAGGCTCCGCGAGTGGCTATTGTGCCTGCAGGCACCACCCCCACAGCTCCCATTGGTGTCAGTTCTCAGCCAGTGGGAGATGTGGAGCCAGCACTTGGGATAGGAGCAGCATGCAGAGCATCCCTGCACCTAGGGGCTTCAGGGGCCTAGCAGCCACTTATGGGAGCCACAATAAGTGCCACCAGAACCCCACACTCCAAACCCCTGCCCCAGATAGAGAATCTGCCTTCGCCTTGGAATCGCCACTGTGCCACTGACTGGACTTTTACCAGAGCCACCAGGGTCCATCTTCAACCGGGCATTCCAGTTGAAAACCAGACACCTGGGAACCCTGTTCCGAAGGCACTTAGAGACCCTGAGTTGGAAGGTACTATCAACATGTTCAGTAATTATTACTAATTCCTCTTGTAACAATCCACTAGGTGGAGTTAAAGGGTAATTTGCTGCTGGGCAGCTTATTGAAAAGGAATTAGGCTACATAATTAATTTAGGGAAGGTAGTCAGAGTGATTGGGGAGGTTATAAAATTGATTTATGTGGAGTCACTGCTACAGCTTTAGCTGAGTCGGCTTCTACCAAGGATAAATCTGTTCCCTTTTTTTACCTTGACTTTCGGAGTCATGCTATTTTGGGGACCCCATCACGGGTTTTCATTCCCCCAGTGGTGAGTGAGAGGGGCATCGGGTGGGTGGCTCGATCCGTGCCAGGTGCAGGGTCTGCTGGCTGGGTGCTGGCAGGCTTGCACCTGGCACGGGCACCGTAGCCAGCCCGTGCCCCTTTAAGGAGTCCGGGGCCGGGAGGGGGGCAGAAGAGTTTCCCTGGTGTTGGCCAGAGTGGCCACCAGGGAAAGCTGGGGAGGGCTAGCCTCCCACTAGTTCGAATTAAGGGGCTACACACCCCTTAATTCGAACTAGCTAATTCGAACTAGGCTTAATCCTCGTAAAATGAGGTTTTCCTAGTTCGAACTAAGCGCTCCATTAAATTCGAACTAACGGAGCGCTAGTGTAACGCCTATGAAATACGAACTAACTTTGTAGTGTAGACATACCCATATATATATATATATATATATATATATATATATATATATATATAAATGCATACAACTCCTTGCATGCTGCTCCATGATGCACTATCATGCTGGATCATTGCTGGGGCTGTGTGGGTGGCACTGTCTATAAGCTAACCCTCTGCTCACCTTGTAGAGGGGACACTCTGGGGGGTTTGGATGCTGAGTAATTTATAGCCAGGTAAGGATTCCACCCTCCACAGCCCACATTGAGAAGCATGCGAAAGCCTACCCATCATGATCTACCCCTGAGTTCTGACCACCATAATTAGCATAGTCAATGAAGGGCTAAGAAATATTATATTAGTATGCATCTCACCATCAGAAAAACCATCCAGGGCTACAGACTGTGATTTTGACTTGCCTACCCTGATGTTAACTCATCCTTATTGTACTGATCATGCCTGCGCACACTCCAGCTAATCTGCAATTCAGCCAGAATCATCCCGTACCTGTGCAGCTCCTTCCTCAAACCCTTTAATGACTTCTTGTCGGCCGATCTTGAACCTAAAAGGCTTGTTTCGGTCTCTGGAGGAATCAAACTTCTTTCCATTCTGCAGCATTCCTGCAAATACAAGGCAAATGATTTCAGTGCTAGCTAAGCTTGAAGTTAAGTGCTGAGGGGGTAGAGTGAAGACTGATGTCTTGGTCAGATCAATCCTATATTTCCTTTAAAAAAAAAGGCTAATGCAAGATTTATAAGGGAAGGTTTTAATGGGAAGTAACTGACTGCAGAATTATATTGTAATGATTGTATTGAGTAGCAGCTAGAAACCACAACCACAACTGAAGCCTCTGTAGTGCTAGGCGCTGTACAAACATACCTGCTTATAAGCCTAACAGCGAAGGGGACAAAGAGTGAGCAGAAAACAGAGGCACAGACTAGTGGGGGAGCCATTTGCTCACTGTCACAGTGTTGGTCCATGGCAGATCCATGGTAAGAGCCTAAATCTTCTGTCGCCTGGTCCAATGGCTCATCCCTAAAGCAGAGGTTTTCAAATTTTGTCATAGCACATCTCTCTTAGCTAAGAAACAAAAGCAACTGGGCCTCCACATAGTTTCCAAAGGCAACACAAGGAACTGAACAGCCTAGACTCGGCAGAACGCGAGTAATAAAGCAGAAGCAATAGTTTTGAGCAATAGTTATAATAAGGTCTTAAAGCACCTCCCATCTCAGCTCACAATGCTGTTCAATAACACTGCGCAGGCCTGATGGGAATCCAGAGCACCAAACAATTTTCAGTTGTGCCAGTAACCTTATCGGGGAGGAGTGAGCTTGCTTCTACAAAAAGTAGTGGCATTCGACACCTCATCCCCTTTCCCAGTTCTCATAGACCTTGGGATGGAATGATGGGTTTATGGGTGTTGGGCTCACAGGAAAAGAGTGGGGCCCTCCTTTAATGCAGGTGCCTAGCCAGCATGGTCAGTGGGGTTCCCAGGCAAAGGCCAAAACAGGGAAGTCAGAGCATGGCAATCACCGGTCCACCAGCACTGTGAGCTCCCTGTAGGTTAAGTGCAGCAGGATGTTGTGTAAAGCCCCTGCCCAACACAGAATAATGTAAATGTAAGTTTCAGTATAAGGTTGTGAAGGCTGTTCCCCACTCTGGCACAACGAATGCAGAAGTGGGAGCCTGCAAGAGCACTCTAAAGCCTTGCCTTTACAGGCTCTGGTACAAAAACTTCCCCCCAAAATCCTAAGACCTGGATTTTGGGGGATCCACTGCCATCACCCAAGTAATTCGAAGAAAACTAGGGAAGAGATCACTTGGGAAATCTCCTCCCTAAGGTAAAACTCTCCCCCTGCCCCAACCTCCATTTTACTTGGAGTTGAGAAAAACAGAGGGAATTCACAGACAACAATGGACTCTTCCCTTGTAAGTAGGCACTGAGTCAAAGGACACAACAATCAACCAATGCCAGTTAATTGGAAAAGAAAACAATCCTTTCTTATCAAAACAAAACTACAGTTGCAAGCATAGTAAAGTGGCTAGATGGAAAGAGCCACCAATTGATATAGATATTCAGAGAAACCCACGGGCTAAAACTTAGTTACAAAGAAAAAAACAACACAATTAACAGCTCAGACGTTATTTCCAAATCCCCAAAAGGAAAACAACAAATCCTGACGGACTAGCTAAACTTTTCCCTACTTACACATTTTAAGAAGTCCATCCTTGGAGAGAGAAGTGTCTCCCACCTCCCTCAGTCTTGGAAGAAACTGTTCTACCTCTCAAACAAAGAAGAGAGAGATAAAACCCCTTTTCCCGTTTGAAATTCCTACCTGAATTGTTATTAGCTGACCACCCGATACCTTGCTAGGTACAGAATTAACCCCTTAGTCACTCGAAGACAAAGGCCAGATGGACACAGAAGCCCATTGATGTCTGATAGAATCTGCCTATGCATGAGAAAAGCAAATGCAGAGGTGCCATGAAAACGAAGGAAGAACTTGATATATCTGAGAGAAACTAAACTTCTAAGGAAGAACTTGATATATCTGAGAGGGGACTAAGGGGCGGGCTTCTTGGTGACGGGCATGGAAAAGGAACACTGTGTACCTGACTGGAGCCACCTGGACAGTGCAATAAAAGAAGGGAGCACACAGACAACAGGCTGTACGATCAGCTCGCCGGTCCGCATCGCTGACTACAGGCAGACACTACCAGTGTGTCTCAGACACACTGGACTCACCATGCCTTGACTTCTTTTGCCGTCTCTGTGCAACTCATCTCTTGCATAAGTGTGTGAGTATATGAGTTTATGGATGTATGTGTGAGAGAGGGTTCAATCCCTTTTCCGTTTAATTCAACAGTGGCATTTAATAAAAGCAATAGAAATGTAACTCTTGGTTGGTCTTTAGTGAAAATAAGGTAACAGATGTGGGTGCTGAGCCAGTAGCCAGGGCTGGCCACTGCTGTCCTGTTGACTTTTTACTGCCTATCTGCACCAGAGTAACTGACAAAAAATTGCCCTTTGACTTCTACAGTTTCTTTCTTTATCAGGATTAAGGCTGCAAATATAAAAGTTTAGATATACACAAATGTGTCCATTCAACATGAAGCAGTAAAACCTTTATGCAATATTACAACAAAATGTATTCCCTCTCTTTTATACAGGTAACCTTCATAAAAAGAATGACAAGGGCACAGCATTAAACATGACAAAAATCACCAAGTAAGGACATTTATATGAATACTCTATTAACCTTACAGTTTATGCTTCCACATAGCAAAAACAAAATTCCACCATGCACATTCTTACTGACAACAGTAACTCTCTCCTACAAAACATATTTATTAAGTCTTTCAACACATATATATTATGAATACACACAAAGCTTCTACTGGGAAAGGCTGTTCAATAAAACCTTTATACAACATTACATCATCATGTACCGTATATTCCGGTGTACAAGACGACCTCTGAAGTTAAAAAACATCCCCCAAAAATCGGGGGTCGTCTTGTACGCCGGATGCCCCGCCGCCGGAGCCCCTCTGCGGCTTTGAAAGCCTCGGGGGAAGCCGGCGGCGGGGCATCCCAGGCGCGCATGGGCTGCCCGCCCGCCGGAGCCCCTCCGCGGCTTTGAAAGCCTCGGGGGAAGCCGGCGGCGGGGCATCCCAGGCGCGCATGGGCTGCCCCCCCTCCGGAGCCCCTCCGCGCGGCGCGGAGGGGCTCCGGAGGGGGGGCAGCCCATGCGCGCCTGGGATGCCCCGCCGCCGGCTTCCCCCGAGGCTTTCAAAGCCGCGGAGGGGCTCCGGCGGGCGGGCAGCCCATGCGCGCCTGGGATGCCCCGCCGCCGGCTTCCCCCGAGGCTTTCAAAGCCGCGGAGGGGCTCCGGCGGGGGGGGGGGGGGGGCGAGCCCAGGCGCTCCTGGCGGCTTTGCTCCCGGTGCCTCTGGTCTGCTGGGGACCATCTCCAGCAGACCAGGGACACCGGGAGCAAAGGAGGCGGAGGGGCGCTGGGGTATAAGATGAAACCCTATCTTTTAATTAAAAAGATAGGGGGTCGTCTTATACGCCCAGTCGCCCTATACGCCGGAAAATACGGTAATTTCAACTGTCTTTTGTATAAGGGTAACTTACTGTAGCAGGCTTCCAGTTAAAGAAGTTGCAAATGCCCCCTCATAAAAATGATACAGCATTGTGCAACAATAGTCCAAAACACAACAGCTTACACTACTGTAGTGTTGGGGCCATTACTGCAGAACACAAGTATTTCTTTGTAACACGGACAAGCAAAGACCTGAGAAAGTTTCTAGTTGATGACAACTTTATCAAGTGAAAAGGAAAGTCACAGAAAGATATATTAGGGAAAGATGACTTTATGACTCAACTTGGGAAAATATACTGTTCCGGTACGTCTACAGAGCAGTGTTATTTCAGAGTAACTGATGTTATTTAGAAATAGCAAAATGCGCTTCTACGCAGCAAGCCACTATTTCAAAATAACGGTGAGCTGGAAGGCTTCTTACTCCAACTCCTATAACCCTCATTTCATGAGGAGTAAGAGAAGTCAAAGGAAGAGTGTTCTTCCTTCGACTTCCTGCTGTGTAGACAGAGCAAGCAACCAAATTAAGCTATTTCGACTTCAGCTACGCAATTGATATAACTGAAGTTTCGTAGCTTAATTTGACTTTTGCCCTGCAGTGTAGCATGCCCTTAGTGATAAGGCTTCAATAACTGATCCACTACATGATCAATCGAGTTTTATCTCCTGGTGAAAGGCGTCAGCTGTAACTGTCCCAATGAAAACAGTTACAAATCTCTTTTCCTTAGGACAAATATTATTTATCAAATGCCAGGGAGAAAGAAAAGAATGAAAAGTCTCCATGTTAATTAGTGGGGATGAAGCTCTAGACTTCAGGGCAATATTAGCTTATTCCAATGATGCTCACACCTTTGGATGTTTAAATGTAAACCAATTTTATGATGATAGGAATTGTCCTACTAAATCCAACTTGGTGACTATCCACTTTAGTCTATGTGATGCCATGTAAAGGGGTCTGTTATCACCTGCCTGCAATCCTGGGTGCTTCTGTGCTGTGCAGCTTTAGCTCATAGTGCTGGCATCAGCAGCCTGCTCACAGCACATGGTCTCATCTTGACTTCCACCAGCCACTCTTTGCTGAGTGACACCAACAGTTTTCCAGTCCCAGGTTTCCCCATGCCATCTCCCCTACGGTGTCCATCCCTCTGACTGGATAGTCACAGAAGTTTTAAGTTCCCACTGTCTCCAAAGAGACCGAGCACATCCGAGCTGGTTAGTTTAGTTGAGGGCTTCACCCTTCAGTTTAACACAGAGCACTGAGTTAGTTCTGTAATAAAAGCAGAGTAAGTTTATCAACAAAAACAGATGTTAAAGAGTAGAAGACACAGATATGATTACAAACACAACACAACAACACATGTTTTTCCAGTGACTAAAGCTTAACTTCAGCAAGTTACAATCTTTGTCTAAGCAGGTTTCTCACCTACGGTCAGTTCTAGCTGCTCTGGCTTTGAAGCAAGAGGATCCACTTTTGATGAGCCCCCACTTTGTGCCCTACGTGATGAATGCCAAAATGGCTTTCAGCCTCTGTTTACATTTCCCAAAGTGTCTCTGTTTCATGGGACAGGAAGGTTTGCTGGGGGAAGGAGGTGCAGGCTCCATTACCCACTTATTTAGCTTGGTAGTTTTGTTACCTTATAGGTAAATATACTTTTCATTATCAGAGGGGTAGCCGTGTTAGTCTGAATCTGCAAAAGCGACGAGGAGTCCTGTAGCACCTTATAGACTAACTGAGGTGTAGGAGCATAAGCTTTCGTGGGCAAAGACCCACTTCGTCAGATGCATCTGACGAAGTGGGTCTTTGCCCACGAAAGCTTATGTTCCTACACTTCAGTTAGTCTATAAGGTGCCACAGGACTCCTCGTCGCTTATACTTTTCATTGTCCTCTGAGATATTACCTGGCTCAATTTACAGTGGAGACATGGGGAAACAGGAAAAACAACACTCCTTTATGCAGGACAGGCTGGGCATACGCACCTTTAAAGAACATATTTCCATCGCTTATCTATAATGTCTCTGTGTATCTTTGTCACACATTGATTCTGTCCTATATTTGGCCTTTGGCACTTGGAAAGCACCACTTGGGAGATAGCGAGGGGAGAATGCTTGTGAGAAGGACAGGCACCACACCTGAAAGTGTAGTCTGGGCATGAAATCCCACCCAAGAAGCCTTCTATTTCCTTCCCTGCGTAGGTTAATGTTTTTACCCCCAGTAATAAACATGATCTTTTGTGGGAAAAGGATTTGCTGGCTGTGACTATTCTTCACCACTGAGTTGTTCCGCCAGTTTATAGTCACCTAAGAAAAATTCTTAAGTATTTTTTAGAGAAGTTTGTGCAAGGGGAGGCAACATGCTATGCCCTAAGGGCCTGCTGATGGAGACCAATCCTGTGCCAGGAACTCTGTCTTGTTTTACAAAGGTATCATTATTGTATTGGCATTTGGTGCCGTGACAGACAATTACTAACTCACTTTACAGGAGTGGTAAAGACTAATGGTTACTTTTGAGCTCCTGCTGCCACTATATATTTCAATCAGGGTTGATATTTAAAAGGCAAGTGCAGGCAGCTTCACCGCTTTGCTTTCCTTCCTGTATTATATATACTGAATGTCGAGGGAGAGCAACACAATCAATTATTTAATACGCAGTTGACATTAGCCAACAGAGATTCAATAGACAACTATTCAATAATGCATTACAGTGCGCCATATATCAGTGTTGTGCACCACCACAAGACAAAATGTCTGAGCCTGGCATGCTGGTTGGCTTCCCAGTCAAGGGAATGACATGCAAATGTTTAGTTCATTTCATAGGAAGTCATTATTCTGTCTTAACTGCTTTATAGAGTACATTTTCAAAAGGAAAGAAAGCGTAGACTTAGCTTCAAGGCCAAAATGAGTTTCACGGGATTTCAATATCAACTGTAAGGACAGCTACAGATCCTTTATGCTACTGCACCCTGGCATAAAATTAAGACATTGTTTTAGGGTTTAATTCTGCTACCCTTACTCATACTGAGGAGTGCATTACTATATGAATAGTCCCATTGCAATCAGTGGGATGACCTGCAGAGCAATGTGTTACTTTATGGGAGTAAGGGTATTTTAACTGGGACATTATTGGACATGCAAAGAAACTGTGCAATACATTTTATATCCATATTTTACAGATATGGGTTAAATGGCAGAAGAGAGGGCTTTTGCTGATGTAGGTAAACCTCCTTTTACGAGGCATAACTCCTTTTTGCACTACAACTATTGCGCAAAAAGGCAAGTGTGGACACTCCAGAGGGGTTTCATGGGGGGGAAGGGAGGGAAGAAGAGAGAGATAGCTCAGTGGTTTGAGCATTGGCCTGCTAAACCCAGGGTTGTGAGCTCAATCCTTGTGGAGGCTATTTGGGGCACAAATTTGTCAGGGATAGTATTTGGTCCTGCTGCGAAGGCAAGGGACTGGACTCAATGACCTTTCAAGGTCCCTTCCAGTCCTAGGAGATAGGCAATCTCCATAAATTAATTAGAGCATGTACAGCCATAGAAATGTTTGCAACTACTGAATAACCATCAAATATGCAGATGATACAGTAATATTACTACATTATATTGTGTTGGGCTCTGTGTTCAGATCCTTGCAGTGGCTGAAGAATACAAAGAGCAGCTGAGGAGTGTGGCAAGGATTCAAGTTGGGGCTATCTAAGGAGTGAGGTACTGCATCATGTGAGTGAGTGGCAGAACCTGGCCCAGAGAGAGGAAACACCTCTAGGCTCCGTCTACACTACATGCTTCTTGGGCAAGAAGCCTTTGGTGCAAGAGTTTTTCTGCAAAAACTTCTTGCAGAAGAGTACATTCACACCTGATGTGCTTTTGCTCAAGAGCACATCCACACTGCATGGACGCTCTTGCGCAAGAAAGCTCTGGTGGCCATTCACAGAATGGCCATCAGAGCACTTGTGCTTTTTCCCATAAGGGTTTCTTGTGCAAGAAACCCCTCTGGAGTGTCCACACTTGCCTTTTTGCACAATAGTTGTAGTGCAAAAAGGAGTTATGCCTCGTAAAAGGAAGTTTACCTACATCAGCAAAAGCCCTCTCTTCTGCCGTTTAATTGTTGATTTACTTGCGCAAAAGCGCATTTGAGGTGTGAATGCTCCACAGGTTTTCGCGCAAAAACAGCTGGTTTTGTGCAAAAACCTTGCAGTGTAGACGTAGCCCTAACGTCTAATCAAAGAAGATAAAATAACAATATAAACAAGCACACACCCCACCCCACCCCCGTTCCTTCTCAGTCTCCATATCTCACTGTCTTGCACACATTAATCCCCCTGATCTTCCTCTTCTCCTTAGATGCACATGCCTACAGTTGAGGAATCTTCCCATTGCGGTACATGTGTGTGCATACATCTGAACACGTGTGAGCTTCTCCAGTTACTAGTCATGATGGATATGCTTTTAGTACAAATTGACAATGATTCTATTACATCTTCTTTTCATGACAGTGTTCCAAAAAGTCATATAACCTCGGTGGCACCTGGGCAGAAAGAGTTATGCATCCTGCGGGATAAATGACCCAAATTCAAACTTTAGGGACGACATGGTAGATAATGTCTATGGATTTGTGTGTTTACATACATATTACTGGAGGTAAACCATGTAACCAAATGGTTCCTGCCTATACTGTACTCATCCCTCTTAAGGGAGCTTGGCTTATGGGTAATCAGTAAGGTATCACAGAGACAGTTTTGGCTCCCCTGGGAACCACAGTCACCTTATTGTTCTGGGTGGGATTGGTAACACTTTGATTCACCACATTTCCTCCTCACACTGTTCGCAATCCCTTCTGAATATAAGCTCTGCTGAAAGCTCCATTCTGCAACTTTGCACACTCAATTCCTTTGGCCAAAGCTACAGGTGGGACCTCCCTGCTCTGGCACCCTCAGGACCTAAGCGGTCCCGAACCATGGAATTTGCTGGATCAGGGGAGGTCAAAGCTCACCTCCTGGCTGTCAGCCCTGTTTCTCCTCCAGGCCTCCTTCCCCCCCTCCCCCGCCCCCGCCCTGCCAGGGGCTGTGCTCCCTACTACAATGGGGATGCCAGGCCCCTCTGACTCAGGCCTGGCCGGGGTTGGACTCCCAGCTGTGCCAACCTGGTTGGGGCTGCACTCCAGGACACTAGCCCTGCTGCCTGCAACCTGGGTGGGGCTGTGCTTTCGGCCAGGGCTGTGCTCCCTGCCACCATCCCCAACCGAGACTGTGCTCTTCACTGAGCAGGCCTGCTGCCGCCGGGGCTGTGCTTCCTAGTAGGGGTGTAATAGTGTAGTCGATTAACTGATAAACAAAAGCTTAGAGGTTATTGCTATAGATTATATGCATTTCCCTCCCCCTACCCTTGCCAGTAATTTTTTGCAGGCTGGCCAGCAGCCCGGCTCAATTCTGGCTCCAGCTGGATTCAGAACCTAACCCTGCTGTGCTCTACATTTAAAGTATATTAGGAGCCAGGTGGGCAGGCCGCCTGGCTGACTTCCATCTCAAGCTGGGTCCAGGAGCTTAGACCCCCCCCTTAGACAGGGGCTGTTGCCACCCCATGCTGATGCCTCTTTATCAGAGGTAGCAGCACTGGGCGACAGGCAGCTGGTCCAGAAGGGGAGCTGTTTTTTAAACTGGCTCCCCTATTGGACCAGCTTCTGCCTGGCACCCTGCATTGCTGCCTCTGATACAGTGGCTGTGGGCTCCGCCCCTGGGGACTATTGATAGTCGATTAACCAATAAAAATTCATGAGGTTACTCGACTATTAAATTAACCGATATTTAACATCCCTACTCCCCACCGTCAGCCCAGCCCCTGAACCTAGCCAGCCAGGGCGCTTTGATCCAGCAATATCCATGGTCCTGCTGGACCACAGATGTTGCCAGACCAGAGAGTCCCAAGATTTTAGAGGTTTAACCTGTAGTGATAAGCTTCCCAAAGATTGTCAATGTCTATGAATGAGGGTACTGGATTTAGAGGCTGTCTGCATTCAGGGACAATAAATTTGACCATGAAAAGAAATATTATTAATAAATTACCCTTTAGTGTCAACCTGATAACATGTATTTTGGCCTTGGGGAGCATTTTTTTTAAATCGCTCTCCCCCACATGAATGTCTTAAGAATACTCTCCTTCGTATAGCTCCCTTGCTGACAAGTTCTTTGTCACATTCAGTTTACTTTATGCACAACACAGTTAAGCTTCTAATATGAAAGAAACCTTGTTTCTAACAAACAGCAACCTTCTAACACCTTGCAAATGATTTAGCAACCACTGAGCTATTAAGTATTTGGGCTCAACAGGGAGATACTCTTTACAAAGCGCAAAACAAACACATGGAAAGAAAAGGGAGGAAAATGTTAGAAAGAAACCATTACAATTTACAAAAAAAGTTGCTGATTGCCCACACCTGAAAAGAAGACACAGTTAGTACACCACGCTCACTAATAACCTAAATAAGTCAGACAGACGATGCAGTTCAAACATGATCTCATACATACATAAAACACGCACAGTGCAGAAGTCAAACACTAGCACTGAGCATACAGCACTTTGATCTGTATTGGGAAGTTACCTCAGAACTGTTTTTTAGTCTGGGACACTGAATAATAGTAGTAGAAGGTGTTCTGCAATATCCTCTCCCCTGCAAATGTCCTGAAAGTTAATAACATGCCATTTCCTCTGTAACAGATGCATGTTGGAAAATAAAATATGACATCACTGGCATCAGTGGGATAAGAGCACACAGGACTTCATGCTGCCTCAGGGTTGCCAACCCTCCACAAGCGGCTGGGCGTTTCCAGGAATTAAAGATTAATAATTAATAATTAATTGAAGATTATGTCACGTGACGAAATCTCCAGGAATACATCCAAACAAAATCAGGAACCCTCGCCTCACTTCTGCAAAAATATATACAGCTTCCAGTGAAGAAGGATGAAATAGGTCACTACTTTTATGTAAGGTCCTAACAGACCAGTCAAGGGTGGACAGACACCTCAAGGGGATATCTACACGGCATCATGAGCCCAAGTCGATGGGACTCGGGCTTGTGGACTCAGTGTTTCCAAACCTGGAATTGAGTATCCACCCTGCTTTGTAAACCTGGACTTAGAATTGCTGGACCCAGGTCTCTCAGTCATGTTGGCACATCCATATTGCACTGTGCAGATCTTCTGACTTGGGTCTGCGGCTTGAGCTGCAATCATATTGTAAAATAAGAGGGTCTAGACCTAAGTTACAGCAGGACTCAGGCTCTGGCCACTCCCCTAGCAGGTTCCTAGGACCCAGGCCATGCGTGCTTGCTGATCTGAGTCAGACTGATTTGTGTATGGATGGAAGGTGGGCCCGGGCTCAGTCCTGAGCCAATGGGCTTAGTGTAAAATGGAAACGTATGCCGTGGGTATGTCTATACCGCAATAAAAAACCCAGAGCACTGAGTCTCAGAGCCCAGGTCAGACATAAAATTCCAGTGTAGATATTCTGGCTCAGGCTGGAGCCTGGGCTCTGAAACCCCCCTCGTGGTCCCCCCTGCAGGGTCTTGGCGCTTGGGCTCCAGCTAGGATTGCCATTGTGCAACTGAGGCGGTCTCTGAGTTCATTCCTCTGTTGCAGATGTCTGCATTGTATTCCTACTGATATAGCTTGCCCCAGGTCAGAGATGCCTTCTGTTTTCTGTAGGTATCTCAACAGCGGCAGATTTAGGGCAGGGCGGCTGCCCCAGGCCCCACGCTTCCCGAGGCCCCGCACATGCACCGTGTCAAAGGAGGGGCCCTGTGAAATTTCGCTGCCCGGGGCCCCGCGGCGCTGCCCTGGGCCCTGCAGCACTCTCATCCGCCCCGTATCTCAACATGGTATGAATGACTTAAAAAACAACAAATAGTCTAGTAGCACCTTAAAGACTAACAAAACATGTAGATGGTATCATGAGCTTTCGTGGGCACAACCCACTTCTTCAGATGACTGGAGTATTAGAAGTCCAGATCCAAGAATGGTATGAATGGGGCTCTTTACCTATTTATCTACTATTTTTCCTCGTTGCCAGCTAAACAGGTTTCTATGCAGACTCTTCTCTCTGAGCTGGAAAACAGGTAGGAGTATGGCTGTCTGCTCACTGTGCTTTTTCTAACTTTTTTGCAAAGGCTCCAGTCAGACATGAGCTTTCTTTGGTGTGCTGGGATAGCAACAGACAGGATGAGGGAAGATTTAGTCTCAGCAACAGCAGTTTTGCTCAGGAGCACTCCATTCCTGTTAAGTTCCACCCCCAAAATAGAGCAGAGTGAGGCACTTTACTTCATGCTGTCATTCTCTTAAACACTGATTCCTTTATTCAATGGTTCTCTCTGCCATGCCATGCCAGCATCCTGGAGTGGAGTGTAAGTGCAAATGTCCAAGATCTTCCAGTGTTGCCCATTTCTTTGCTTACAAATGGAATGATAAATGAGATCATTCACTAATTCCTTGGGATACCTGGAGTTATAAATATGCTAATTGCTGCATCTGCTACATCATTAATGTTACCCCAAATGTTTGCTGAAAGCAAAGATATCTGAGCACTGGTGTATTAGGAATCTACTGAGGCCATAATGATTTTGATTGGCTGCCATGTGTTCTTAACATATGCTGCATACTTCTGTAAGTAGTGCTGGGCCACTCGAGGCCAATGCATGATGTCTGGTTTTATCTGTCTGGTTTGTGAATTTGTTCCTTTCATGCCTTGCCCTGCTATGCCTCATCTAAATGCTACTGCCTCCTGTTTTTGAGGAATACTATTCTGTCCCCTGCTATTAATAGCCCTGACTGTGAGGCAATCATGTGTTCCAAAGCCCAATATGGCTTCAGTTTAGGATTGCTTGTCTTCTCCATTGCAGATAGGTTTTTGCAAGTCTTGCAGATGAGTGTCTTTTAATGTGTCCTCTTGTGATCTATGTAGCAGCCCAAGACTTAATACCAAGGCAGCTGTGGTATCATAAACAACCTTCTCTTCAAAGAGGTCAGCATATGGTTCTGTGGATTTCGGTGCTACAGTCTTAGACTGCGTGTTTTGAAATCAGTGTTTCTTTAATATTCATGGGTATAACTTTTTCACTTCTCTGTGGTTGAAGTAGCAAGTGCAGGAGTTTCAAGGGGCTTCCCAAGAGGTTTAAAGCAGTGGTTTCCAACCACTAGTCTGCAGACTGGTGTCAGGCTGCGAACCGTTGGCTGGCGGGCCACAGCAAAATGCCAGGCAATGCCCATGCCTTGATGATTGGCTTGGTGAGAATGTCCTCACTTAGCCAATGATTGTGCTATTAGCTCTTTAAATTGGACAGTGGTAACGGTCTCTAGTCACTTCCATCAAATACAACGGCTAAAAGATGATCAAGCAAATTTCCATGGATTTCTTTTTTGGAAAGAGTGCTTCTGCGAAAAAAGACATTGACGTTCCGAAAAATAAAAGAGGAAATCATTCTAGACTCTATGTCTAATATAGATGATATACAATGCCAAGAAAATGCTAAAAAAACCCTGAAAAAGCGCAATGATCAATCGCAAGTATGACTCTTTGTATTTAAAGTGTGGTTTTACTGCCTGTGGCGATTCACAGGATCCAAAAGCACTGTGTGTTATATGTGCTGAAACGCTGTCCAATGAAGCAATGAAACCTTCAAAGCTAATTTGGAACTTAGAGTATAAACATCCTGCTCTCAAAGAAAAAACAGGGATTTTTTTGTAATGGAAAAAAACAAATTTGAGGGACAAAAACAATTAACTCGCAATACCACATGGCTACGTCTACACTGGCCCCTTTTCCGGAAGGGGCATGTTAATTTCAGCTATCGTAGTAGGGAAATCCGCGGGGGATTTAAATATCCCCCGCGGCATTTAAATAAAAATGTCCGCTGCTTTTTTCCGGCTTTTAGAAAAGCCGGAAAAGAGCGTCTACACTGGCCCCGATCCTCCGGAAAAAGCGCCCTTTTCCGGAGGCTCTTATTCCTACTTCGAAGTAGGAATAAGAGCCTCCGGAAAAGGGCGCTTTTTCCGGAGGATCGGGGCCAGTGTAGACGCTCTTTTCCGGCTTTTCTAAAAGCCGGAAAAAAGCGGCGGACATTTTTATTTAAATGCCGCGGGGGATATTTAAATCCCCCGCGGATTTCCCTACTACGATAGCTGAAATTAACATGCCCCTTCCGGAAAAGGGGCCAGTGTAGACGAGCCCCATGTGTATCTTCAAATGTGGCTACATTGAAGGAATCGTTTCTAGTAGCTCACCAAATTGCCAAAGCTAAAAAGCCTTTTACAACTGTTGAAGAGCTAATTCTTCCTGCTGCCAAAGATATCTGCCATGAGCTGTTTGGGGAGAAGCTGTTGGACTTTCCAATTTAGCAAGTGAACACTTGGAAGTCACTCTCAGATGCATTTGAGCAGTATTTCCCAAATTCAAAAGACCTGAGAGTCAGGAAAGAATGGATCTGCGATCCATTTCTTCTTGCCAACAAAGAGTCATCCTTGCCACTGCTGCAAGAGGATCAGCTGATTAAGCTGACGTGACAGAAGACTTCAAACTTTGTTTAATGCATCCTCATAAATGCTGTCCTTCTGGATTAAAAAAAAGAGTGAATATCCAGAACTCAGCACCCTAGCTCTGAATACCTTTTACTGTTTCCATCTACACAACTAGGTGAAATAGTTTTCTCTACAATGATGGCTACCAAGACCAGACATTGGAATAGGCACTGCGAGTCTCGCTGTCAAGAGTAATGCCTCGATATAATTTGCTTGCGTTGGGCAAACCAGCCCAATGATCCCATGATGTGATCTCATCAGTAAGTCGTATATTTTCACGTTATTTAACTAGACTAGCTAGTGATATCTTCTGTATGATTTTTAACAGTGGTTGGAAATAAAATACTTTGGGTAGCTGGCAATGTGTTATGTATGATTTTTAAGGTGGAAAGCAAATACTTTGGGGGGGATAATCTTAAAAAAATCCATTACAATGACATGTATTGTGTGCATACAGATACAATGTAAAACAACATGTGACCTCTTACAATTAATTACCATAATGAATATGCAAATTAAATGTTTCTACAATGGTCTGCCAAAAGATTTTGAAAGAGTGTGCCAGTCCGCAGTATAAAAAAGGTTGGGAACCACTGGCTTAAAGAATTTAGTCTCAGGTGATTTATAATCAGATTGCTCTTGGATTTCAGCACTGTCACAGGGTGACACTGGCCCTTTAAGAAGGAACAAGGCCAGTGCGGCTGTCACTGATCAGCTGATCCCAGCTGAGCTTTAAAAGAGGACACCTGGGCTCAGAGCAGGACAAACCAGGTAAGGGAGAGCTTGGGTGATTCAGGAAGACATAGTGAGAACAGACATGGAGCTCTTATTACCTGCTCCCTGAAGAGTGAGGACTGCCTGAATCCCTTGAAGCCTGAAAAATGAAGGGGGGAAACCCCTGAGAGTTGTAGACCAGGGTGAATTGTGGAACTGTGGTTCTTGTGCTTTAGAACCTGAGGAAAAGGACCTTGGTATAAACTTGTTAGGTACAGGATGGCATTTTTGGTAGAAAATGCAAGAGTTCTTTTTCAGTTAGATCTACAGTTTTCCGCCTCTGTTATGTAATATAGGCCTGAAACCTGCATCTTGCAATGAGCAGGATCCAAAACTTGTCTTTCAATGTGTCTGTCTGGGTGCTTACTTGCCAGATTATGTCATCCTGTAGCAACTTTCTCAGGGGATCTGCCTAAGCAGCTTCACTTGGGATGTACTAATTAGAAATCCAGTCATCCCTAAAAAACCTGAAGGGCTGTTTTAGCTGGTGGGGGTTCATAAGAGAGAGAGTGATGGCATGGCATTATGGAGCTTCCTTCTGGAAATGGAGAGTAATGACAAATGATCACAGGGTTCAAACTCCAAAGAACAGTGAGAGTATAGTCCCATACTGGATGGATCACACCTTCCTATGATTTTATTATATATATATATATATATATATATATATATATATATGCTTTTGCCTGTTCTTGTCCTTTGGTAACACTAGTTCTTTGATGGTATGTGCACAGATGTGTGCAGTTCAAGTTCTCTGAATTAGGCTGAGATCAGTGCCAACTTCTTTATCCACTACTTGTTAGCCAATTCGATAGTAAAAAAACCCGGTCCTTAGCAGCTGTTGTTGTGAAGGTGATTTCTCTTTCAGACTCTGTCTTACAGACACCACATGCTACTAGCATAAAATTAGGCTAGCATATGCAGACTAGACCTGGAATCTGGGTTAAAATATGTGCTGGGATAATATTAGTCTCAGCCTCAGTATCGTGCCTGAATTTTATAGGAAACTTCCTTATATGCAGAGTCAAATACCAAGCTTTGCTGGATCAGATCTGGGACTTTTGTTATGTCGCCACCATCCTTACAAAGAATGCAGACTGACAGTCTAGTCCAGCCACAGACTTATGTCTCATCTCTGAAGCAGATCTGTTGCGTTGCACCTCTGAGAAGAGTCAAGTACATTTCCAAGTGTGACCACATCACAGCCCATTTTTAACCACACCATAGGCTTTGAGTCTGAGACATACTCAATTTGCTTGTACAGATTCTCATGAAAGCTTAGTATCCTGAGCTCTAATCTGTTTAATATCCCATACTTGCAATTCAGTGTTTTGCCTAGTTATCATCCTTGTCTCCTTTGGTTACAATGCTACCAAACTCCCAGTCTTGAGCTTGCCCTCTTAATGCTGTTGCTTACTTATCAAACCCATGTGCTTCCAGGCAGGAATGATGCCAGAATCTATGTCGTTTGCATTGTTAGGGTTATATGTGTAAGCAGGGTCTGAATCATGCTTCCATTTCAGCCAGCTGGAATAGGAAAGAAATACTGGGTGTGGTTATGTAAACACAGTTCACTCCATTTTCTTAGGCCTGCTAGATATTCAGCTGTTACAATGCTGCATTGCTCATTGTAACCAGTTTGGCTGTTGTGGGGTCACAAACTGTGTTAACCCTAAATGCAGGAAATGTAAAATATGAGCACCAATGCTTGCAGTTATTGGGGGAATACAGAAAAGTCAGACTGTGTTTAACTCAGCTCAAAGGCGAGACCCTGTCAGAGTAAATACACTTGGATGGACAGAGACTCGTCTTCCAGAGCCCTATAAATTAAGCTAGGGAGAGCGGTAAGTCAGCAGCTGTGAGCTGTAAGACTGGTTCAACTT
Organism: Pelodiscus sinensis; assembly: GCF_049634645.1. Classification (NCBI taxonomy): domain Eukaryota; kingdom Metazoa; phylum Chordata; order Testudines; family Trionychidae; genus Pelodiscus; species Pelodiscus sinensis. The sequence goes on from NC_134713.1 coordinate 14,503,691, forward strand.
GTTTCTTCTTCCCACTGTTTCAATGACAGAGTTAAAGAAGGGCTCCATAAGGAGTCTCTTTTGTATGTAAATGTACTCCAGTGGATGCTGGAATCTCTTGTGGCTGGATTGTGCTTTGGACTGAGAACTGAAATCACTAGGTTTGTCCCAGAGCCAAATCCACCAAAAGCCAGTGAAAGATGAGATGAGTGGTGGCAGGCAGAGAGGGGCAACTGATGGAGAGGCGTGAGGAGCAGCCAGGAGAGCGGCACTAGACAGCAAGTGGATGGAGTGGGTAAGATGCCTCTTACCTGCCCCCCATCAGGCTGGGAAGTGAACTCTGCAGATCACCTCTGAATTCTGGTCTGCCCTATCCAAGAGCAGTGACTCTGAGTGGGGTGCAGAGAAGAGTTGGGCATATAAAGGGGACATTTACATTGCTGAGCTTGAGAGGAAAAGGACATTGCCCAACCTACATGTGATGTTTACTTGTGGTTTTGGTTATGAACTTTGTTTGTGGTGTTTTCACAAATTAAGGCCATGCTACTTCTTTCCCCTTTTATTCAAAGTTTCTTTTCCACACTCGGACTCTGTGTATGCAAGTGGGGAAGCATTGCCTCCCAGAGGTGCCCAGGAGTTACTAGGTGGGAGCTCTAGCTGGTTCTATGTTGGATATATGGAGAGGAAACACAGATATCGAATCCACCCTTGGCTGCTGCTACCTCACAGAAAGGTTACACAAGAATTCCAAAACACTGTTCAGATCTCATTCAGTGTAGATTCATTGTCCCCTGCTTGCTCTGCTCATGCGTTAAAACACTTTGAAACAGGACTGCTGCTTTTAAAACCTCTCCTTTTTTATCTACTTAAGAAGCACGTCATAAAGATTAGGAAGTGCTGCTCCAATCTGTCTCCCACATTACCATCTGAAAAGAACAGGCCAGATTCTCAGCTGCAGAAACTAGTGCAGCTATGCTGAAGTCAACAGAGAATATGGCCCAATGCTGGGGGAAATTTGCACTGATTCATGTAACTGTGACCACCTCAACTGTGACTCTTAGGACGTAGACTTTAATTTTCCCCTTTAATGCTGACACCCCAGTTACACGTCTCTTACATATTTAGCCTCCCTGTGTGAGGCAAACCCACTGCCAAACCAGGGCTGCTCACTCAGCTACTCACCCCTCCAGCCAAGTATGAAGCAACTAATCTCTCAGGCATGCTGCAACAATCTATCCCTGGGCAGAACCCAGGTCAGATGACCTACATGCACAGGTATGTCAGGGTGTGTGTAGACTACTGGATTTTTTCAAAAAAAAGTAGCCTTTTTACGAAAAAACTTCACCTGTGTCTAGACTGCAGCCGTGTTCTTTTGAAAATAAATCGAAAGAACGTGGCAGTTTTTTTGATCGCGGTAAACCTCATTCTATGAGGAATAACACCTTCTTTCGAAAGTATTCTTTCAAAAAAAGGCGTTATTGAATGCAGACTGTGCTTTTTCAAAAGAGAGCATCTAGGCTCTCTTTCGAAAAAGCGGCTTGCTTTTTTGAAAAATCTGCTTGTAGTCTAGACGCTCTCTTCAGAAGAGGCTTTTTTGAAAGCCTCTTTCGAAAGAGGCTTGTAGTCTAGACGTAGCCTCACTTTTAACACCCAAGCTACAAGTTAGTCTGTGCAACAGCACCACTCAGCTAGGAACCTGGCTGCTGCCTCAGTGACAGCTGACTCTATAGACTTCCAAACTGCCTTGGATCCTGATCTTACCCCAGTGTTACCTGAGCCTTGTTCCATCTTACTTCAGCTTTCTCCGTGAAGTATTTTAACCCTCTTTCAGTCCTGTTCCTTACCCATTCCAGCCTTGCATTGATTTAGCATGTACAGACTCTGACCCAAGGCCTGTCCCCAGACTCCAGTTTCTGCAATGCCCTTGGCCCAGTTCAGACTCTGTCTGGCTTTCATCCTTGGAATCTGTTCTCACCCACTGCTCTGACCACTAGGCCTAGAAACCAGAGCATGAGATACCCTGACTCCCTACACCTGCTCTTTGGTTCCTTGCTATTTCTGCAATTGCCAAATTAAAAGAAAACCTACCCTTCTTGCATCATACAACATAGCCCACCTCTCACACCATGGCACGTTCTCTAATGTGGCTATGGGCTGCAATCTGTGAGGCTGTGTCTAGACTGGCCAGTTTTTCCGGAAAATCAGCCGCTTTTCCGGAAAAACTTGCCAGCTGTCTACACTGGCTACTTGAATTTCCACAAAAGCACTGACTTCCTACTGTAAGAAATCAGTGCTTTTTGCGGAAATACTATGCTGCTCCTGTTCGGGCAAAAGTCCCTTTTGCGCAAAACTTTTGCACAAAATGGCCAGTATAGACAGCTTAGATTTGTTTTGTGCAAAAAAGCCCCGATCGCGAAAATGGCGATCGGGGCTTTTTTTGCGCAAAAGCGCATCTAGATTGGCCACGGACGCTTTTCCACAAAAAGTGCTTTTGCAGAAAAGCGTCCGTGCCAATCTAGACGCTCTTTTCCGAAAATGCTTTTAACGGAAAACTTTTCCGTTAAAAGCATTTCCGAAAAATCATGCCAGTCTAGACGTAGCCTGAGTGTTCAGCAGAACATGGAGCTCAGGAATCCTAGAAAGTCTTTAAGGAAGGACACAGCAAAGTATATTCTAAACAATAACACTGAATTAATAACAGAAGCAAACAACATGTATGCTCTGTGGGTCAGCTGGGTCCATAATCTTCCTTCATTTGGTCTGACATCAACAGCCTACTGAAAAGGGAGGGAGAAGACATGACACATCTCCAGGCTCTTCCATAAAACATTTCGAAGACAGAATATTCAGTACTGTATACTATATGGCTACGTCTACACTGGCCCCTTTTCCGGAAGGGGCATGTAAATTTCACGAGTCGTCGTAGGGAAATCCGCGGGGGATTTAAATATCCCCCGCGGCATTTAAATAAAAATGTCCGCCGCTTTTTTCCGGCTTTTAAAAAAGCCGGAAAAGAGCGTCTAGACTGGCCCCGATCCTCCGGAAAAAGTGCCCTTTTCCGGAGGCTCTTATTCTTACTTTGAAGTAAGAATAAGAGCCTCCGGAAAAGGGCACTTTTTCCGGAGGATCGGGGCCAGTCTAGACGCTCTTTTCCGGCTTTTTTAAAAGCCGGAAAAAAGCGGCGGACATTTTTATTTAAATGCCGCGGGGGATATTTAAATCCCCCGCGGATTTCCCTACGACGACTCGTGAAATTTACATGCCCCTTCCGGAAAAGGGGCCAGTGTAGACGTAGCCTATCTGTGTGAGTGGATGTTTGTTAAAGAGACAAGAGCCGTACATGAAGGATTAAAATAGTGATGTTTCATCAGTTGGGGTTACCAAAGTGATACCCCAGATACAAGACACTACGGACACTACGGATTTCCTGAGAAAACTACAATGCATAGGTGATCTTCCAGAAAACACCATCCTAGCCACCATGGATGTAGAGGCTCTCTACACAAACATCCCACATGCAGATGGAGTATAAGCTGTCAGGAACAGTATCCCTGATGATGCCACAGCACAACTGGTGGCTGAACTCTGTGAATTTATCCTCACACACAACTATTTCAGATTTGGTGACAACATATACCTCCAGACCAGGGGCACTGCTATGGGCACCCGCATGGCCCTACAATATGCCAACATTTTTATGGCTGACCTGGAACAACGCTTCCTCAGCTCTCGTCCACTTCCACCCCTTCTCTACCTACGCTACATCGATGACATCTTCATCATCTGGACCCATGGGAAGGAGACTCTGGAAGAATTTCACCATGATTTCAACAGCTTCCACCCCACCGTCAACCTCAGCATGGACCAATCTACACGGGAGGTCCATTTCCTGGACACCACTGTGCAAATAAGTGACGGTCACATCAATATACCGAAAGCCTACCGACCGCTATGCTTACCTGCATGCCTCCAGCTTCCATCCCGGACACACCACACGATCCATTGTTTACAGCCAAGCACTGAGGTACAACCGCATATGCTCCAACGCCTCTGACAGAGACCTACACCTACAAGATCTTCAACAAGCATTCTGTAAACTGCGATACCCACATGAGGAAGTGAGGAGACAGATTGACAGAGCCAGACATGTACCCAGAAGCCTCCTGCTATGGGACAAGCCCAAGAAAGAAACCAACAGAACACCACTGGCCATCACCTACAGCCCTCAGCTAAAAACTCTCCAACGCATCATTAGTGATCTTCAACCCATCCTGGACAATGATCCCTCGCTTTCACAGGCCTTGGGAGGTAGGCCAGTCCTTGCCCACAGACAACCCGCCAACCTGAAGCATATTCTCACCAGCAACTACACACCACACCATAATAACTCGAACTCAGGAACCAATCCTTGCAACAAACCTCGGTGCCAACTCTGCCCACATATATACACCAGCAACACCATCACAGGACCTAAGCAGATCAGCCATACTGTCACTGGTACATTCTCCTACACATCTACTAATGTAATATATGCCATCATGTGCCAACAATGCCCCACTGCTATATACATCGGCCAAACTGGACAGTCCCTACGTAAAAGAATCAATGGACACAAATCTGATATTAGGAATGGCAACGTACAAAAACCTGTAGGGGAACACTTCAATCTTCCTGGACACACAATTGCATATCTCAAGGTAGCCATCCTGCAGCAAAAAAACTTCAGGACCAGACTTCAAAGAGAAACTGCTGAGCTACAATTCATCTTCAAGTTTGACACAATTAACTCTGGATTAAACAAAGACTGTGAATGGCTCGCTAACTACAAAAGCAGCTTCTGCTCTCTTGGAATTCACACCTCCAGATCAGCTACTAGAAGTGGGCCTCATCCTCCTTGATTGGATCCACCTCGTCCTCTCCAGCCTGATTCTGGCCTGCATATTTATACCTGCCTCTGGATATTTCCACTACATGCATCTGACGAAGTGGGTCTTTGCCCACGAAAGCTTATGCTCCTACACTTCAGTTAGTCTATAAGGTGCCACAGGACTCCTCACTGCTTTTGCAGATACAAGATGGTCCTCTTGCATAGACTTCAAGTGCAGGAAGTGGCTTATAGGACACTAGACACCCCATTGTAGGCCCATAAAGATTCGTATGGTGGGAAAGGAGGTGGAGGTCTATTGAGCACAGTTAGGGCTAGGGATGTTAACTGACTGAGCAGGGGCTAGAGCGGTCCCCTCACTCACTACGGCCAGGATGGAGTGGCCTGCCTGCTATGGCTGCGGGCTGCTCCAGCTAGGCTAGAGCACCTTTGCCTGTGGCACGGCGGACCCCGCAGATCTGGAGCAGCCTCCTGCTTGCAGTGGGAGGGGGGTTGCTCTAGCCCCCACTGCATAACCATTAACAACCTTAGTCAGGGCAATTAATCTTGCTGGCTTCATTATGATAATGAATTATTTTATGGGTTTGTATAAACCCTCAGGTAGTGCTTAGTTTAGGTTCCTGCGTTGGGGTTAGCTCACCAAGCCTGAGCACCACCTACGTGTGAGTCTGTATGGATAGAAATGCTCGTCCATGGTCCTGAGACACTCCCTCAGGAAACCGTCTGAGGCACAGCGACCTCCTCAGCACATCAATGTCATACACAAGGGAGCTGGGGGAGCCGACGGCTTCCCCAGGCTCCTGGGCAAGGAGGAGGGTCTGGCTCTGCTTCCAGAAGAGGTGGGGCCTTGGGTGGAAGGAACAGGGGCAACCAGACCTCAGCGCCACCTGCCCATGGCATGCCCCCACCCAGCCCTCAGAGTCACCTGGAGTGTGCCACACGGCTTTCCAGCGGCGATTTAAAGGGCCAGGGCTCCAGGCACCGCCACTGCCTAGTGTCCTTTTGAATCACTGGCCACAGAGCAGTTGCCCCTTCTCCCTCCCACACCCCCGTGATTGGCAGGCATGGTTATGCAGCTTCATATTATTTAAGCTTGTAAATAATACTCACAGAGATATGCATTTCAAGTGGGCAGCGACAGGGAAGCTTCGAGACACTACGTGCTAATTGCCTAGTAGGCCAGTAGGGGACATTCACATCAACTCCTTCCTATTGGGAAATTTGGCATGTCCACTACAGACAGCAATGAGGAGGCCCTGACTCACATGCCAAATGGATTAACTGTAGACACATATGCCCCCGAGCCCTTACTTGCCAGAGGAAAAGTACTGAGATGCTAACAGGATCATGTGTGCAAAAGGGAGACAAAATTCTGTGCTAGTGCTTACTGTGCTGGCACGTGCTATTAAACTAGTATGACAGAAAGTTGCCCTCGGGAAGTGCCAACCTGCCCTCAGGAAATTCCTGACTTGAAGACAGACATTTATTACCGAAAAAAGAATCAGCTGGGTCAGTGAGATGCTGACATGTTTCATTGGCACACAGCCAACTATGCAGAGAAAGGCTTAACAGAACTTTCTTCTGGTGCCTCTGTGCCAACAATAGATGTGGACAGTGCAAATATTTACAGACCCAAAGTGGGGAGAGACAAAAGGGAGAAAGCTGGGAGACTGCCCTCAGTGCTTAATATAATGCTGGCTCGTGCTGGCTTACATCACTGAAGTGACTGGGGTCCGCAGTGCATCAGACAGGATGGAATGACACGGTCCCAAAGTCACGATACCACAAGTACAAGATGTCTTTTCACACATACTATACTGCCCAGTTCTCCCCTTCCCAGGGGGGATATTAATAGCTGCGCACTCATACTGTACATACTATAGGACCAGCATTTCCACAGCAAGGGAATGTGCAGGGCTGCTAGAGGAAAGCCAGATTTTCAAAGCAAACCCAGGACAAAATTATTTTCTCTGAGACACACAGCAATTCTTCATTCCAAAGTTATGTGCACTAAATGCTCTCTCTCTCTCTCTCTCAGCTTGTTAGCTCAATTCCCTCTCTTTCAAATTCCTCTTTAAGATCCACCTCAGCCATGATACCTACATGACTAGGTTTGGAGGCAGATGGGGCTAGTTGGCTCTCACTTTATTTAGTGAAGATAATATTTTTTTAAAACAAATGTATATTAATATTTCCATATATTTAACTGCATCCCTCTTCCCTCCATTCTTCTCCACTCTCTATGACCATGACTTTTTCTTAATATTTATTTATTCAGAGTTTCACACAACGAGGCCCTGGGATACTATTGTGATACAAATATAATAATATTTCCCTTTCCTTACCGAAGAGACAACGAAGTTGCTATGAATAAATTAAATACAGAATAATGCATGAACATAGTGCTTAGGCATTACTGTCTGAGAGCAGAATTTTGCCTTAAATCTACTCTAAATGGAAACTAGCAAGTGACCATGTATAATTTTTGTTTTATTGTTATTAAAAATTGCTAATTCTTATACTCTTACCAGGGATTACTCTGTTACAATATCCACAAAACCAGAAAGAAACAATTCTGATACAGACAACTTAAGGAGAAGTGTTGGGAAGGATCTTCACAGCCAGTGGCTTTGCTAAGATATTTTTTAATCTAAAGTCTATGGACGGACATTCTGTGATCACTGCAACAGCATCTCTTTAGGAATAAGGACCCTCAAATGAATAGCTGTCCTTAAGTGGCATCAAATCAAAGGCAAATGATTTTTCCTGGAAGCTTTCAATCACTTAAAACAAAACAAAACAACCCACCTACAAAAACAGTTCAAGATAGGGTCAGATAAATAGAACATTACAGGAATTCTCAGCAAAACACTTTTATATAAGAGGCCATGATAAAATAAAAAGTCTATTACCAGGAAGCTAAATAATGAGTCTTTAATGTCTCAGATAAAGTTATCCTGTGCTTTAATGAAGTTACCCTGAACTCTGATCAAGCTCACTGTGTACAAATGAGTAGTTTTGTATTCATCTTTCCATTAAAAAAATCAATAAAATGTTTTAGCAAAAAGTTACTTTATATAGCAGTATTATTCAACCTTGGAAAGCTGTTGGTCTTGTGTGACTCACACAACATTGCATTCCAAAGCAGCCTCAGGGTCTGATTATTTTATGGTGCCATATAACTCCATGTCTTCTCTCCTCACTCGATTCTGGCTGTATTGAGGAAAGAAGAGGAATCCTGGCGGTCTAGTTGCTAAACACTATTTCACACCGCCTGGGCAGTATATGTGGGGTACTCCTGTGTGATCAGCGCTCCATTCTGCCCCAGTGCAGGCCAAACACAAGAAACCGCAATCTGATCAGTGGTCTCCATGACAGCTGTGCGGTGGGCTAGATGGACCCGTCTATTTTCTGTATTCTAATGTATATTCCAATATGCCGATCTGCTTCCTATTAAACGACAAGTCTGAACTGTGCTCCATGCTGTGGGAACATTACATTTGATGAGCCAAACGGATTTTCTCCCATTTTAACTCTAAGGTGAGCATTTCATTCACTTAATTGCATTCAATGGTTTTGTTCCCCGGTGAAATGTTTTCAGTCTTTGGTTGAGCAGCCTGAGCCCAGACAGGGTATGACCCAGTGGGGATGATTTCCAATGAAGATTGTAGCTGGTGCTAGTATAGGTCATGGAGCTTTTCTCACTCCCTTGACTTGTTCATCATTTTACTCACTGAATTCCCCTTCCATCTCCCTGGTCACATAAAACAAACAACTGATCTGATAGGTTAGAGGGCTCACTCTGTGCTTTGAAAATATAACACCACTTTAGGCACTAGAATGTGCTTGTATCTTATCAATGTTCCCCCTAATCTTTTCCATCTATGTGAGAAATACATTTTGGGAATGTCTACACTGCTACCCTAGTTCGAACTACGGTGGCTAATGTAGGCATTCGAACTTGCAAATTGAAATATCACGGGCTTCATTTGCAAGTTCGATTGCCTACATTAGCCACCCTAGTTCGAACTAGGGTGGCAGTATAGACATACCCTTTGTTATGTAGACTGAAGCATGTATAAATGTGCACCACCAGGAGAAACACAAACCTAGCTGTGGGCACTCTGCTACTCAGCTGGGTGGCACTGGAATCTCTTTGGAGGAGCTGCACAAGCACACGGCTTACAGGAAATATTGTGTCTCTCATTCAAGCCTGTGTGTAACACACAACTTTATTTACACAGAGGCTGTTCCTTCTACATTACACACACACACACGCAAACACACTCAGTCATACAAAAAATAAAAAATCCTCCATACATTCAATACAATTTGCAGACAAAGCTGTGTTTTTACATATGGGTTCTGCAGATAAGCATATACTGTACAAATCCAATGATTTTCAGTGTTATGGTTTACAATTACATTAATGAGAGTGTGGGAAACACATGACAAATACCCAGATGCTGGCTATAAAGCTCCATGTGTTCTTACATACATGGGACTAAAACTGCAGAGGTGCTAAGGTGCTCAGGACCTATTTTTCCCACTGAGGATTTGGCCCCAAGTACTTTCCCACATTACCAGTTATTTAAATCCTGAATGATGATTGATTTTAGTGGCTGTCATGTTTTTCAGTGTGACCATGTACTTTCATAACTCTGGTGAGTTTCTGAGTATTCTATCCATAACATAGATCAGCGGCAAAGCCATGGGTACACGCATGGCCCCACAGTATGCTAACATCTTTATGGCTGACCTAGAACAACGTTTCCTCAACTCCCGTCCCCTTTCACCCCTTCTCTACTTACGCTACATCAATGACATCTTTATGATCTGGACGCATGGCCAAGAAACACTGGAGATATTCCACAGAGATTTCAACAACCTACACCCCACCATCAACCTCAGCCTGGACCATTCTACATGAGAGGTCCACTTCTTGGACACCACAGTACAAATCAACAATGGAAAATTAGACACCACTCTCTACAGAAAACCCACTGACACTCATACAGTTACCTACATGCTTCCAGCTCCCATCCAGAACACACCATACGATCCATCGTCTATAGCCAAGCCCTTCGATACAACCGCATCTGCTCTAATCCCACTGACAGAGACCAGAAGCTTCAGGATCTCTACCAAGCATTTATAAATCTCAACTACCCACCCGGAGAAATAAAAAAGCAAATTGAAAGAGCCAGACGAATACCTAGAAACCATCTACTTCAAGACAGACCCAGGAAAACCAACAATAGAACACCACTTGTCATCACCTACAACCCCCAACTTAAACCTGTCCAACACATTATCAATAAACTACAGCCTATACTGGAACAGGATGCCATACTCCAAGAGGCTTTGGGAGACAGACCCATAGTCTCCTATAGACAACCACCTAACCTCAAGATGATTCTTACCAACAACCACAGGACATACCACACTAATACCAACCCTGGTACCTTCCCTTGCAACAAACCCTGTTGCCAGCTTTGTCCACATATTCATTCTGCTGATACCGTTATTGGACCTAACCAAGTGAGTTATAAGATCAAGAACACATATTCCTGCGCATCCAGAAATATAATTTATGCTATCATGTGCCGAAAGTGTCCGTCTGCTATGTACACTGGACAAAAGTCTCAGACACTTTGCCAAAGGATTAATGCCCACAAAACAGATATCAGACAAGATCACAAAGAAAAAACTATTTCTTGCCATTTCAACCAGAAAGGACACTGTCTCAACGACTTAACCACCTGCATTCTACTACAAAGACCTTTTACATCTGCACTTGAAAGGGAATCCTCTGAACTGTCATTCATGTTAAAATTCGACACTCTCCGGGGGGGACTGAACAAAGACCCCAACTATCTTACCCATTACCAAGATAGCTTCCCCAATTATCACTTCTATACCATTAGCTCACAGACATCTAACTTTCCCCACCTCTAATATCATTAACTCACAGACACTTACCTTCCTTCCTCCCCCCCTGCATCCCTCTTCTGTTCTGAAATGTGATTTGTCCTTTTCATATGTGTTCATTTTTTTAAATTGTATCCTTTGGTATATATGGTTGTGACTATTTTCTTCCACTATTTGATCTGCGGAAGTGCGTCTGGCCCACGAAAGCTCATCATCTAATAAACCATCTTGTTAGTCTTTAAAGTGCTACATAGTCCTGCATTTTGCTTCAGCTACACCAAACTAACACGGCTACATTTCTATTACTATCCATAACAGGCATTTTCCCTGTTAATATACACAACTGTCCCTGAATCAAAATAAATTATTGAGGCTGTTTACAATGTATGATTTTCCTGTAACATGGCAGGGCACTGATGTATGTGTAATATGCAAACCATATAAACAAGCACACTCCATCTGGAAGTACCCAACATAGTGCATATTAAGCAACATCACTGCAAAGGTAAGGCACTGCTTCCATCGGCTAAAATTAGCTACTGAAAATAGCAACTGCTACAGAAACATTAGAAGTCACTGTGTCTGCACTAAACTGATGATGCAGAGCCATCCAGAAAATTATTTTGAACTTCTTCTTTTTTTAAAGTCTTCCAGAAAAATAGGCCAGTGAAACCAAGTCAGATACCATGTATGTGAGGGGATTTTTGTCCAGGAGGTTGTGAGACGGAGTATACAAACTGCTTTCCTTACTGTAAATGGCAAGTGCACTTGAACCCACATTCTTTGTTAGCTATAAACATTCCGATGCTCTACTAATGATCCGAGACAATCTCTCCAATCAGCACTGACATCTCTTATTCAGGATCTCTACTACTTTCATAGACTCATTGATTTTAAAGGCAGAAATGTCCAGTTTGACCATGTAATCTGACCTCTTGCATAGCACCGACCAAATAATTCACCCAGTAACTCCTGCATCAAGTCCATAAATTGTAGCTGAAGTTCGAACTAGAGTATATTGTTTGTAAGGGTACAGCTTGCTCAGGAAAGCTTGGTAGGGAAAAAAGGATGGTGTTTTGAAGTGCCACGGGCTCCTCGCAGGGCCGGGCAGGGAGAAGGAAGCTTCACGCAGCTCTCCCGCACCACCAGGCCCTGACTGGACTAGGGGCGGGGGAGTGCGCAAAGCCTCCTCCGCTCTCCCCCGCACCCTGCGAGCAGTGCATGGTGCTTGAAAGCGCCACATGCTCCTGGCAGGGCAGGAGGCGGCTTTGCATGCTCCCCTGCCCCCAGACCAATTAAGGCCTGGGGGTGGGGGAGCACATGAAGTCTTCTCTGCTCTACCCCTGACCTGTGAGCAGTGCGCGGTGCTTTGAAGTGAGGGGGCAGAGCAGAGAAGGCTTCGGGCGCTCCCCCGCCCCCAGGTCTTAATTGGCCTGGTGGCGGGGGAACAGCAGGGCCTCCACAGGCCAGCATCCACCCGCTTGGCGGGCAGGATTGGCCCATGGAGGCTCTTTTGCCCACCCCTGGTTTAAGACCTGTAAAGTTAGCCCATTTGTAAATATCTTGATCAAGTGCCCATGTTTTGTTACTGTTTGGATATAGTAAATTGCTTATTATTTAGGCTTTTAGGCACCATTAAAACAACTGTATAAACACCATTTGGCCACAGGATTTAATAAAGGAGTTTATGGTTGCATTAGCACTGTGCTAATACCCTACATAAATAATCATATTTCTGACATTGTATAAAACTCTCTAAAGCAATGATGAGGCAGGAGACATAGGAAAGAAATCCCAGGAAACTGAAGCAAATCGCAAAAGCAACACGAAAAACAGTCACTATTTTTATTTTAAAATGCAAAATAAGCATCATTCAATAAAATCACATCAGCCAAGAAATGTAAGAAACATAATTAGAACCCCTGGGCTTTTGCATGGAAAATGACTTCAATACAAAATGTGATACCGCTTTGCGGAGCTAGCCATTCTGGGTATTACATTAGTTGCATTTTAAATCATGCCCTAATTACTTCTTAAAAGAAGAGGTGACCAATTCAGATGTAAGTTGGGCAACAAACTGCAAGGCTGTGTCTAGATTGGCATGATTTTCCGGAAATGCTTTTAACGGAAAAGTTTTCCTTTAAAAGCATTTTTGGAACATAGCGTCTAGATTGGCACGGACGCTTTTCCGCAAAAGCACTTTTTGCGGAAAAGCGTCCGTGCCAATCTAGACGCACTTTTCCGCAAAAAAGCCCCGACTGCCATTTTCGTGATCAGGGCTTTTTTGCGGAAAACAAATCTGAGCTGTCTACACTGGCCCTTTTGCACAAAAGCTTTGCATAAAAGGGACTTTTGCCTGAACGGGAGCAGAATAGTATTTCCGCAAGAAGCACTGATTTCCTACAGTAGGAAGTCAGTGCTTTTGCGGAAATTCAAGCAGCCAGTGTAGATAGCTGACAAGTTTTTCCAGAAAAGTGGCTGATTTTCCGGAAAAACTGGCCAGTCTAGACACAGCCCAAGTGAATATAAATGGTACTAGTGCTTTTTATGACCCAATCCATCCTGGTTTGGTTCACTTTCTGCACAACGCTGAGGGCCTTTAGACTCCAGATTCCAGCCAATGGGAGCAGCAGGGAAAGCCTCCAGGAAGCATGTCCCTGTGCTGCTGTTCCCCAGCCGTGGAAGGGGGCAGGGAAGCAGCAGCGCGCGCAGCCTTTTCTGGGTCTGCTTCTTCCCTGAAAGCCAGATCTGGTGGGGAGGCTCGGGGCTTTCTGACCCTCTTTCCCCCCGCAGGAAGTCAGCAATCTTGTGTGGGAGCCATAGGTTGCCGACCCCTATGCTAGGGCCAGGAGGTTGTTTATTTATTGACAAATAATATTTGCAGCATTTTGTATAATTTTAAAATATTGTGCACAGACGTCTTTAATTTTTGGGTTCAGAATTGCCTGAGGAGTAAACTTGGAATAAAAACTGATGAGCGTCTCTCTATGTAATAGCAACAGCTGATGACTCCCGCCACAACAACATAAAATATTGAAAAGGAGCTCACAAAGGAAACACTTTTCTTGGTATTTACCACAACAAATGGATTAGAACCCACTATGGCATGAGCCCCAGGGTGTCTCATTCCCATGAGATATCAGAGGGTAGGAAGGTGAGAAGGAGATATTTATCTCAAATCAAACGTATTCTACCTCTTTTGTCTACTTCTTGGTTCTACTGTCCCAGCAACCATATGCGTGACAGCTGCACCTGTTAAATACAGTATGACTCTAATAATGCAGGGAGGAAAATAAGTTGCTTCCCCACTAGGTATTTAATCTCATGAGTAATTATTCACATGTCTGCACTTTCGGAACCTAATTTTGGCATGGCACAGATACATTTCGCACTGTGATGTGTTTTCATGTATGGGCCATTCCTGTGGAAAGGGATTGGGGGGGGGAGCAGTTGGTAGAAATATGTATCAGCTTCACAGTACCCTCAAAAATATCCCAAACCTGATGTCAACACTAGAGCCAATTGCTCAACAATTTATCTCCTATGTACTATGTCCAATACATTTTCTAGGAATATGGCAAGTCTAAAATAGAACTGGGACCTTGCTGCATTAGCTAACCATCAGTGAGTGAAATAAGAATCTTGAGCCATGATACCACCTGCAGACAGAGCAGCTCTTCCTTTTATGTTTCTATCAAGTCAAGTAGCCCAGTTCTGCTCTGAAGGCAAAAGACTCCTGTGTGTAACTCATGCAAGGACTACTAATGGTAGTGGGGGCTATACAGATTGTGTTCCGGCCCAGTTAGTGTCCTGACACTTCCTACTAGAACAAGGATGGGCATTAATTTTTGATGAGGGGCCACTCGAAGAATTTAGTAAATGGTCAAGGGCTGCACTTTTCTATTATATGAATGGAGGGGGTGTGGGGGTCTGAGGTTGGATGTAGAAAGGAGCTTGGGGTAGGGAACTGGGATGCAAAAGGGGTATGGGAGGGAGTTTGGGTGAAGGAAGGGGTTGTGACGTGAATTTTGGTTTTACATCCCCATTCCACTCAAAGTAGCCAGCTGCTGGGGCCATGTGTGTCTCTGCATGGCACATACCCTTTGGAGGGAGGGGGGGGGTCTCTGCATGCTGCCCCCCTCTCCAGCACAATCATCACAGCTCCCACTGGCCAGAAACTGGCTAACAGGAGCTCTCTGGTGTATGCTTGCAGGCGCAGGAAGCTCACAGATCCCCCTGTCCATGGTGCGCGCCGTGCAGAGACACACATGCTGGCCCCAGCAGCTGGCAGCTTTGAGTGGCATATGGGGGTGTGGCAGGCAGAGATTCTGCCCGAGGGTCCTGCTGTGCCACAGCATATTGGTGGTCCAGAGGATCATGGCAAGCCAGATGCAGCTCACAGTCTGTATTTTGTCCTAGAAACCTTTTTCTTAGGAAAATGTCAACCTACCGTTGAAAACAAATCGGTGGAAAGTTTGAAGCCATCATTCTCCTTCCATGAAGTTGCTAGTGATTAATCTACTTAAAAACAGGCAACCCTTCCCCCCCCCCTTTTTTTTTTTTTGCTCAAGTCTTCTTACAGAGGATTTGAATTCAAACAAGGCAAAAATCAGAGGGAGAGAACAGAAGAAACTTCACACACTTTCTGTACCAAAGCATGAATCAAACCTCTAGCAGAGAGCTAAAATAGCTGAGTTTGGGACAATTCAAATAAACATGCTTCAGAATACATTCTCCTCCAATAGCAATTCCCAAGTCTGTTGCAAGATGTTAGTGAAGGTCTGTAAGTTATTTTCTCCTTCAGACTTAAAGAAACAACCCTCAGACCTTTCTACAGTTGCTTATCTAAACATCATTTCTATCTTGATATAAATAATATTCACGTTGGTTTCAAATGTAATGTTGAGTCCTGTCTGGTTGAATCTATCCTTTCTATACAACTTACAATTTTATAATTTAATAGTAATTCATTTCTGAGTTAGCTAAATTTTGAGTAACTCCAGTAATCTCAAAACATCTATAAATATTTACATATACAGGCACATCTCTTATGTCCATGTTTATGTACAGAAATAAATAAGCTTACAAAGAATATTATTTCTCTTTGCTTTGTCTTTCTCCATCCAATAGGAGTATACATCCTTTCCCGTATCACAACTTAGCGAATTCTTTGTACTTAATGCCTGCTATCGAAGGCACTCAAAAGCCACTACAAATATTAATGGAGCTTTACAAACAGTTCTGTGAAGCATCAAAAGATTATCACACTCATTTTGCAAATGCAAAGCCTTAGGAAGGCTAAGTGACTGGGTTAAGGGTACATGGTGAATGAGTAATAGTGTATTATAGAACTCATGTGTCTTTATTCACAGAACACTATGCTATCCTGACTAGATTATGTTGCCTCTCATTTTCTCTCTATTTTTCATTTCAGTTTCTTCAGTACTAGTGAGTTACAGATGGGATCCACCCACAAAATTCATAACTAGATGAGAACTTTTCCAAAAGTAGCAGCGATCAGCCTTGCAGGTGAGTTTCATTCCATTATAGGCATTGGTGCTATGCTCAGAAGTCAAATTCATCACCCCCCTACCTCAAAATTTGGAAATGTTCAGATCTACCTCAGTAACCAACAGACATCTCCAAAATAGCAGATAGTAACCTAAGTGCCCTGGAATGGGGGTGGAAAAGGGAACATGCTCCTGGTACAGTATGAGAACCTAGAGAGACAGATCAATGGAAGAATCCATGTCAGAGATATTCAGTCAATCACTGGGCTTCAGGATAACGTCTGACTTCACTTGCCCAGCCAGCTAGGTGACACCAAATCCAAAAATCACTTTACAGGAAACATCTGCTCAGCTTTTATCAGCTGACACCCTGCTAGGCTGCATTGAACATTGGTTGCTCAAGGGAAAAGGAAAGGCTCAGATAGCAGTTACCCTACTATCCTTGTTCTTTCAACACAGCTACTTGTCTGCAAAGTGTACAGAGGTGCCCAAACTTTAAAATAAATTTGGCATGTGTTGAAGAGCTGTTACTATTCCTATCTGACTGTCCTCTTCAAACATGATGGGTTGGCAATGTCCTTTACTCACTAAAAACGTCAGGCAACATTT
The DNA here is from genome assembly GCF_049634645.1 of Pelodiscus sinensis. Classification (NCBI taxonomy): domain Eukaryota; kingdom Metazoa; phylum Chordata; order Testudines; family Trionychidae; genus Pelodiscus; species Pelodiscus sinensis. The sequence goes on from NC_134713.1 coordinate 14,520,605, forward strand.
AAATGCTTTGTAGTCTACAAATAGGCTGGCCTAACAGTGGCAAAATGAATGAGAAGGATTCCCAGTCAGGAGGAATCGGATAAGACCTCCCTTCCTGTACTGTGCAGTTTTGTAATTATCTAAAACTAGCTGGAGTTACCCGGCGTTGCTTGGGGCGGGCGGGAGGGGGCGAGCATGGGTGGAGTGGGTGGGCGGGGCGGCTCAGCTCACGCCCGTGGCTGCAGGTGCCACAGGGGGCAACGACCCCACCACCCTCCCCGAAACGTTCGCCCCGCTACCTGCCGCACCATGGGGCCGCACCAGAGACTCCCCTCTTCCACGAGCCGCAGAGATCATGTACCGGGCTCACTGCCACATGACCAGGAAGCTGCGCAGGACCCCAGGCCGCTCCCAGCACCGCTGCCGCCGCCTCCCTACTGGGCTTGCCCCACTGCTCCCGCAACTGCCCCGTAGCGGCAGCCGCGAGCTCCAGCCTGCTGCTTGGTAACCCTCGGTCGCCACCAGAGAGGAGGGGCCTGGGCCAAGTGACATCACAGGAGGGAGGGAGGAGGGGGCTCCCCTGCCCCGGACACACCTGCACAGTGGAACAGCCTGGTAGAGGTGAGTGGAGCAGCTGCCGCTCAGAGCGCCGCCCCTCCCCTCGTGCCTCTAGCCTTAGTGAGTGACTGTCCCCGCAGCTTCTCCCGGGAAGCCACTTCTCCCTGTACTGCCAAAAGTACCTTAAAACCTTCTCCTGGAGGAAAGGTTACCCCATGCAAAGTTTGGTTGCCCAAGTTATTAGCACACAAACATACAAACATTCTCCTTTATATATTAGATTTCTTCTTAGACCCTTAAAAACTATCATTTTTCTGCCGCCTGTAAGATCTAAAGCAGTGATAGGCAACCAAGAATGGTGGGTTGGTCGCATAAGTGGCCCTCCTTCACCTCAGTAGTCTGACACAGCCAGCAGCTCACTGGGCTTCCCCCTGTGGCCCTGTAGCCCCCATGTGCTCCAACGCACCTCCCATGCACTGCGGCAGTGAAGCCCAACACTTACTTGCTTTTCCCACTCCCTCCCAGAGCTAGAATGCCGTGAACAGCTGATTTGTGGCTTTCCAGCTCTGGGAGGGAGAGGCAGGGTGGGGACAGAGTGCGAATCAGGGGATTCGTGGCTTCCCCAAAAGTGCTGGGAGGGAGGGGCAGGAGCAGGAAGTGCGAGGCTCCAGTGCCCCAGTGCACAAGAGGCACGTGGGGGAGGAGGACATTCAGGGGGTCTAAGGGCTACAGGTAGAGCCCCAGTGGGAGCATGCAACTTGCAGGCCACAGGTCGCCTGCCACTGATCTAAAGTCTTCAACTATTTTCCATCTCTCTATTATCCCTGGCTCTACACTGATATTTTCTAACTTCCCAAAAATCAATAGCACCTTTGAGTGTGCAGCGATGGTGACCTTATTATAAACACTGCAATGTTCTTCCATAATGGCCCAGTAATGTAATGTGAAGTAAAGTAATGGCGTTAGCTATGCTTTTGTAGTGTTTTGAACCATTACTGAAGATGACTTCATTATCCTTTTTAAACAAGAAAGTATTGGGCCCTTCATCTATTTACAAGTTTTACAAAAACAATTTCAAATTCAATTTGATCCCAAAATTAGATTAGGTTAAAACCCCTCACAAAAACTAATAAGAATAAAAATGCAATTTTCCCACCAACCCGTTTCAATTTAAATAACTTGTTCCGAAGCACAATCCATTCACTGCAGGATCAGAAAGACACAAACGAATTACTTGAGAGGCAATGTAGCCCAGTGAGGAGAACACTGCATTGGGACACATGGATTCTGTTCCCAGCTTTGATACTCTAACCTGTTGAGAAGTATTGTGCAAGTTGCTTTACTTCTATTTGTGCCTTAGTTTAATAATTTATATAGTGAGGACCGGAATACTGAATTCCTCTCTAGAGTGCTCTGAGATCTACAGATAAAAAGCACCATGTAAGAGCTAAATACTATTCATTGTTGTTATTGTTATTATTATTAAGAAATACTACTACTACTACTACTACTAATAATAATAATAATTATTATTATTATTATTATTATTATTAAAGACCCAGGAAAAGAATGTGAACAGTTTAAAGAAATGTGAAATGTAAACATAATCAGAATTGGGTTTGATACAGACTCTAAGGCTATGTCTAGACTGCAAGCCTCTTTCGAAAGATACTTTCGAAAGAGCCTCTTTTGAAAGAGAGCGTCTAGACTGCACGTTGAACTTTCAAAAAAGCGGCTTGCTTTTTCGAAAGAAAGCATCCAGTGAGTCTGGATGCTCTCTTTCAAAGAAGCCCTATTTATATTGAAGAACGCCTTCTTTCGAAAGAGGAACTTTCGAAAGAAGGCGTTCTTCCTCGTGAAATGAGGTTTACCGCCATCGAAAAAAAAGCCGCGTTCTTTCGATTTAATTTCGAAAGAACGCGGCTGCAGTCTAGACGCAGGTGAGGTTTTTTCGAAAAAAGGCTACTTTTTTCGAAAAAAAACCTGAGTCTGGACACAGCCTAAGATATGGATGAGAGCTTCATATCACAGGTTCTGAGATACTGCTGTGCTGGGAATGGTAAAAGAACCTAGGTACATAGAAGCAATGAGATCCGTATTGTGATGGAACTAACCAAAATGCCAGATCCACACAGTTTTGAATTTGGGGGGTTGAAATCCATGTCTGAATTTTAGGTTGCTATTGCAAAGGCCAAATTCATTGCTGGCAAAGAAAGCATAACTCTATTGTCCTCCATGGACTTGTGCTCACTTACCTCAGTGGAGAATTTGGTCTTGTGTCTGGATTTAACCTACCGATGTTTGATCTCTGTTTGGATTTAGAAATTTGAATCAAAAGCATAAATGCGGTAAAGGGAAATTAGATAGTTAAAGGCTTTCACTTCAAACAATCTAAGGGGTTATTAGTAAGCCAGCTAAGAATATTTTTTAACATATGCTTTTCATTTTGACATGCTGACTCCTTTACTGCCTCTCCTTATAGGAACTAGAAGCACTGACTCAGGAAATCAAGGTTCAGAAGGACGATCATATCTCTGGGTTCAGGCCAGGAAGTGTATAGGACCCTCTGAAAAAGGGAATCACTTAGATAATGCAGACGATAGCACTCAGCTGTGTGCTGTGGAAGCATTGCAGACTGTCTCAGGGAGTAGGGTAGGAATTGTGCACCTGCCTTGCTGCTCACTTGATTGGAGGTAAGGTGCAAGTGACACCACTGAAAAATCAGGGAAGGGCATAAACCTGAAGGTGCAAGCTATCCATGCCACTTTCTGCCCACTCCAGAAATTCCTTTGGCAAAAAAAAGGAAGGAAGCAGCTGTAGCCTTTCCAGAGCCACCCACTACACCCCTTCCAAAGAAAACAAGAATCATTTTAGAATGAGAAAAGATTAATGAGATCATAAAAGTAGAATTAGATATATAACATGAGTGACTAATGCTCAGAGTACTGAAGTACTGCAAACATTAGAGCTTGATCTTTCCATTGCAGCTACAAGACCAGGAGACTGAAGGGGATTCGTGACCATATTCACCTATAAAATGGACATGATAAATAATATATAAAACACCTTTATGTGGTGATTGTGGGGATGAGAGAGAGGGAAAATGAATGGGGAGGTAAAATAATGAAAGGCTAGTGGGGCTGCCACCATTTCATGTAACTTTTACGCAATACAAACATGAAAGGATTAAACTGGTGAGGCAAATGGGATCATTGCTGAATAAGAAAAAATCATTTCTCCCTATGATGAACAGACACTGAAGTGGGAACAATGTTAGATTAATCTGGGTTGCAATTAACGATGACACTGAATTGCAAAATGCAGATCCAAATCTCTAAATAAAAATCTGGTAGTGGTGGGGTTCTCAGATACAGGATTTTAACTCCGACAATTACAAAGAGAGCATCCAACTACAGTATTTTAGACCTGGGACTGTTGACCTGCACCTAGAGTTTGTCAGGAAGTGGAGAGTTTTTTTACAAAAAAAAGAGTTGATTTTTCAGAGAAAAAAAACTGGGCAAAAACATTTAGCTGAAAACCAAATATTTCAAATTGGAAATGCTACAGTGGTGTCTCACAGGAGTTGAAGTCTGAGGATTCCACTCTCCATTCTCCTCTTTGAGCCAAGCTGCTTGGCCAGACTACCTATATTGTGATGTACCAATCTCTCATCTTTCTGAGCTACTGTGGCATGTTATGCAAGTCCCAATCTATGGTGCATCATGGGAGATGTGGTCTGGTTAAGAAATCCAGCCTATACTCAAGATTGGAGACATGAGGCAATCATTCTGATAAATGTCTATCAGGGATGGTCTAGACAGTATTTGGTCCTGCCATGAGGGCAGAGGACTGGACTTGATCTCTCAAGGTCCCTTCCAGTCCTAGTATTCTATGATGCTACAACTCCTGTGAGGCATGGCTAAAGCATTTCCAAATAAAATTTATTTGGGGGGGTTGGCCAATAACTAAAACTTGTCCATTTTCAACCCAAAGTAAAAGTGTTCCACAGAAAACTGATCTTTTTCATTAAAAGATTTTAGTCAAGAACCCAATGTTCCACTAAAAACAATTCTGAGAGAACATTTTCAACCATCCCTTCTTCCAAAGTTCAGGGCTGTTCAGATCCAGAGTTTTAGTTTTGGCTGCTCTCTGGCTGCAAGATCTGTTGTCAAATTTTCTTGTCCATGGAGGAGTAAGACTGCATTTTTCACTGTGGTCAGTGTCCATTGCTTTCAGTCACAAGTCCTGTGGGTGTGAGTTGATTTTCCTCATGATTTCATCATCTCCAGAAAATGATGCATCAGCACCAACTTTAATGGGTTTGGAAGTAGCATAAGTAGCTATCGGTTGAGAGAATTAAAACTAGCCAGTACAAAGCACTAGCAAAGAACAATGTTTGCTAGCAAATGGACTACATAAACAGGCTTCTCCGTTGTATATTAAACAAACAAAACAAAACAAGGCTGTCAAATCAAAACATTACACTGTACACACAGAATTCTCTCTAGAGAGAGGATGAGAGAAAGAACCCACACGGGACAGAAGTTAGGCATATCACTAAATGCATTCCTGGAAAAGGCTCAAATTCCATGGTGATGAGGACAGTATAAGTAGAGCCCTGCGAAAGATACAACATTTGTATCTGCATCCCTATCTGCATCCACAAAAATGAGCCGCTGATATCCGCACTGACATCCGTGGATGCAGATGCCCATGGTTATAAAGCAAATTTGCAAGGTTCTAGATACAAAATTTATATTTGTATCTGCATCCATATCCACAAAAATGAGCTGCGGATACCTGTGGCTATAAAGTGGATATCTGCAGATTTGCAGGGCTCTAAGTGTAAGATCCCATATCTTATAAGACTAATGATCCAAGATAGGAAGGGAGAACAAGGGCTAGACTAAAAAGGTAGGCACAAATCAAGGGAGATAGAATACTTCCACCTAGATCACAATGTGGAATCAAAGATGGTTCACAGATGCTGTGGTCTGCAGGCTTCGGTAGTCCCTGCAGATGATGGATACGGTTGTTGGTCACTACATGGACCCACTGGCTCTCTGATTACATATGTCCACTGGCATAGCAACCCCATGCATGCGGTATCATAAGGATTTTCTGTGCCATGTGATGTGCAGGGAGCACAGATTTTGAGGTCAACATGCTTATGAAACAGTAATGCAGGATTTATAAAGTCCTCAAATACTCAGACTAAGTTTTAAATTTTCTTTAAAAGATGGTGCTTTCAATATAAGCTCCTGAATATTATGCTGGCACTGGTTCAGTACTGACTTGGAAATATGAATAATTGTGGAACCCTTTGTATAGAAACCCATTAAAAATCTGTTTCATTTTTGGTGGAGATCTGAATCTGGAATTCTAATTGGCATCAATTATTACAGAGCTTTCAGATCTTGCCATTAAAGTTACATGAGTCAGAAATGTGCAGCATGAACATAATTGTGGTCACTGTAAACATGTGCAAATGGGAGCCAGCAACCTTCAGTCTGAAAGAGCAGTCAATTATTCTGCAAGAGTGTATTGCCACAGATTAGTATTGAGCTCAAATAGCCTGGTAAACAGAAGCTATTACTTCTTTGTTACCTTATATTAGCTCCTTTGCAACTTTTCATGACTTAATATCAACTTCTTATAGCTTTTTCACGGAATAGACTGCAGGAGGCTTAATTATTTTCTAGCAATTTAATTTCAATGCACACAGGGAGGCAGTTTGATGCACAAATTCTCCGTGAAAGGATCTCCTACTGAGCTCAATGGGTGCTCTGTCAGCAAAGAAAGGCTGGTGGCCTCCAAGCCATGGAAGATATCTTCCAAGGAGAGTAAAGTCCCTCGCAAAGCAGAAAATGCTTTTTTTGTTATCTTAAGTGGGTTTTGCCCACAACAGCTCATGATACTATATATATTTGTTAGTCTCTAAGATGCCACAGGACTACTCGTTTTTAAAGAAATATTTCTTTCATTGTCTTAAAACTGCATAAAAGAAACTAGGTCCTTTGCTTTTCTCAAATGACTTTTATGGATGATGGGTTTATTGAACATTCCTGGCTACTAAAGTCTTCTACTTCTCCGTACAATGGGCAGTAGTTAAAGCTGGATGGGAAACAGCCTTCCCACCCTCCAGTTATTTTTTAAGATTTCATGAGTTTTGCTGTTCTGTGCTGGGATGACACTGAGACACTGATTAGGGTACTTATCCAAAAGGTGGGAGAGCTATATTCAAGTATCTGTACCCCCTTTGACTCACATAATCTCTTGCTTTCTTAACTTTCACTGAGAAAACTTTCCTGTCAAAAAATTATAGAAACCAACCTTTGCCCATGAAAAATGTTGGCTTTGGCAAACTGGCATTTTCTTACAAAATGGTATTTTGTCAGAAAATTCCTAACCAGCTCTAGCAGCGGTGCTAGCTTCTTCTCAGCATGCAGACCATGCGTCAAAAAACTGACTTGCAGGGATCATCTTTAAGGGAATACAATGACAAAGAAGTCAACATACCTAGTCAGTCCTTATCTCTCAGCTGAGATTGACAGCAAGGTTGCTGTCTACTTCGAGTTCTGGGTCTAATTCTGTTACCTTATTCACGTTAAGTAGCACCTAACTCTGAAAGTAAATTCACTTCAAGCAATAGGACTACTACATAGTAAGGTACTGATCAGTGTTAGTCCAGGTGGAAGAACTGGGCAATTGGAGGCTCTATGTTATGATGATATGGACCCTTTTCCACTAGGAAATGAATTGAGATTTCCAACTCACTCATTCATAATTGTTGAAGCAACTATCTTTTGCTTACAAGGTCTGTGTATTCTCTCCACTAGCTCAATCTTTTCCCCACTTCTATACTCTCTTTTAACATAAGAATCTCAAAACATTTTGTGACCATTAACTAGATTTCCTGACAAGTTTTGCCTTGCTATGCTTTAAGGCTCAGTTATATTGTCTGCTATACTGCAGTTTATACTAACTCTAATTTCTATGTTCAATATCTGTTCCAAAATCAGAGAGACAGCTAATTAAATTCCTTACTGAGGGTTCAAGTCTTTCCTCAGATACAAGTACAACACTCAGGCCACGTCTAAACTGCAGAGCTTTCCCAGGATACCAGAGGTATCCTGAAAAAGCAATGCCACATCCAAGGAACGCATCTGCTTTTCCGAATTTTTTTTTCCGAAAAAGCAAATGTGCACTTTCACTGTCCCTGTAAACCTTGTTCTACGAGGACTAAGGGATGTATCGAAAGAGCATTTTTTCCAAAATTTGGCACCGTGTAGATGCGCCAGAGTTCAGAAAAGCCCCTTTCTAAAGTAAATCGGAAAAAGATACGCAATTTGCATACCACAAATTGCGTATCTTTTTCTGATTTATCACTGCAGTCTAGATGCAGCCTCACTGAAGTCAATGGGTGTTCATGAGTGTGTGTTTGAGAGTAGGACCGGGCTAACAGCAGACTTTTGCACTGATGCTCACACAGAGCACTTCCAAACTTGATGAAAGTATAGCAAACCATGCAAACATTAAGCTATATGGGCTAGATTCTCATCTAGAAAGACTGTTGTAATTCCATTCCATTCGGTGGTGTCTCACTGAGACAGGAATCTGGCCATATGCCCATAGATCTCCAACCTTTACGATGAGAATACTTTTTAAAGGCTCGATTGATTTTGGCCCAAAGAACATATACAGAAAATTATACTCTTTTTGGCAGAGCCATATAATCAAATTCCACAGAAATCTGTGTTGTGTTAAATGGATTGCTATTCTTTTTTCATCATGATAAATCAAGCATATTCCATAAACTCACAATAATCTGCACATTATGCGCTCAATTTGTGCAATAAAAAGATACAAAGCAGCTCGCAGCTTTCTGTAGCATCTTCAAGTATCCACAGTTGCAACCAGGACTTTCACCCGACATCAGAAACAACAATTACAAAGCATTTAGTAATCTATCTATCTATTTAGCTAGCTAGCTATTAGAGGTTTCTGTCTCTCTCTGAGTCCATTTGTTCAAGAACTCCTCCTAAACCAGGATGGAGAAATACCGTCCCATGGGCCAGATCTGCTCCACCAAGGTTAGCCCTAGTGAGTCCCAACACCACTATATTTACCTGTGCTTCCACAGGTACGAGGGATCACTGCTCTCTTTGGCTACAGATCGCCATTCCCAGCCAATGGGACTCTGATCACCTGTACTTACAGAGGCAAAGATAAATATAGCGGCGGAGGCCCACCAGGGGCTTGCCCTGGTGAACCACCTCTGTTTTTTTTGCCCACATCTGTCCTAAATGGTAAGAGCTAGGACCATCAAATTTGGTATGCAGCTTCCTCTTCTCCTAACTTCAAGCAAGAGAATGGTTTGGCGGTGCTTGGACAACCGGAAGCTCCAGGAAAGGGATTGTTTTCCATAACATGCAAAGGGAGGGGCTGCTGTTTGGGGGGGACACAATACTGAGAGTGGCCACTGGGGACAGTGAGCCGGTGGCCAGTAGGGCTGGGGCTTCCCCATCTTGCCTGCCACCAGACCAGGTAAGTAGCCACCCCTGCTCTAGATCCTATCCCCCCTCTCAGCCCTTGGCCACAGCACCAGAGGGTTAGGGGGAGAAAAAAGGCCTTTGGTGGCTGTGGGGCTAGGTTAAGTGAAAGGGCCCCTGGCAGCCGGGATTGGTGGCTGAGGAGAGAGCAAAGGCACCTGGCAGCCTGAGGGGGGAGAAAATGCCCCTCGTGGGCAGGGGGAGGCCTGGATGGAGAGAAAAGCCCCCTGGTGGCCAGAACTGTGGTTGGTGGCTGGGGAGAGAGCAATGGCACCTGGAAGGAGGAAAACAGGGGGAGGAGAGAAAATGCCCCCAGTGGCCAGGGGGAGGCGTGGGGAGAGAGAAAAGGCCCCTGGTAGCTAGGAGGCTGGGGGAAAGAAAAGCCCCCTGGCAGCCTGGTGGAGCTGAGGGGGAGGGGGAGAGAGAAAAGACCCCTGGTGGCTGCGGGGGGGCGGGAGGGGGGAACTGGGGAGAGAGAAAAAGCCCACGCCTGATGGAACCCACCCACCCTAAGTCCCTCCTCATCCGCCAACCCTCACTCATGCACTGCCTGCCATCCCCAGCCTCCTGCACAGCCTCCCCATCCGTAAGGCCCTGCCCTGACTCCAGCACCCCAACACCAGAGCAGGGAGCTACCCCAGGATGAAGGACCCAGGCAACGCTGGGTAAGTCGGCCAGTGTATAGATATATACAAAATGATTGGTAACACATGGCAAAAGGAAGGACATCAGTGTGCTGCCTGATGTGCATCACTAGTGCAAGTGTTTAAAAAAAAAGACAAGAGCATAATTTATTAATTCTGCTGTAAATACAGGGCCAAATCCTAAATTTGAGTGAATGTGGATAATAGCTCCACTGAAGTTGTTAGCCAATGGAGCACTACTGATTTACTCCAGCAGAAGATCTATCTGATCTTAAGTGTTTTAAAAAGAAACTGATTTCCCAGTGGACATTAATTAGGTCTAAGGCCATCAGCAAAGTGCTGCTCTGAAAGATGTTTGATAAATAAATAATAATACAATGTGCACTGCTATAGCAACTTTCAAACAAAACCCTCACAGCACTTCACAAACGTTAATGAATTGAGTGAGGCTTGTAATATTCTTCCACAGTGAATAACTCTCAATATTAGATGAGTAAACAGGGTACAGAGAGATTAAGGGCTCAATTTTAAGCCTCAGATACAATGACCCTAAGAGCTGAATTTGGGCCTAAGTATTTAAGAGTTGTTTGAGGTTACAGAGCAATTCAACAGAAGTGCCAGGAACAGTGTTCCCTCTAATTTTTCCCACCACTGAGCAGAATGAATTTTCTTACGAGCACAATGTGGATGTGATGTGTGACACAGCTGTGATGTGTGACACATCGCCTTCATATTGGTGCACATAACAAAATTCACATGGTGGATGTGGGGCCAAGAGGTTCGAAATGTGGGAGAAGGCTCAAGCCTGGGGCAGAGGGAGGGGGTGCAGGAGTGTGAGGACTCTGGTTGGGGATGTGGACCTTGGGGTAGGGTGGGGGATGAGGAACTCAGGGCTGTGACAAGAGGACTGGGGTGAAAGAGCTCTGGGGATGGAGGGTTTGGGGTGCAGAAGGGGGCTCCAGACTGGGGGGGGGTTAGGGCTGAGGAATTCAGAATACAGGAGTGGGATGTGGGTTGAGGCTGGGGATTGGGTGCAGGAGGGCATAGGCCTGGTGAGGAGGGGTTTGGTATGCAAGGCTCTGGGTTTGGAGATGGGCTTAGGACTGAGGGTTGAGGTGGTATGGGCTCTGGTCTGGGGGTATGGGCTTTGGGGTGGGGTTGGGGATGAAGGGCTTGGGGTGCAGGAAGCAGCTCTGGGATAGGGGGGCTCAGGGTGGGGCAGGAGGTTGGGTGATCCCTTATTGTTACAATATGACCTAGCAAATTCAGTTGAAACCAGGGCCTCAATGTGCTAGATGTTTACATACACACAGTAAGAGATGGTCCCTGTTTCAAACTGCATATAATCTAAGTACATAAGCACAACAGTCATTGGAGCAGGGGGATGAAACGAGGTGGGTGCCCTAGCCACTAGGTTAAGAGTTATACCCACTTTCCCTAGCTCAATGACTCTTTAATATTTACAAATAATGAAAAAAGCATCAACAGTCAACACTGAGACCCATTTAAGTCCTCAAAGTAGGATTTATGTGATAGACTGCCTTGGTATTGGTCCCTTTGTACAGGGGTGCATTCACCCCTCATATGGGAAACATGTTTTTGCCTTATATAAAGTCAAAAGCAATAAGGAATATCATTGCATATCAATTAACGACCTCAGGGTTCGAGATGATGGACTAGAGGCCCTGATCCTCCATTGTGTAATATGTGTTTTCCACTTGCCTTCAATGGCTAGTGTAAGGGAGCGGAGAATCAGGTCCATTGTGTCCTTTGTTAACCATATGCTATTAAACATTAAACATTAGCAAACACATAGGTACGGTAGTTGGAGCTGCCCGGTCAAGCGTCATGCCTTCAGGAGACTGATCAGAAAAATTTTAAAAGGTGAAGAAGGGACAGAGGAACAGGAACAAATATGATCATGAATTCTGAAATGACAAATGGTTCTGGAAGTGCAAAGCTGTCCAGACAGAACATTCAGAACATGCCTCACCTGTATAGTGCACCACACACGTCTGACCCTTCTTTGGAAATGTTCGTCCTGTTAAAAATAAAAAAGTCTTAGATTAACCATCCTATGTGGGAAACTTTAGCTTTTAGTAGAGGTGGGCTCAGGAAGCTAGACTGGGGTTCATAGAGTTTGGGCATCATTAGGCCCCAATATACAGGGTGGGGTGAAATGGTTTAGGATAAAAGGTCCCCTATTTAGATTGGGAAGACATTTTCTTATATTAATGTGATTTTTCTCCTTTCTGTCAAATCTAATATATTTTCTTAGTAGTTTTAACAACTGATTTGTCGTCCTCTGACAGCAAATTACATCCTATAATTGCAGGGGGGTGGCCTCTGGAACGACATAAAGAATTATCATTAAAGCTGTGATTCTTTCACAGAAATTACAGATTCCGTCACTTCCTCAGCATCTGCTGTGACGGATTTCAGGGCCACCCAAGCAGCTGGCCCCAGGGTCAATTGCTTCCGTGACCACAGCCACCTGCACCAGCCAATGCTAGAGCTACCCCAGGCCAGCTGCTCTGGAACCCCACAGCCGCTCACCTCAGCTGCCACTGAGCAACCTGGAGCCAGTTGTTCCAGTGGTCCCCAAAGCAGCCAGTGTTCAGGAGGCAGCTGGCTCTGGGAACCATGTGAGCAGCAGCCCATGCAGCTGGACTGGGCACTGCCCAATGAGCAGTCACGGGGGCGGCACCAGGGAGCACCTGCGCAGTGGTCCCAGTGGCCACCCTGGGGCCAGCCACACCAGGCTGCTGTTTGGGTGGCCCCAGGAAGCTGGCTGTGGGGACTACCAGAACAATGGCTGGTGTAGTTGACTCAGGGGCACGTCCATGCAGCAGTCCTGGGGTATCCTAAGGACTGCCTGAGCAGCAGCAGTTCCGGGACAGCTGGAGCAGTGACCTCAGGGGTGCCCCACAGCTATCTGGAAAGCAGTCTCCAGAAGAGCAGCCAGGGGACAGTCATCCCACAGCACTGGAGCAGGGATCCACCCAGCAGGGACCCTCTCGAGAAGTGGGGCTCCCGAAGTAGAGATTGAATCAGGAGTATTTTGGGGTAAAAATCTGGAACTGGTCATGGCCTGGGAATTTGTATTTATTGCCCATGGCCTGTCCGTGGCTTTTACCAAAAATAGCTGTGACTAATCTTAGCCTTAATTATAATCAGCTTTAACTTCGCTGAACCTTCTCCTCTGTCCCAGAGGGGTAGTCATGTTAGTCTGTAATTTTAAGAACAACTTTTAAAAAACAACGGGTAGTCCTGTGGCCCCTAAGGGTACATCTACACAGCAGGACTAAAGTCAAATTAAGCTATGCAACTTCAGCTATGTCAATTGCACAGTATAAGTCCAAATAACTTATTTTGGCTTTTGGCGCTGTCTAAACCGCAGGAAGTCCTAGGAAGAGCCTCTTCCTCCAACTTCCCTTACTCCTCATAAAATGAGGGTTACAGGAGTAGGAGTAAGAAGTCCTCCAGCTCAACATTATTTTGAAATAATGGCTTGCTGTGTAGATGCACACTTTGTTATTTCGGAATAACGTCAAGTTATTGTGAAATAAAGCTGCTGTATAGACGTCCCCTCCGAGACTAACAAAATATATAGTATCATGAGTTTTCATGGGCAAAACCCACTTCTTCAGATGAGATGATCTTGAGACTCAAGATAGCACTCCTGTCCTGAAGACCAGGGCTGTGTCTACACTGGCATCCCTTCCGGAAAAGGGATGCTAATGTAGCATATCGGAATAGTAAAATCCGTGGGGGATTTAAATATCCCCCGCGGCATTTGCATTAACATGGCTGCCGCTTTTTTCCGGCTTGAGGATAAGCCGGAGAAAAGCGCCAGTCTAGACGGGATTCTCCGGAAAATAAGCCCTTTTCCGGAGGATCTCCTATTCCTTCCTTGAAAGTAGGAATAAGAGATCCTCCAGAAAAGGGCTTATTTTCCGGAGAATCCCGTCTAGACTGGCGCTTTTCTCCGGCTTATCCCCAAGCCGGAAAAAAGCGGCAGCCATGGTAATGCAAATGCCGCGGGGGATATTTAAATCCCCTGCGGATTTGCCTATTCCAAAGTGTCTAATCTGCATCCCTTTTCCGGAAAAGGGGTGCAGTGTAGACACAGCCCAGCAGTCAGTAGCTATGAGAAAGCAGACTCCAGGCAGACCCTAATGAAGCATCCTGATGATCCCCACAAATTCTGCCCCAATCCCAGGTGCTGACAGCTGCAAACTTTCCCCATAGCAGACACTCCAGATAAGCAGTTATATTTTCAAGAATTATGTATTTTCCAGGGTCACCTCGGTAGCTGGCCAGCCACTCCACTCAGAGATGTGCTGTTGAGTCACCAAAGTTTGCATACTTCAGTGGTATACATGCTCCAGACAGAATTGCAGCATAGGAGCAAACACTTGCAGGAACAGGAACATCAGCTGAAGAAGGATGACAGAGCACAGCAGAAAAACCTGTTTGAGTGGCTGCTTTCACCAACAGCCACAAGATTGCAGGCGCCTATACCAAGGCCTGAGTCCAGTCCACAGTACCATGAACTGCATACGAGTGCTTGGACAATTCCATGATTGTGCAGCCCACGCACCTGGGACTTAACAGCAGCTAGACAGTGCAAATCTATAACCCTAAAATGAAACCCTTCCCCTTGCAGTCTGCCATACCTTGCAGGCCTCCACAGCCATGCACCGGTGAAAAGTGCAAGCTAAATGCACAAGAAAGGGAAAGAACATGCCAGTTAACTCGCAAAATTAGGGAATTTTTTGAGGGTCCTGTTTGCACTGTTCAGTGTTTGATGGATGCACTTGTTTTATTACTTGGTTGTGGTGTTGGTTTATTACTGTTGTTTTGGTATACAGGCCTGCCTGGCAATGCTCTAATATTGCTATTTGTATCTTACAAATAAGGGCTTGTATTTTATTAGGAAAGTTTATAGCGCTTATCCATCACATCTTCTAATGTGTATTTTGAATAATAAAGATAAACACAGGGTAGGGCAAAAGTTGTAGCCAAACATAGTTTCTCCATATCGTTATGTACAGCAATGAATAGTAAATGCACGGTCTCTCACCACACATTACATTAACAGTCACATCATCCAAGATAAATGTTCATGATCATCAATACTACTCCTGTTTACTGTGTACAGTTACAGTGCACCCCCATTTCTTTTCCCTGATGTGACAGTACCTCATTTACTGTAAACATTGCTGTACAAAAACAATCATAAATGTCCTGTTCTCCCTCTTCCATTGGTCCAGCCAAGTCTTTATGCGGGAGCACAGACCATCTATGGATTTCAGTGACCTTGTTCCAGGTGTGAGATCAGGCACTTTCTGGTGATGTGTACCAGTTCAGCAGTACATTCCAGTCAGCAGGGGCAAATGGCTCCCCTTTGGCTTCACAAAGACTGTGAAGAGCCTAGCAAGGCACAATGATGAAGACCAGTGCAGCCCATGAGCATATTTTTTTCTACCGGTATGATTAAAGTGACACGCATGTAAAGAAAGGGCATGTGAAGTAAGGTGTGTGTGGATTGCACACAACATTGACTATAAGAGCCGTGTGTTCCCTCTACATCCAATCAAAGCGCTGCTATGATTCAATTGTCACACGCTGCAAAATCTAGGTATGCAAGTGCAGTTAGCAAAACTACCCTATCCCGGAAAACCATCTTGGTTACGACAGCCTTGTGTGGCTGAGATGGAGGGCCACTCATGCAATCCACTCACTAGCCTAGGTTGCCCATTGCTGATGTAGACACTGGAATTTTTAGACAAGGCCAGCAGGATTTCAATTAGCCAAATATACATTCAACCACCATTGTTTGTATATCTGCTGAGAGCGTTATGAAACTTACTTTTGACAGGCCCTCAAGTCAGTATCTGGTTTCACAGATCAGGGTGAAGATGGGGTATGCAGGTTTTCCCCAGAATAGCAACAGTAATTCCATTTATGACAATACCATTTGGTGGGAATTGTGTCACAGCCTGTCCATGAAGGTAGAATACCAACCAGCGGAAAACCCTTTGCATCACATGGGAAGATTGATGCATTAAAGCCAGCATGCTCACTGAAACCTTGTCACCTGCATTGAAGGAATGATCCTTATACACCAGTTCTGCTGGGCTGGACATTGTATGTGCATGCCACATTCTCGCCTCCCAAAACAAGCCCTCTACTCTCACCTGATGTATAGTCAGAAATCCTGCATTGGTCAGAGGCAATCCTACAAAGACATACTAAATGCATATTTAAAAAAAAACTGACGCGGATGAAGGAAGGAAGGAAGGAAGGAAGGAAGGAAGGAAGGAAGGAAGGAAGGAAGGAAGGAAGGAAGGAAAATGAAAGAACTTTCTCCCAGCAGGCAACTGACTCACCAGGAAATGGTGCGGAATTCCACAAGGGTCAGTTTTGGGACCAGTTCAGTTCAATATCTTCATCAACCATTTAGATGATGGCATAGAGAGTACACTTTTAAAGTCTGCAGATAATACCAAGCTGGAAGCAGTTGCAAGTACTTTGGACGATAGGATTATAATTCAAAATGATCTGGACAAATTTGAGAAATGGTCTGAGGTAAATAGGATAAAGTTTAATAAGGACAAATGCAAAGTATTCCACATAGGAAAGAACAATCAGTTTCATATGCACAAAATGGGAAATGATTGTCTAGGAAGAAGTACTGCAGAAAGAGATATGGGGGCATAGTGAGACTCAAGCTAAATATGAATCAACAGCGTGTCAACTATTGCAAAAAAGCAAACATCATTCTGGGATGCATTAACAGAAGTGTTGCGAGCAAGACAAGTCATTCTTCCCCTCTGCTCTGTGGGCATGTCTACACAGCACGCATAAAGCCGAAATAAGATTCGTCAACTGTGTAGCTTAAGTCGAAATAGCTAATTTTAGTTTTTGGCACTGTCTACACAGCAGGAAGTCCAGGAAAGAGTACTCTTCCTCTGCCTTCCCTTATTCCTCGTAAAATTAGGGTTACAGGAGTCGGAGTAAGAAGTCCTCCAGCTCGACATTATGTCTAAATAATCGCTTGCTGTGTGGATGCGGACTATGATGTTATTCCAAAATAACACTGCTGTGTAGACTCAGCCTGTGCTGATTAGGCCTTAACTGGAGTATTGTGTCCAGTTTTGGGTACCACATTTCTGGAAAGATGTGGAGAAACTGGAGAGGGTCCAGAGAAGTGCAACAAAAATTATTAAAGGTCTAGAAAACATGATGTATAATGGAAGACTGAAATAAATGGGTTTCTTCAGTCTGGAAAAGAGAAGACTGAGAGGAAACATGATAGCAGCTTTCAAGAATCTACAAGGATGTTGTAAGGAGGAGGGAGAAAAATTATTCTCCTGAATCACTGATCATAGGACATGAAGCAATGGGCTTAAATTGCAGCAAGTGAGGTTTAGGTTGAACATTAGGAAAAGCTTCCTAACTGTCAGGGTGGTTAAACACTGGAATAAGCTGCTTAAGGAGGTAGTGGAATCTCCATCTCTGGAGATATTTAAGAGCACGTTAGATAAACATCTATCAAGGATGGTCTCTAATCTAGACAGTGCTTGGTCCTGCCATGAGGACAAGGGACTGGATTCGAGGACTTCGCAAGGTCCCTTCTAGTTCTATGATTCAAAGTTGCATGACAATGTGATCCTATCAGTCTGTGCTTGTGGTCCTGCTCCAGAATTACTGGTCTATGCAGAGGGCACGAGCAGAAATACTAAAAGTCATGAGGTGCATCAGCTAGTTTGAGTTTTCCATGTCTATATCATCCTCCTCTTCCATCATTAGCTCTGTCAGGTGACTTCAGTGGATCAGAAAATGCCACCAAAATGTCCCCCAGCATCTCATGAAAGCTCTCCCCAGTTCCTGAAACAGGAGCAAAAGCAAGCAAGAGAAGTTCTTCCAATGATGACTCCATGTTCCTGGTTCCGATTGTTGGGAGCATGTAGACCAAACAGATGGATCAGCAGAATGCGTTGGTGGGCTGCAACAACTTCCTGTGATAAGTCGGATGGACAGTCAAGTTTTCCCATGATGTGCCACAGACAGCCAGAGAGTGGACACATTTGAGGAGTGTGCTAGGTAGCCTGGGATATGATTGGTTCCACTTGGAGGTTTAGGTTGTCTTGGTGGTACTGGAGCCCTGGTGTGGGGCCCAGGGTCAAAAATTTTTAAGTTAAAAGTCACGGATGAGTGTGGATGCTCAAACCCTGAGCTTTCAAAGCCAGGGTCTGTGAATTCAAATCCAACTACTCCTGGGCTTATGCTGACGCTGCAGTGTAAAAATACTCTGTGTGTCTGTAGAAAGCCTAGCACTGTGGGGCCCTGAGCTCAGTAAGCACTACTTTCACATCCCTACCGCCAAATATGATGCAAATACAATCCATATCATTCAATGTGGAAAGAGATAAAAAAGAGTATGATACAAGTCATCAGTGGCTCATATTCCACCCTGGCATAAATTGGTGTAATACCACCAAATCCATGGAGACACATTATCTTATACCAAGGCTGAATTAGGCCCAATGATGTTAAGACCTTCAACTAGTCACTATAACAAATCAACTTCTGAGTGGATTTGATGGCAATAGAACTTACTGGTTTTGGTTTTAATTACACTATTTAAATCTATTGGATTGGATTAAGCTTTGCAACCAGGCCAAATCACATTTATAACTTTATTTTAAAGAGCATCTTTCTTATGCACCATATCCCAATACATTCTAGAGATAATTAAGAAAATGAGAAGGCTAAATTCTGCCCTCACTAACACTTACGATAGAATAACAGTGGAGTTACTCTGAATTTACAGCACTACAAGTGAGAGCAGAATCTGACCCACACAGCTAAACAACAGTAGAGGGAGAAGACAGTTAAGAGACATAGGCAAGGGGTGGGAAATGATGTTGGTCCAACAGAGTTAAGCCAAGGATGAATTTGGGCCATAACATAGATACGTATGGCTCTATATTAGTAATGATCAAAGATCCCAGAAATCTGTTTGCCACAGAACAATGTGAGAAAATGCAACATTTGTGTTTCTACAGAGAATCTATAGTTTTTACATTTTGTGGAAAAAAAATAAAAACATGTCTAGTGGAACCCCAGGGGAAACTCAAGCTCAGCATTTTATTTTAATCACAGAGAAAAAAAAATCACAAGGATTGTAATGGGTTTTTTTTTAAATCAGGAACTTCTGGGAGTTTTATCACAAAAACTATGATCCCTGGTAATGACATCTGTCTTCAAGAGTTAGGGGAAGATGCTCTAACACCAAAGCAGAGTAGCTATTATTTTGATTTGAAAAAACCAAGCCCATAAAAATCAAAGATTAATACACTCACTAATCTGGAGCCATTACAAGTGTTACAGGTGCAATAACAACATTTAAAATGGGGGAGAAAATAGCTGATCCGGTCAAAATGCTGCTTCCGTGTGAAATGATTCTTGACATAAATGGCCTACTGTTCATGAAACGATTTGGCAATACATCTGTGAAACTTTGTTACCGTGCGTGTTAAATGCCAGCTTTTGCCACAGCCACACACGCTAATCAGCAATCATTTATTATGTTGATTTCCACCCTCTCTCTACAGAAATTAACTGTCTTGCTGCTACTGCTCCAATAATGTCTGGTCCAGAATGCGCTTCGGAAGTGAACTTGCTTTAGCTGCTGAGTGCTAAGGCTCACATTTTAAGGGGGTGTGCTCTGGACTATCATTTGCTCTCATTACCAAATTACTTCCCTGCACTTGGATTTATGCAGCTGTCAGCAAATGCCATTTAAATGTCCCAAACCATTCGCTACCTCTGCTGCTGCCACCAAAGGAGCAGCAGACACCGCAGCCTATGAATCCCAGAGAACCTGGTCCCCTTTCCTCGTGTGCTTCTGATCCAGGAGACTTTCCCCACCAGACCCTCAGGCTTCCCGCCCCCCATCCTAGGAATGTCACCCCCACACACACCCTTCTTTCCCTGCAGTCTTTGATTTCTTCTTCAGCTGCTGGACCCTAGGTTCCCCTTCATCTGGTCTCTGATTATCTTTGGAGTCCAGAGCCCCTGGGGCTGCAGGACCCCAGACTCCTTCCTCTTCTGGTGCCCAGAAAAACCGGACTCCCTCCTCTCACATTTCTCTCAGGCGGCGGCACCCGCGCTCCCCTTGACTCCCCTCCCCGCCCCCCGACGCCCTGGGTCTGCATTGTCTCCGGCTCGCGCCGCGTGCCGCGGCGAGCACCCCGGTCAGCACCCCTCACGAGAGCGAGCAGGTCCCTACCGTCTCCAGGGGAGATGGTCTCAATTTCCACTCCCATTATTGCACGGCTGGTCTGCGGCAGAGACCGAGCAATTCTCGCGGCTGCTTGGGCCACCCTCTGTGCTCAGCTGGGCACTACCCCACGCCACGGACCCTCTGCTGCATGCATTCCCCTGCCGAGCTGACTGACAAGGAGCACCGCAGCTGCCCGTCACACGCTGCCAGCCAATGCAAAAGCTGGGACGGGGGGGGAGCTCCCTACGCTGTCACCCAATCCCCCTTCTCTGCTGCACAGGAAAGGCCGGTCCCTCCCAGGGCTGGGAGTTGGGGGAGGAGGGGCAGGCCTCTCAGGCTGTAGTTCGCTGGGATTTGCTGCTGCTGGAAACATTTAAGGATTTGGCACTTCAGTGCTATTCCCTCCCAGCAAGGGCTTGCTGCTTCCTCACACCGCATATGCTCCTTCAATAGCTTTGCAGAAATTGCATCCCTATGTGCTGGGGAGTAAGCTATGCGGGCTGTCCAGAAGGATGCATTGCTTCCTTCAAGGCAGCTGATACCAGCTCAGTAGTCCCCAGTCCAGTGGTACCAGACCCAGTTTTGGTGTGTGGTACAACAAGCGCCAGCTCTCTTCCTGCTAATGAGCGTCTGTGTCACCATTGTGTCCCCACTGCCCACTGCTTCTAATTCACTTCTGTGTCCTCTCACGGGCGGTGGAGTTTGAGCTGCTCCCAACTCCATCAGTTATGCTTGTGAGATGTGCCACATGTGCCCAGGGGCTTCTGGAGACAGGGGGAGCGACAGGGAGAGCAAGGCCTGGAATCCTTACAGCACAAAGGCTAGATTGGAATGATGCTTCCCACATCTCTAGGCTGCATGCCGTAGAAGTGTTTATACTTCCTTGTTGGGGGGGGGGGGGGGGGCGAAATATGCACTACAATATCTATTAATTAATTAATTAAAGAAAAGCTGCTTTTAATGGTTAATTGTTCCCATCATGTTGGATTAAAAGTTGTAATACAGTGTAAGACACACATATTTCAGATATTTGTGTCTCAAACGTCTTTCCTCCTACGAGAATCTGTATGAATCTATTTCCATCAACTCTTAGGCTATGTCTACACTGCGAGGTTTTTGTGCAAAAATGGCTGATTTTGCACAAAAACCTGCGGAGCGTCCACACCTCAAATGCATTTTTGCTCAAGTAAATCAGCAGTAAAATGGCAGAACAGAGGACTTTTGCCGGTGTAGGTAAACCTCCTTCTATGAGGCATAACTCCCTTTTGTGCTATGGCTATTGCGCAAAATAACTGGCGCCAGAAACCCCTATGGGAAAAAGCACAGGTGCTCTGATGGCCATTCTCTGAGTGGCCATCAGAGCTTTCTTGCACAAGAGTGTCCATGGAGCATCCATCACTTTTGTGATGAGCTTTGAGGTGTGGACGTGCTCTTGCGCAAGAAGTCTGCTGTGCAGACGTAGCCTTAGGGAATAATTTTGCTGACAATTCTCTTTGGTTGTGGGAAATGGTCTGATCTTTTTTGTTTTTTAATAGGAGGAAGTGTGTCCCTCTGCGTCCAGTCTGTACAGGTCTGACATTTGACATCTGTCTTTGTAGTTTATCTTAATCGGTATATATCTGTCAAAACAGTCCCCAAGGGTCAATAATATTTCCATAGGGGTTCTGATGTTGCCTATAGGTATTACAAGGAGCCCTCGCTATTTGAGGATTCAGTATTCATGGTTTCTGTAGCCCGGTGGGGTACGCCCCAGATAATGAGGGGTGTCCCCCTCAGGGTCAGTGGGTGGCTACTCCAACCCACTACCCACAGTTCCAGTCTGAGCCCCAGTTCTAAGCGGAGCTACTGCTCTTGCAGTTTATGGGCCCACCCAAGGGCAGGGCAAGGCAGGGCTGCAGCAATCTAGTAGTCTGTAGCCCGGTCCTGGTCCAGGGCGACACTGCTATAGCCAAGCAGTCTCTGGCCCTAGTGCAGGGCGGGTCTACAGTCATTAACCAGTTAGGAAGCCAGCCCAAACACAGGGGAGGCTAGCACAGTTAAACAGGCAACAATTAAATGGCTAGAGGCCCAGCCCTTGGGCAGGGCAAGGGCTTCACACAAAGCAATCCCACCGGTTCACAACCAGTAGGTGCTGGTAAGTAGTCTGCCTCCTTGTTCAGGAGGGGTTCAGGCACCTTGCCTAGGGCTGCCAACCGCAGGAGGGGAGACTGCCACCCAATCAAGCAGTGGTAAGGGGGACGCGGGCTCTCCCTGCACCAGTGCGTCCCAGCCCAGAGCCCTAACAGCAGTCAAGCAGTCAGCTGCTGGGTCAGCAGGGATCCCGGCCCAAAACACACTGACCTGTTATGTCAGGGTCAGCGGGGGTCCACGCCGCAGCCTGCTGACCTTCAGCCAGACCACGGTTGGCTATCCCTGGGCCGGCTCTGTTTGTCCCCTCCCCCATATGGTACCTTTAGTTGGGGCAGGTCTTCAGGACAGCACGGGTTGGAGTCCTCCAGCCAGATACGCAGGCCCTCCAGGTAATCCTCCAGGAGGGCGCCCGGTGGCCCTGGCCAGCCATATGCTTTCCCCAGGTCCGGTTCCTTGCTGGGTTGGGTTGAGCTAAGCAGGCTTCTGGCTCCCCAGCTGTCTGGGACGAGCAGGCCTCTGGCTCCCTTGCTGGCTGGAGAGAGAAGGCTTCTGACTCCCTCGCTGGCAGGTCCCCAACTGGCCTTGCGGGAAGGCCTTTTATATCCCTGGCCCCAACCTCGGCTTCCTCCAAGGTGAGTCATCCAAGTGAGCCCACCATGGCTCAGGGAGGGGCGTTTTCTCCCTTCGGATCAGTGGGTGGCCACTCCAACCCACGACAGTTTCGCATATCCATTGTGCACTGCGCCGCACCAGCCCAAGTACATGATGCAGTGTGATGATGCTTTTTCAGTGTGCTCTACTAAAAAAAATTATGTGCACTAACTTACAGCAGTATTTCAGTATTAATAGTATGATCCCTCTGTGGAACGGAGCCTGAAAGTTAAAAGGGAAAATGAATGATATCCACATTTCCCAAAGTCACAGTCCTATGCAGCAAAATATAGTCAGAATGTATCTATACTGAGATTTATCTGAAAAATCTCTTACTATTGCTGTATCAGTGGGATGATGGCTCTATCAATGGCTCTATCGATGACAGCAGAAGTATGAGAATAGATTGGCCATTTTTAATATCATTTGCCATGCATGGAGCAAGTCTAAATGGAATAATGGCAAAAATACAGGCATCCAGGCTACATGATTACTCCCACTATTGCTAACACCAGAGAGAAAATACCCATACAGTGGTGGAAGATTTCCCTAAAACTGTACACAGAATCTCAGGTTTGGTCATCACTTGCTACAGAAACCAAAGCATATTTTAAACACCCTTCTCTTCTATTCACTACACTGGGAAAATGACTGGTTGAAAATGGATCCTGGATTCCTCAGACAGTTCTCAGCCAGTATTGAATATGGTTTAACTGCTAGAACAGACAGAGACAAAACATCTTCTTCATTCCTGATGGAACTTGCCATCTTCCTCAATTTCTATAATGGGTTTTGTCCTATCTGCACTATCAGCCAAACTGTTTTCAACACCTACTTGGTCATGTCCCAGTGTCTGACACGCCTTGCCAACAATTAGGTGTGCAGAAGGGGGACAAGCAGGAGTGTGGATCCTCTAATAATCAGTGGGAGCACAGAACTTTTCTGGCCCCAGGGCCATGGTGGGGAGAGCAAGATCATATGGCCCCATAGCCAAAGTGGGACCTGATAGCTCCTCCAGCCCTGGGATTGCCAAGGGGCCACAAAATGTGCCCTCCAAAAGCAGTAAAATTTAAATTTGTGCATGCACCCTGCTAACAGTAAATAATTTTCCAAATGTAAATGGTTACAGTGAAGACAAGGTTGTCTAAGTGATGTTTAGAAAGTTCAGTAACTGTTTGTCATCAAAACGGTATAATTATTCTGCTAGAAATGTCATTAACCTCTTCTCTCTTTTACAAGTCACAATGGATTTTCAAATGAGAGTGATCTAACTGAGCGTGAAAACTGTAACAAAGAACATTTAGCAATGCAAAATGCCTCTAATTATTTGATAATGTGGTGTGTTCAATGACTTCACAGTAAGTAAATTTCCATTCTTACTCAAAGCCAACAAAAAGTTAGAATTTTTTTTTATTAATAACAACCTAAGTGAGAGTCAATCACTAAAATCAGGAATAATTTGGCCAATGAATGATGAGTCAGAGAAGGAGAAGATCCATTAGATCATTCAAACCTCTTTCTTTGCCAAAACAGGATTCTTCCCAAAATATGTTTCCTAGTAGGCCTCTGCCCAGTCCAATTTTAACTGTTCCAAGCAGTAGAATCCCACCATATGCCTTAAGAGACTATTCCACGTCTGAATACAGATCACCCTCAGCAAATGTTCCTTCCTGTGATGGGTGGAGAAGTTTTATTGTCAAAGGAAAGTATGGAGTACTCATTGGACAATTTGCTTGGTGTTTCCAAGAGGGAGGGCTGGGGAATGATATATGGTGAGGGAGGAAATGAATGGGGGTCTGTTAGGCTATGTCTAGACTACAATGATCTATCAGAAAAAGGTACACACAGTTTTTCAGAAGAGGCTTTTTCGAAATATGACCCATCTACACTCCTCTTTTGGAAAAGCTCTTCTTCCTCGTGGAAGGAGGAAGACAGGGCCTCCAAAAAAGCACATCTGCTCTTCCAAAAAAAAAAAAAAAAAAAAAAGAGCAGATGCGTTCCCTGTATGCAGCAGAGTAGTCTAGACATAGCTTTAGTTGGGAGAGTGATTGGATAGGGCAATCCCTGGTTGGGAAGAAGTTAGTAAAGGGGGAACCATGCTTTGTAGACATAGCCAGAGAGTCTGAGCCCAGGTTCACTGCTGGGTGTGGGAAAAGAAGTACCTTCTCTATGGCTTAGTCCTCTTCTCCCCAGTCCTGTGGAGATCCCTTCAGGTACTCCATGATGTTCTGCCTCTACAGGTTGGCTATGGAGAGTGTAGGTGGACTGGCAGGTTCTTGCACAGTTGTGGAATTGTCCTACTATAACTTGTGCAGAATTTCCCTCCATACACAGAACCGCACACAACAGGAATGGCCCAGGGAGCTGCTGACAGCCTGTTTCCTGCCAGAGCCATACTGTCTTTGTGTAGCAAAGAGCAAGAGGTATGACGGAAAAACCTCTGTGCTGACATTCTTTGTTGCTGGTGGCTTTCCTGAGATTGCAGGGAAGTAAAGGTTGGGAAATGGGTTGAAGCCACCACTCTAAAAAATTTCCAGGAAGAAACATATTGCATCTCCTATCTGAGAGAAAAGCTGGAAGGGAACTGAGTTTTAACTTGGAGTATATGTTCCTTCAGATAGATATAACCTGGATAGGGAAACCCCACAGTTATGTAACATTTGAAAGTAAGAGAAAACAAAAGAAACACTTTCATTTTTTAAAATGGCAATAAGTTTCACTCTAATTTGCTATCCACACACAAAATCTTCCTGTCAGCAAGGTGGGTGAGGTCTAGTCAAGAGAGCAATAATTGCAAAGAGAAATAACCCTTAAAGGGATATGATGTACATATTGTTACCAGTAGATCTGCTCTGACAGGTTACTTATTATGTATCTTTATTAATTGTGCATCACTTTCACACTCTGTTTCAGTGAGATTATGACAGCCAGGCTATTTTTAAAGATAGACACTTTCTGAAAGGCATAGAAATGCAAGCATTAAAGAAAGCTACTCAAGATTCTTAACTTTATTTCAATAAATGACACATCAACTACAATTATTTAAAATGAAGTGGGTTGCTTTCAAAAGTAGTATATTTGGAAATTAAAAATATCACATTGTATTAGCCATTTTATACATTTAGGTTAACATTGGAGAATCTGTTATTGTTAAGCTTATATTCCAGATGGGACTGGTTCCTGCTCCTGTTGAAGTCAATGGGAGATTTATTCTTCATTTAATAAGTTTGGAGCAGGATTTGGCCAACAAAGATTTATTGCTTTATTCTCTGTTTCACCATGAGTAAATAAAGAAATGAAGTCTAATCCTATGCGATACTGTCATTGAATGGGTAAGGTACTCGGTATTTCATAAGGGTGGGTTTACAGTGCACAGCATTGTATGAGATAATAAACCTGCTGAGTTAGTGGAATTCAAAACATGTTCTAAATAAGGGGTTATGTTCTGATCACAGTTACACCAATGTAAATGAGAAGTTACAATGGTATTAATGAGACCAGAATCTGGCTCGATATTCATGCAAGAGCTGGACAGTCGTCTTCACATTTTGTATTACACTAGAGTGGCCTTAACTTAGCAACTGCTTATTAAGGTTGCTGCTGCAAGAATGCAGAATTTAAAGAAAATCTATGGTGCTACCATGACCATTCCAAATTACAAGTCTATGTTGTATGTGTCCTGTAGAGATCAATGCATGCCATATTCACATAAAAAAAATTAAACACTTGTTCTAGTTATAGAAATGTACACAGAATAAATTAGGAGAAATTGTCTCTTTACTTCTGCTTTTTATTTTCCTTGCTGAAAAAGGAAACTAGGATGGGTTGCACTGCACTGTGTCATACTTTCAGTTATACACTGCATGAATATAGAACTTGGCATAAACTAAGAAATGCATTTGCTTTAAACTCTGTTGCCTTTTCAATTATTTGTCCTTTATCATTTTCAATTCTACTGTATGCACACAGCTGTTCAGGCACCTTCTAGAGCAGGGGTGGGCAATAATTTGTGAAGGGGGGGGATGCTTCAAAAATTTTGAAGCAGTTGCAGCTGCCCTGGAATGGGCGGGGCTTTGGGTGCAAGGGGCGGGGCCTTTAAATAGCAGGAGTTGAAAGGGCTTGAACCTCCCCTGCGGCTCCCAGGCATCACTTTAGCGGGGGCAGGAGCTGTGAGCCCTTTTAATTCCTGCTATTTAAAGAGCATGCTGCTCCCAGCCCCTTGCTGCTAGCACGTTGCCTGGTAGCTGCGGACATGAGAGCCATTTCGACTGCTACTATGTAAAGGGCTCACTCCTTCCCTGCGACTGTTGCCTGACAACTGCGGGGAAGGCGTGAGCCCTTTAAATAGATGCAGTTGAAAGAGCTAGCATGACCCGGCTCCCAGGCAACACGCTAGAGGCATGGGAGCTGTGAACCCTTTCAATTGCTTCTATTTCCTGGCAGCCGCGGGGAAGGCAAGAGCCCTTGAAATAGAAGCAGTTGAAAGTGCTGGAGCATCCCGGCTCCCAGGAAGCGTGTTAGGGGCTGGGCCAGGAACTGCTGCACTGGCTGGATGAAAGAGCTACACAGGCCGGATCCGGCCTGCTGACAGGCTTTTGCCTATCCCTGCTCTAGTGTCCAATTTAACCTCTGAAAACTCATGCAAACCTCATGCAGTCAAAGATACTGCACATTAAATGGGTATTACCTTAGGCACAGACACTTTTTTACCCATATTACTCCTTCCCACAGAAACACTTGTGGGAGGGTCACTGCAAAAGGATTTTGTATTAGTTCAGTGTAGAGATGTGACTTTAATAAATTCAACTTGATCTTTCAGAGTAGACAAGGCCCAAATAGACCAGGTGTCCTTGCTTCTAGTTTATGTTGGTTATATTTTGCCTCCCTGTCTTGTACATTACATATAACCATTGAATAGGATTTCTCTCTCCTACTTCCCCTGCTATAGCCCCTTAGGAATCTTTGAAATTGGACTGGAATCTGAGATTGGAATCTGGCCCTTACTCTTTCCTTCAAAGTCTGTAAAGAAATATCAGGCAATTATTTCATACTGTAGCTTACTGCCAAGGCTTAACAGTGTAGAATCTGTTTCCTCCATTCATTGAAGGAGATCTTCGTTCACAGAAGGTCAAGGTATTAGAGTGTTATTTTTAAATATACACCCAGCATCTAAGAGTTAAAAATAGGCTCCTGAGAAAATGTGAGTGAAGCATACAGTAATTAGCTAAACCT
Source organism: Pelodiscus sinensis (assembly GCF_049634645.1). Lineage (NCBI taxonomy): Eukaryota > Metazoa > Chordata > Testudines > Trionychidae > Pelodiscus > Pelodiscus sinensis. The sequence goes on from NC_134713.1 coordinate 14,548,648, forward strand.
TCTTAGACATCACATGACGAGTATAACTCCTCCCAGGAAAAAGCATAGTAAAAGCAGCTTTTCACATGGATTTATACTTAGAAGAGCAGCTGGAGAATCACAGTGTGAAGAAGTTGGCATTTCAAGCTCCTTGCTCATTAGGGAAAAAATCAGCTTGATTCACCTACAGAGAAACAAGTCAGTTACGAGGGACTCATTTTCCTTATCAAGATGCTCAAATGAATCCTGTGGATTTTTTATTTTGGCACTATCATCTCTAGGCAGGAAGTTTAAAAAGATGGAACTGGGAAAAGCAAAACTTCTGAGAACTGGCCTTAATGCCTTGTATCAGGCCATACATCCTGTGCATGGGATTGCCTGGACAGATGGGAAGCAAGTAGCACTGACTGCTTTACATTTTTATCATGGAGAACTCAAGTTTGGTGACTCGAGTGTAATTGGTCAGTTTGAACATGTTCGTGGGCTTTGCTGGGGCCCATGTTGTGCTGTAGACACACCAGCTCTGCTTGCTATCCAGCATAAAAAACATGTCACTGTTTGGCAGCTCAGCTGTAATATTTCAGAAAAGAAAAAGCTCCTGGTTTCCCAGACCTGTGAAATTGGTGAGCCGTTTCCAATGCTTCCCCAGGGCTGCGTGTGGCATCCAAAGAAGGATATTTTGGCTGTGCTTACTAAACGCGATGCCTCAGTTTTACATGCTGTTCGTTCTGATCACTCCAGGGTTAAGGCGGATATCAAAAGCAGTGGTCTCATCCATTGTGCTTGCTGGACTAAGGATGGTAATCGCTTAGTGGTTGCTATAGGCAGTGCCCTTCATTCCTACATATGGGATGATGCTCAGAAAACTTTAAATGCTTGCTTCTTTTGCCCAGTATTTGATGTGGGAGGTTATATCTGTGCTATAGAAGCTACTTTAGATTTCCAAATTGCTGTAGCCACAGAGCTTCCCTTAGATAAGATCTGTGGTTTAAATGCAGGTATTACATTTGATGTTCCATCTGGTACTGAAACAGGTTCTTTAACTTCACAGTCTACTCTGGTGCTTGGGGATGAGGAATATTCCATGGATTTAAGAAGAAAATCGATAGATTCAGAAAAATCAGTGGCTGTTGATTCAGTTGCTTCTTCTTCATCAGGTCCCATGGATTTAACCCATATCCTTGCAAACCATCAGAGATCTGATCCTATTCCTCTCATTCCTCTGAGACGCAAAGACTACGTCCCAGGAAATAATCAAGACTCTTCATACCTGATCTTGGTGACTTTTGAGAGAAAAGTAACCACCACCAGAAAAGTCAGCATCCCAGGCATTCTCGTCCCTGATATAATAGCTTTTGACCCTAGAGCTCAAATTGTGGCAGTAGCCTCCAATACTTGTAACATTGTTTTGGTTTATTCAGTAACCTCTTCCTGCATGCCCAATATTCAACAAATCCAACTGGAGAAAAGTGAAAGACCAAAAGGATTGTGTTTCTTCACAGATAAACTTTTGTTGATTTTGATTGGAAAGCAGAAATTCACTGACCCTTCTCTCATTCCATCTTCAAGTTCAGAAAGATACATTATTCGTTTAATGATCAAAGAATTAATATTTGAAGATTTTTCAGCACCATCTGATGCCAACCAGAATCTACTTTCTAATTTTGAATCCTCTGTGAATACCTTTGGAAAACGGAAGCTCTTTGAAAATCTTGCTATGGAAGACCAACCCTTGAGCAGAGAGCTGTTAATACCAGGTAGCACTATCATTCAATCCCCTAGTGGTAGGAGAAGACTCATGGAAGAAGTGAAGAGTCCTAGTTATGAACGAAGCTCATCATCAAGTGTGAGTGACCTTGATGAAAAAAGGGTCTCAGGTGACCCATCCATTGCATTGGAAACATTGGATGCTGAGCCAATTAATCGGTCAGTGGCCCTCTTTGGACTTGGGACACCAACTAAGTTTTCCAACAGACCAGCTTCTCCCAAAGTGCAGCTGGATGTGATTCAAGAAACTTCTATTTCTCATAAAAATAATAACTTGCCAAGTGAAAAAGGAGCAAGTCACATATCCAGGAATCTAGAAAGATTGTGTGGCAGCTTTGCTGAGTTACAGCTGCACCTTTCTGAATTAACAGACTTCACTAGAAATGGAAAGAGGTTATCTCTAGAATACCCATCTTTTCTGGAGCCACCTTTTGTCCACATCACTTACCAGGTAATTTTTTTATTAATTTAACATTCTTATCAGGTTGCTTTTTAAAAACTCTCTTTTTAAACTTGTTATTTTAAAACAATAGGATGTATTTTAATTTTCACAATCCAAATCGCAGGTTTTATTTGAGTTTGACACTTGATTCAGACTATTGAAACAATTTGTCAATGAAACAACCAACTGCAATTCTGCAACCAGCTGGATGAATTTTATAGAAGATTCTCCATAAGAAATCAAGGCCTTTTCTTCTTTCATTGCTCAGATGTAACTACCACTGAGGCTAATTGTAGTTATGTGCGTATATAAAAAAGGAGCACAGAACATTATCACTGTAAAAAAGGATTTTGTATTAGTTCAGTGTAGAGATGGGGCCACAAACATTCCCACTGAATGTGATACCCATTCCCATCAACAAGTCTGTGAAATTCAGATATGTGAAGAACCACATTTTGTAGCAGAAAGGAGCTCTGATGTGCTGAAACAAGGCTTTGGATCTACACTTTTGCAAAGTTCCAGTAGGAAAGATCTGAATTTCACATCTTAGAATCATAGAATCACCTTGGTCCATCTCTAGTTTAGTTTTTCACTGACAATCTTCACACAGCTGGACAATTTCACTTTTTTAACAAAAATTGCCATTTTAACATGATTTATTTAAAAAATATATGTGTAACACCTGCTAATTATTTAATTAACTAATAAGTAATATGCTAAATCATCATCATTATCTAGCCCTTATTCAGACAAAACTTCCATTAATTTCAGAGACAGGTTTAACTAAGTAAGGACTTTAATATTTGGCCCATTATTTTTATTATTATTTCAGTGATACCCTTCAGATTAGTATAATTGGAAATTAGATCATTTATTTGTATATATTGTAGCTTTTGAAAATACTTAGGATCCTTTAGTATGAAAGGCATTATGGAACTATACATTATTAATATTTTATTATTTAGTGGTATTAAAATTATACATCTCTAGATAAAATTTGATTTCACAGTGCTTTCCTGTTACATTAATGAGAACCATGTGCACAACCAAGGAAATAATCTCCCCCTACACATCCTGTAAGGAAATTATTACTGATTCAAACATCAGTCATCACATTTCAGAAATTATTTATTTGCCCGTTTTGGAGTATTCCAGTGTGTTAGCTTAACTATTGTAATGTTATATTCACCAAAAAATAAGCTCCTGTGTCTTACAGTGAAATTGAAGTTCTTTTGGCTTCTGAACATTTAGTATCTCATTGAGTTCCAAGAAGCCCCTTCTTTTAGGTTAGAGTTAGTGGTGCAAATTCTTTACCAAATAGAAATTTAGGCTATGGACTCTAGCATCCGCTTAAGATTTGAATGACAAAATAAATGCTTGATTGAACATACCTGTGCTTGCACAAGTAGTATAAATATGTTAGATTGTTTTTTCATATCCAAGTGAATTTGGTGTTGATAAAACACCATGAGACTAATCTGATTGGAGAATTTCTTTGTGTACAAAAAGAACAGGTTGGTTTCGTAGATCATCCAAAAGACAGCACAATATTAACTTCATTCAGAAAAGTGACATTTAATGAATATTTGCAGTGCTATAGCCATTTTAGTCCCCGGATACAAGAGACACAAAAGTGGGTGAGAATGAGATAATACTTTTTCTCGGAAGTTGGGCTAACAAAAAATAGCACCTCACCTACCTTGTCTATACCACTGTATGAATAGGTTTCGTCCACATTAAGGTGCCCTTTAAATATTTCCTGTGTAAGTACTGACCTAGTCTAACCCTTTTTAGCATTTGAGGTCCAGCAAGACCACAGTATGAGGCCAAAGATAACAAAAAAAAACCAGATTGATGGTAAGTCCAGACAGACAGAGATATATTTTGCCTCATAGGCAGCTAATAATTTTCTCAGAAAATAAATGTTTTGATTGGTTTGGATTCAGGCATCTGAGTCTTGTTCATGCTTCACAGGCTGATTAGCACGCTCTGCGCTCACAGACCATGTCAGCCATGGACTTACAGCCACACTCTGTATTCACAGAGCAAAAGGTTCAGGAAATGGCATTACTGCCTTATGTATAAAACCTCTCTGTGGCAAACATTCTAAATATAGGTAACACTGCAATACTGTAGTACTGTAGCACAGCATTTATATGTAGGGTCTTCATTGCAAGATCTTTGTACAACACTCACCACAATGTAAGCCATAATGTAGGCCTGACTGAGCAGTACTGGACAGTACTGTGCTATGAAATACATAAAATAATATCTCCAACATACTATAACCATAGGTCTACTTAAAATATAAAAGTAAGATTTAAATCACAAGGAAAAAACTGCAGTAACTAATGACCAATTATGAATTTTATTATTTGACAATGTTAATATACTCCAAACTTTACATTATATTTAGAAAACTATGGACTAAAATAAATCTGAATCTAAATTATTTAACAAATTTCAATTTCTCTCCATAGTGTGTAGGTTCCAGAAAGAGTATTTGTTTTAAGAATGCAATTCTAATTGTAAGGAGGAGTCTATGTTTCTTTGGGAATTGCCACGAAAATACAATAGACTCATGTCTATTCAGTATTCCCAGAGCTAATATCCTATGTGAACTGGCTCTAGGAAGAGCCATGATCACCAGGGATCCCTGAAATGTGTTTGCCATGAACAAATGCAGAATTTGCATTTTTACAGACACTCTTTAATTTTTACATTTTGTGAAAAAGAAAACCATATACAGTGGAACCCCAATTATCCAAGCTAATTAGGACTGGTGCCTGATTAGATAATTAAAAAAATTAGATTGGGAGGAGGGGAACCTCAGACTGTCATCCCGGGCAGAGGAGCTTTGGTTGCCAATTTAAAATTGTAAATATAACTTATTGTGGGTATCTACTTATAGGGTGGCTAGGAAACTAAAGTTCAGCAATTTCTTTTTAATCCCAGAAAAATGTGGATTTTTATTTTTTTATCACAGAAGTTTTTATTTTTGTGATCCTGCAAAATAGTAGGATCCCTGATGACAACTCATACTTTGGAGCTGTCCCTATTTGGAGCGTGGTTATTAGTAGTGAGTCATAGAGATGATGTAATCATTTGCCTTCTTCAGCATAAATGTAGGTTTGGAACTATAAGATTTTTATCATAGATGCTGGTAAATGTTAATTTCACTGTACACATATAGACAAAAATATTACCATTAAAAATAATCAAAATTTACAGAGTAAAAATGCAGCTTGTGAACTTACTAGAGTTTGATTTAAGAATATTTACATTATATACCTTGAGATGCTGTTGACAATTTGTGTTTTAACTTTTCAAATCTCATCATCTACTGTCATTAAATAATTACAGCCTGAGTATCTACTGTCTTCTCGGACCCACATTATGGGAGGGCAAACAGAAAGACTCAGTTAACAGGCTATTATTAAATAAGTAAAAATAGTTGAATTATGTGTTATAGATTTGTTTCTGTGAGTGCTTTTTGCAACAAGTTTTTTAATCATTAAGTTTCTCTCTAGAAAATGCAGAGCAATTTAGACTCATTCAGAAACTAATCACAGTACGAAATTGAACCATCAGGTCCATAACTAGCTGATTAACCATTCACAAAGAGGAGTTATTGGTGGTTTACAGTCATGCTGGAAGGGTGTAACGAGTGGGTTCCAGGGGGACCAGTTTTGGGACTGGTTCTGTTCAATATCTTCATCAATTATTTAGATAATGGAATAGAGAGTACACTTATAAAGTTTGTGGATAATATCCAGCTTCGAGGGATCGCAATTACTTTGGAGGATAGGATTATAATTCAAAATGATCTGGACAAACTGGAGAAATGATCTGAGGTAAATAGGATTAAATTCAGTAAGGAGAAATGCAAAGTACTCCACTTAGGAAGGGAAATTATTACCTAGAAAGGAGTACTGTGGAAAGAGAACTGGGGGTCATAATGGACCACAAGGTAACAATGAGTCAACAGTGTGACACTGTTGCAAAAAAAGCAAACATGATCCTGGGATGCATTAACAGGAGTGTTTTGGCAAAGACATGAGAAGTCATTCTTCCATTCTACTCTGCGCTGATTAGGCCTCAGTTGGAGTATTGTGTTCTGTTCTGGGTGGCACTTTTCAGGAGATATGTGGACTAATTGGAAATAGTCCATAAAAGAGCAACAAAAATTATAGAAAACACAATCTATGAAGGAAGACTGAAATAACTGTTTTGTTTAGTCTGGAAAAGAGAAGACTGAGAGGGGATATGATAACAGCTTTCAAGTACCTAAAAGGTTGTTACAAGGAGAAGGGAGAAAAATTATCTCTTTAACCTCTGGTGATAGGACAAGAAGTTTAAATTGCAGCAAGGGAGGCTTACGTTGGACATTAGGAAAAGCTTTCTGTCAGGGTGGTTAAATGTAAGAACTAATTGACATGGGAGGTTTATGGAATTTTCATCACTGGAGATTTTTAAGAGTAGCAGGAGCAACTGCTGAGAAAGGACACAGGGGAGGCACTGGACATGTGACTGCCCCCTCCACTAAGGATGTTAAGATGCAGATACAATTTGCATCGAGTACAGAATGAGTCAATAAGGATATGTCTACACTAGCTCGTTAGTTCGAGCTAGGTAGGGTAATGAGGGCAAGCGGAGTTGCAAATGAAGCCCGGGATTTAAATATCTCGGGCAACATTTGCATGTTCCCTGGCACCGCCATTTTTAAATCCCCCTTAGTCCGAACTCCGTGCCCGCGGCTACACGCAGCACAGACTAGGTAGTTCGAATTAAAGATCCTAATTCGAACTATCGTTACTCCTCATTCTGCGGGCACGGAGTTCGGACTAAAGGGGATTTAAAAATGGCGGCACCTGAGAACATGCAAATGATGCCCGGGATATTTAAATCCCGAGTTTCATTTGCAACTCCGCTTGCCCTCAGTACCCTACGTAGCTCGAACTAATGAGCTAGTGTAGCCGTACCAAAAGGGACTCCGCTGCAGCTCTGCAGTTTAAATGTAGTAGAAGTCAAGCGTGCAGGCAGCCCAGCTTCTATTATATTTAAACTGCAGAGCCATAGCGGGGGTAGGTCCAGGACCCAGAGTGAGCTGGGACTTAGCGGGGGATCTGGCGTGAGCCAGGACTCAGCAGTCCCAGCTCGTGCTGGGTCCCACACCTACCCCCACTGCAGCTCTGCATTTAAATGTAGTTGGAGTGAGGTGGCTCTTACTACATTTAAAAAGCAGAGGTGCAGCAATCCAATTCCCTGCTGCAGCTCTGCCTTTTAAATGCAGTAAAAGCAGGGCAGGAGGAGGTCCGGGTCCCAGTGTGAGCCGGGACTAAGCAATCCCAGCTTGAGCCAGGCCCTGAACCACTATGCCTCTGCCTCCCTCCCCCGCCTCTTCCCTGTCTCTGCTCTGCCCCAACCCATTCCTGTTCTACTCCTGCCTCGCCCTAGCTTTTCCCCCAAGACTCCTCCCCAGGTGACATGGGGACTAGAAGAGATGGGCCTGGTGCTGGCAGTAGAGCTCATGCCCCCCCACACTCACCAAACGTGGCGGGAGCAAGCAGATCGATGCAGCCCCAGCCCACTTTGCTCCCCTGGCTCCCATATGCGTTGCTCTGTTTCCCATCAGTCAGTGCAGAAAACCCCCTTCCCCAAGCAACATGGCCAGGCTTGAGCCACATTACTCTTCTTCCTCCCGGCACTGCTGGTTACTGTGGTGGACCCTGGTCCCTGCTGTGGTGCCAGGCCACCGCTAGTCCCTCAGGTACTTTGCTCCTCCCATCCATGGTATTTGGGGATGCATGCCCCTACAAGCTGCCCCCAAAGAGCAATTTAGACAAACACCTGTCAGGGGATGGTCTAGAACTGTGTGTCCACAGAACTATAATGGCTACTGCTATGGTGAACTAGCCACATTCAACTGGCCAAATAGCCACATGTGGCTAGTGGCTAGCGTGTTGGACACCACGGCTCTAGATGGCATGCAGGAGTTGGACTTGATGACTCTCAAGATCCTTCCAGTTCTGTGATTAAGGTGACTGCCATTTATGGAAATCTCACCAATTAATAAGATTCATCAGCTGTAAATCGAAGAACACTTTTTATTATGTCAAACATCTGTATCATTGACTGAGTATATCACAAAATTAAACAATAAAACAAATGTATTCGGGAAGATTAGCCATCATGATGTCCCATTTACCAGTCACTGATAGTGTACAGAATTCAATTGACACTTGAATCCTTCAGACATTGTTCACCAGTGAGAGGGAACCTAAATTTGTGAGTGGCCCTTCTTCATCTCAGCAGAGCCACAAGATTGTCGTAACCAGGACAGTCTCCCGGGTACGGGTAGTTTTGCTAACAGCACTTGCATACCTAGAATTTGCAGGGCATGCCCACTGAACCGTAGTAGCACTTTGATTGAATGCAGAAGGGGTGCATGGCTCTTACCATCAATGTTGTGTGCAATCAGCACACACCTCAATTCACGAGCCCTTGCCTTACGTGTGTGCCACTTTTGTATCATTGGTAGGAAAAAAAAACCCTACATGGATGAAAACCAGCGGAATCTGGCAACTCTGTGCATGAGCAATGGTAAACAAAATATCTTATGGGTCACACATAGAACCCCAATGGGCCATATGCAGCCCTTGGGCCCCAGGTTGCCCATCATTGTTGTACACTGACCGGATCAATCAGGGGAGCTGGAACAATTTGTGGGAGAGCTGAGTCACTGAACCAAACTGTAAACCCTGTATATGATGGAAATCACCTTAAGCCAGGGGTGCAGCACCCCTAGCTCTAGCACCTAAGCAATCAATTATTGAATAACGAGAAAAGCAAGATTTTACAGTGAGTTAGAAGTATAAAGGGCATTCTAGGAAGATGGGAACAACGGAAACAAAATCTGGGACACAAACATACATAAAAATGGGTAGGCAAGGGCAGAGCACAGACAGGAGACCAAGGCTAGAGGAGTAAAGTGAATGAACTAAGGAATAGTCTCAGAGGGGGAGCTGTGTTAGTCTGAAACTGAAAAAACATAATCAACAAATGATCTTGCAGAATCTTACAGACTAGACACAGTGGTCCCCAACCTTTTTGGGTGGCGGGCGCCGTGTGGGGCTGCTGGGCCACCCGGGGCCGGGGCGGGGGCCAGAGCTGCGCATACGCTGCACGCCCGGGGGTGGGGCTGTACGTGCGCTGTACTCCCGGGGCGGGGGCTGCTCATGCACCACACTCCCGGGGGTGGCGTTAGGCGGGCACACATAAATGCCCTGGTGGGTGCCATGGCACCCACGGGCACCACGTTGGGAACCACTGATACTATCTACATTTTTGTTAGTCTCTGAGCTCAGGAATAAGTATATTAGGCCATACTGACTGGCTGTAGAAAATCAATCTATTTATTGCTAATAAAGCCTCAAGGCTTTTGTACATGACACCTGCATTTCCATCTCCATCAACTCATCCTGACAGAGGTTCAGGTTGGAAAGGTTATGTGAGGTGCTGAATACCATCAATGCCTAATGCAGTCAGTGCATATATCTCCATAGACGAGCTCAGCACCTTGGCATATAGGACACCAAGCTATCTATATTCCTGTCTGGACAGTCAAAGCTGTGCTATACAATAATAATGAATGGATCAGAATCTCAAGGCTCTCTTCTGGGTAAGACGTCCCTCTTTTGCCCCCGTGTTTCTGACTTGGCTATCATTTTCCTTAACTTTGCTTGCAAAGCAAGAAATCTCAGAGTCATCTCTAACCTCCAACATTACTTTATTTTCCACATCTCTCTTGTCTGTATATCTGCTTATCATCAGTTTCAGAACATTATCGGAATTTATCCTTACCATGTCCCCCTTGCTTTTACTTGCATCCTTTCCATACATTAATCAGTGCCTAGCTTGACTACTACCTTTCCTTTTTTTATGGCTTTCCTAAATCTCTGCTCTCTAAACTTTAGGCTTCCTGACCAGTCTATCACTTCAGGAAGCAGTCAGATCACCTTTATCTTCCATCACTTTCATGGCTTCCTTTTCATTCCTCAATCCAGTTCAAAATTTTCCATCTTCATTACCAAAATGGTTCATGGATTTACTACAACTAAACAAAATGGAGGAAGGTACTAGGCTGTAAGTAGATCAGGGAGAATGAAGCACTTTTTTGTTGTTTGTTTAAAAAAGACATTTTCTGCATTACATAAAGTACTTCTGTAACACACACACCTAGGCTATGTCTGCACTCGCAGCTTCTTGCGCAAGAACATCTTGCGCAAGGGTTCTTGTGCAAGAAGTCTTGCTCAAGAAAACGTCCACACTGCCATGTGCGAGCTGTGCTTTTGCGCAAGAGCTCCCATGGCAGTGTGGACGCTCTCTTGCGCAAGAAAGCTCTGGTGGCCATTTTAGCCATAGGGCTCTCTTGCGCAAGAAATCCTTGCCGAGCGTCCACACTGCCCGCTTGTACAAGAGCTCCTGTGCAAGAGGGCTTACACCTTTTAAAAAAGAGTGTAGCTCTTGCACAAGGAGCCCTCTCTTACCACGCCATACTGTAAATTTCCTTGCACAAGAGAGGGCAGACAGTGTGGACGATCTGCAGATTCTTGTGCAAGAATGGCCATACTTATGCAGGAAGCCGTGAGTGTAGACATAGCCCTTGTGTGGTTACCATGCGGTGGCACCAAGACCACAGCAACAGTTAAGACCAAAAGACCTCTACAGCATGGGCTGGGAGGCATCTGGCTTTTAGCTCAGAGGTTAAAGGCTCCTATTCTCAGCTTCAGCCGTCCCAGGTTCAAATCTACCTGGTGGTGGTTACACTTCCATAGAAACAGATTCTGCCATTTCCTTAGTGATGCTAAGGAGTATGTACACACGAGATGCCTCATGGAACATAAGGGGATCCTTGATGGAACATGGCACTATTGATGGTGAGTGAGAGTATTAGAATCTGATTCATAGATAATAAGCTGGGCTACCCACATCACTAAGGCTGTGTCTAGACTGCAGGGTTTTTTCGAAAAAACTTCACCTGCGTCTAGACTACAGCCGTGTTCTTTCGAAATTAAATCGAAAGAACGCGGCTTTTCTTTCGATGGCGGTACTCCTCTTTTCACGAGGAATAATGCCTTTCTTCGAAAGTGCTCTTTCGAAAAAAGGCGCTATGTAATGCAAACTGTGCTTTTTCGAAAGACCATCCAGACTGCCTGGGTGCTCTCTTTCGAAAAAGCAGCTTGCTTTTTCGAAAGTACTGATTGCAGTCTAGATGCTCTTTTTCGAAAGAAGCTTTTTTGAAAGTATCTTTTGAAAAAGCCTCTTTCGAAAGAGGCTTGCAGTCTAGACGTAGCCTAAGTGGACAGGGTATGCTGATATTTGCCACTGTGTCATGAGTAGCTGTACTTAAATTCATAGAGATGATCTTTGTACCAAGGTGAATGAGGGCAGTACTGGAGAATGTACAAGATTAAAATGAAGCAAAAGGATCAAGAAGAGGAAAGATGGAGTTGAAGATATCGTCAGGCTAACAGATGGGGAGAAAATATGTTGTTTATTTATAGTACAAACTGATTGCATAAACTTGCATCTATCCAAGGGCTTTTGAAAACATATTTGCTTTTTGCTTTAGTAAACAATTTTCCTCCTATAAATATACTGGCTCACATATTACAAATAGATAGTATGGACTTGACCTCTGTGGCCTCCCAGCCATGTGCTGGAAAATAATTACTGCTAGTGCATTTCAAACCCTCATCTGGAAACAAATTAGAATCTTCATAGATTTAGCACACCACTCTTCTTCAATTTTCTTACAAGATTTCTTGAGGTTTGATTGTTTTCATGCTTCAATGGCTTGTTGTGTTCGCTCACTTTTGTTTGCACTTTTGAATAATATTATCTTTTGAATAATAAATAATCTTCACTTTTTGAAACAAGAAAGCATTTGAAGTAGTATTTTCCCTCAAGAGCCCATTAGGTTTGGCAAAAAACTCATGAATGGAAGAAACTAATATGACTCAGAAAATAATCTAGTGTGACACGACCATGCCTTGTCACTGAATGGGGGGACAGTAACAAAGAATGATGATTAATGACCGAACTGTAGGACTGGATGAGCCCTTGACAAATCAGCTAGTCCAGACCCCTGTACTCAAGGCAGGACCAAGTATAATCTAGTCAGTCCTTAACAGGTGTTTGACTAACCTACTCTTAAAAATCTCCAATGATGGAGATTCCACAACCTCCCCAGGCAATTTATTGCAGTGCATAACCACCCAGACAATGAGGAAGCTTTTCCTAATGGCCAGTTTGTGAATTGTCCTTGCTACAATTTAAGAACATTGTTTCTTGTTTTATCATCAGAGATTAAGAATAACATTTTTTCTCACTCATCCTTTTAACAACCTTTTATGTACTTACAAGTACATATCATATCCCCTCTCAGTCTTCTTTTTTTCAGACTAAACAAAACCTGTTTTTTCAATCTTCCCTTATAGGTCATGTTTTCTAGACCTTTAATCAATTTTGTTGCTCTTTTATGGACTTTTTCCATTTTGTCCAAATCTTTCTTGAAATGCAGTGCCCAGAACTGGACACAATACTCCAACTGAGGCCTAATCCTTGTGGAGCAGAACAGAAGAATTACTTCTCATGTCTTGCTTACAACACTCCTGCTAATACATGCCAGAATGATATTCACTTTTTTCTGCCACAGTGACTCATATTTTGCTTATGATCCAGTATAATCCTAGATCCCTTTCTACAGTACTCCTTCCTAGGCAGTCATTTCCCATTTTATATGGGTGGAACTGACTGTTACTTCTTAATTAGCATTCTTTACATTTGTCTTTACTGAATTTCATTCTATTTATATCAGACTATTTCTCTAGTTTGTCCAGATCATTTTGAATTATAATCCTATGCTCCAAAGCACTTACAACCCCCTCAACTTCGTATCATCTGCAAACTTTATAATTGTACTCTCAATGCCAATATCTAAATCACTGATGAAGATATTGAATAGAACCAGACCTAGAACTGATCCTTGTGGGACCCCACTCTATGCCTTCTAGCTGGACTGTGAACCACTGATAGCTAATCTCTGGGAATGATTTTCCATCCAGTTATGCACCCATTTTTTAGTAGCTATATCTAGGTTGTATTTCTCTAGTTTGTTTGAGATGGCCATGTGAGACAGTATCAAAAACATTACTAAAGTCAAGATATATCAATCTATCAAAGTATGAATGTACTATTTCAACTTGTTCTTATCATTTACATTACAAATTTACCTGTTCTGAAAGGCTCAGTGAAGCAGCCTAAGGACTGCAAAAGAAAAAAATCTTAGCTGCTGGTTTCTGGAAAGCTGCCAAGAAAGGGAGAAGAATAAGGAAGAATAACAATAGCTCTTTAGGGGGCAGGCAATATCAGTTCTGCCAGCTCTTGCCATTGTATTGTGAGTTTTCCACAAAAACTCGCAGTGCGTCCACACCACGTTTTTGTGCAAGTAAATTGAAAGATCAGAGGGGGTTTTACGCAATTGGTAATCCTCATTCTATGAGGAAGAACGCCTTTTTGCACAAGAGCTCTTGTGCAAAAAGGCGTGTGTGGATAGGGAAAAGGGGTTTTTTTGCACAAGAAGATGGAAGAGGAAAAAGCACAGATGCCCTGTTGGCCATTCTGCCCATAGCAATCACTGCTTACTCGCAAGAGAGCATCCAGGCAGTCTGGACGCTCTCTTTCGCAAAAGCGCATCACTTTTTAAATGAGCTTTTGCAGTGTGCTCATTGTGCAACATGTTTTTTCGGAAGATCTCTTGCAACAAAAGCTTCTTGCGCAAAAAGCCTGAAGTCTAGATGTAGCCTAAGATATGTGGTTACATGAGCCAGGGGTGCCACTTTGGATTTTGGTCGGGGGGGGGCAACTTTAACTGTGATTCCAGTGGTTACTGAGAAATTAGGTGACAGAACATTGTGTCTTACTCCTCAGACATTACAAAAAAAGAATTACAGGAGAACCTCACAATTCATGGAATCACCATTCACAGTTCCACATATTCATAGGCTACGTCTAGACTGGCATGATTTTCCGCAAATGCTTTTAACGGAAAAGTTTTCTGTTAAAAGCATTTGTGGAAAAGAGCGTGTCTAGATTGGCACGGACGCTTTTCCGCAAAAGCTCTTTTTGCGGAAAAGCGTCCGTGCCAATCTAGATGCGCTTTTGTGCAAAAAAAGCCCCGATCGCCATTTTCGCCATCGGGGCTTTTTTGCGCAAAACAAATCTGAGCTGTCTACACTGGCCCTTTTGCGCAAAAGCTTTTGTGCTAAAGGACTTTTGCCCGAATGGGAGCAGCATAGTATTTCCGCAAGAAGCACTGATTTCTTACATGAGATGGTCAGTGTTCTTGCGGAAATTCAAGCAGCCAGTGTAGACACAGCCATAGAGTCTCCTACCTGGGCATGGGGGAGGGCAGCGGGTGCCAAGAGCTGCAGGAAATTCACTGCAGTTGCCAGGAGCCACAGTGAGTTCCCAGTATTTCCGAGCAGCTGCAGTGAGTTCCCTACCCAGACCTGTGGTGAGTTCCCTGTGGCTCCCACCCCCCACCTCACTGTGGGAGCCATGAGCTGTAGCTTCCACTATTCGTGAATTTCACCATTTGCAATAGATGCAGGAAAGCATCCACCACAAATGGAGAGGGTTTTCTAAAAATAAATATTAGACCTACTCAGCTGTAATAGGAACATTTTCTCACATCTTGTGTCAACCCACTTAAGGGACACTGATTAGGTTCAAAATGTTATGCATAATCTGACTTTGTTACTAATTCTTAAATACAACAATTGAAACCACTGTAGGAAAAAAAATCTAGATTACTGTCTATCACTTTTTTGCAGTTCACTAAGCATGGAACAGGTCATTTACCTTTCGGCAACAATTTTTCAGGGCAAGGCTTTGTGAGTTTACACTTCACCTGCATCAGGTTCTCAGGTGGTGCCCCATTGCTAATAAAATAAATTAGAAACTGACCTTAAAAAGCAATGCAGCTGACACTTTCAAGTCACTTTTACAGTATTGCCAACCCCAGCTGTTCAGAAATTATGAGCTTGGTTCTGAAAGCATGAGATCATGTAAAAATAACAGCATGGGTGTTCTTTATATTTGCTTTCAGCTTCTCGTTGAGGTAGAGGTGGAACCACATACATTAAAGGAAGTTGGCTAAAAGAAGCCTTGGCAGATAATATCCACTTGAGTATCTGGATATATTTGTCACTTCTGTGTACATAGCCCTCTTAGTCCTCCAATAGTCCTTGTTTGTTCACAATAATGATATTTACACTGAGAACCACAAGCCCACTAGAGACAGTAATACATTCGAATCAGAGATGCAGCTTTTAGAAACAGACAGTTAAACTTGATGGCGATGGAGGAAGGATGATCTTGGGGTTAATGCACAACGATAGGAGGCTTGGGATCTTGGTTCTTTTCCCTGTACTACCACAAATTACTTGTATGGGCTTCAGTATATCACCTAATTTCTTAGTGCCGTGGTTTCATCTTTTATAAAATGGGAATAATAATCAACTGCCTCTCAAGAATGTTATAAGGTTGCGCAAATTACTGTATGTAAACCATTATGTGGTCCTCAAAGAAAAGGTGCATTATTGTTACTTAAACTAAATGGTAAATTAAAAGAGGCTGAAATAACTTGGAGCAATTAAAAACAGAGGTAGACAGAATTCTGGGCAACAGACACAAAATGTAACAGATTAATTTCTCTTTATAAACAGAAAGGTCTGATCACTGGAGACTAACGTGACACTAATGTTTAAAAGCAATGTAAAGAAAAGAACTGTGAACCTAAAGATCTGAATTTCTGAAGTCTGTACAAGGAAAAAAATATAAAATTATGGGTAAGAATCATCTAAAGGATCTTAGACAGGAACAGACTGATCTAAGGCAGTCGCTGTGGCTTTATAAAGGGTAGGTTGTACTATAAAACTTATGACACCATCTATATTTTTTGTTGGTCTCTAAGGTGCTACAGGACTATTTGTTGCTTTTTAAGTTTTTTCTATTACAGACTAACACGGCTACCCCTCTGATAATATAAAATTGTGATTCACTTTTTGAGAGAGGTTAAAATAAGATCTGGCAGTGTTAAGGAAAAAACATAATGCACCAAAATCATCGCTAGTATAACTGTACTAATTACAATCAACTGATTTGTAGTCAATTGAGATGGAGCTGAGATGAATTTGTCACAATCCTTTTTGACTTGACAAAAATAAATTGCTATGAAGAAATTGCTATGAAGAAACTACATCCAAACTCCCTCAAATTCTATGAAGGCTTACCTTTCAGTCAGAATTTTCAACTCAGGTTCATTATTGTTTATAAATTATTGATGCAAGACCAAATCAGACAAAGTTTTGTTGTTTCCACCTGTATCCGGGCAAAATGTGGCAGTGGGTCATATAAGCTCATAAGAAGAAAATCACTTTGCTTTTATGCACAAATATCTGATCCGCATCTGCAAATATCAATTTTTGAGTGCAAATGCAAAGGTCTAATGGGCACTCATTACAATTATTGCTGAAAATTAAGTTCCTTGAACCTTGTGTATAAATTGAACTAAAAAGAAAAGGAGGAACTTGAGGGGAACTAAGATGACCCGGGAGGTCTCAAAAATTATGGCTACAAACAAACGATTACTGAAATTACCAGTGGTTTAATGTCAGAAAGGAAAAGACTGAAAGGAGATTTATGTGAAGCATTTAAAAGTACTCAGATTTACTAATTATTTACTTTATTTGGAGACAAGAATACAGATATCTGTGGGGGGAGGGGTTACAATTTAGAGAGATTTTTACAGTGCCTACCCTATAAGGTCTTATCCTAATAGGACATCTTAGAGCAACCATAAAAATTAAATAAAATTAAGCTACTCGTCTGCATGAATAATTTAAAATAAAATGGGATCATGGTAATTTCACATAAGTTCAGAGGTACTGTGATGGCATTTATAACCCAGTGTGTTTCCGTGAAAACCAGGAGGATTTAATGTGCTTTCATGAAAGAAGAGACCACTTGATTTAGGAGGGATGTAAAATGCTGCAAGATAAAGAACACATTGGTGCAGCATAAGATACTGCCTGGTATAGAACACGTGGCTGCAGCAAAACTCTTTGAGATGTGTACAGAGTCAAAAGCAGCATGAGAGCTTGCATTGAACTGAGCACTAAAGGAGATTAGAAGACATTTATTTAAGCCAAAGATTAATTAACATGTGGAACAGCTTACTAAGTACAGAAATAGAAGCTGCAGCTGTGAACTGATTTAAGAAGAAGTTTGCATACTTTGATATTCTTGATGTCAAAAGTGTAAACACTAACTAGAGCAGAACCCAAATTAGATTTAGGGTAGATGGTGTTTTTTCTTTCAGTCCTAAAATGTCACAGAGCTGCAGTTGGCTTCATGTTGAATATACAAAAGGAAAAGTTGGAGGAAGAGGGGATCAACTGCATACTAATTAAATTAGAAGGTTATGTTAAATTGCGAGGAGTTACAAACACAAGTGATGCCAGAGGGAAAAAATTGGTTGTAAAGAAATAGAAAATAAGAGCAGGAAATAAAGTGAGATTCAAAGTAGAGCGTAAATATCTCTGTGGATCTGGACCCAAATATGGGATCATCAGTAGGAACAGAACTTAGTGGCCTCAGTCCTTAGTCCCGCTAAATTCCACTCAGCACAGCACCAAAGAGGACAAGCTTGGCTGTATGCCATCTTTATACACCCCATTCCCTGGTTTGGCTGGTTTGTCTCCCAGTACAAGTTAGCCCCCTCCCTCTTTAGAAAGCTATACTAAATTTCCCAAGAGATTCCTCAGCTGCCTGATTAGGGTAGCTTTACAGTCCCTTTGTTCTGCCAGTGCTGTGCAAATGGGTTGTATTGGGGCTAAATGTGTGACCAAAGAACCTCTGTTTGATAAACACACATCTGTACAACTGGAATTAAGGCGACTGCTTATTAGTTGTAGTAGCATTAGGCTTTTAAGCACAAACTTGCCACGCCCAACCAGCCAAACAGCCACAAGTGGTTAGCATGTTGGACACCATGGCTCTAGTAGATGATGTGATCATATTCACTTAAACTGGACTGATATTCACTCAGAAAAAAACAATAGACTTACATTACATTTGCAAGTCAATATGGCATAAAAAAAGCTGGAGCAGTTTTGAATTGTGCATGCAGACATGACTCTAAGAAGCTGGGATCCAAATGAATCCGCTCTTTAATTGGCCCTAGTGAGACAATACCTAGAATATCACAGTTAGGGTATGTCTACACTACAAAGTTAGTTCGAACTAACGGACGTTAGTTCGAACTAACTTTAATAGGTGCTACACTAGCGCTCCGCTAGTTCGAATTTGAATCGAACTAGCGGAGCGCTTAGTTCGAACTAGGTAAACCTCATTTTACGAGGACTAACGCCTAGTTCGAACTAGCTAGTTCGAACTAAGGGCTGTGTAGCCCTTTAGTTCGAACTAGTGGGAGGCTAGCCCTCCCCAGGTTTCCCTGGTGGCCACTCTGGCCAACACCAGGGAAACTCTATGCCCCCCTCCCAGCCCCGGATCCCTTAAAGGGGCACGGGCTGGCTACGGTGCCCGTGCCAGGTGCAAGCCTGCCAGCACCCAGCTAGCAGACCCTGCACCTGGCACGGCACAGAGCCACCCACCCGATGCCCCCCAGCCCACCCCCTCTTGCCGGGACCAGGCTGGCGGCTCCCGGGAGCTTGCCCTGGACCGCAAGAGGCGGGCACCTTCCTGGGCTAGTGCGGACATCGTGGACCTCGTCCACGATCTCCGCACTAGGCACAGGAAAGTGGCCGTCTAGGGCAGGAGAGCTGCCAGCCTGGCCACCCAGGACCAGGTGTGCATGAAAATCAAGGGGGTCCACTGAGACCCCCGACACTGAGCCCTGAGCTTACAATGGCCGTCCTGGGTCAGACCAAAGGTCCATCTAGCCCAGTAGCCTGTCTGCCGACAGCGGCCAACCCTAGGGACCCTGGAGGGGATGGACCGAAGACAGTGACCAAGCCATTTGTCTCGTGCCATCCCTCTCCAGCCTTCCACAAACTTTGGGCAGGGACACCACTCCTACCCTCTGGCTAATAGGACTCCATGGCCCCAACCTCCATGACTTTATCTCACTTCCCTTTAAACTCTGTTCTAGTTCTAGCCTTCACAGCCTCCTGCAGCAAGGAGTTCCACAGGTTAACTATTTGCTTTGTCAAGAACAACAACTTTCTCTTACTAGTTTCAAGCCTGCTACCCATTCCTTTCCTTTCGTGTCCTCTAGTCCTTCTTTATGGGAACTCAGGAAGAACTTTTCTGAATGCACCCTCTCCACCCAACCCCTGCTTTTAGAGACCTCTATCCTGTCCCCTCTCCGTCTCCTCTTTTCTAAGCTGAACAGTCCCAGTCTCTGTAGCCTTTCTTCATCTGGGACCTGTTCCCAACCCCTGATCATGTTAGTTGCCCTCCCCTCTCCCAGCCTCTCTCTTCCCCTCTCCCACCTCCTTTTCCCAGTCTCCCCCAGTTTTTTTCAATAAAGACAGAGTCAATGTTGGAAGAAACGTTATCTTTATTTTGTACATCAATAAGAAGGGGGGCTAGGGAAGGGTAAGTGGAAGGAGGTGAGGGAGGAATGGGGTACGAGCCCCCGATGGGGAGGACTGGGCTGGCTCTGCGGGCTTCTGGGGGTGGAAGCTCTCCTGCAGCCCCCCAATTACTCCCTCTCCCCAGATGGCAGCCTGCGGCAAGTGCAGCCGGGCTGATGGCCGAGTGGTGTGATGTGCCCAGTGTGGGCACTCAGGGCACTCCAAGCCAGAACTTCTTTGCAAGCGGGGCACCCCTTAGAACTGTGTGTCCGGGGTGGGGGTCGGGACCCTTTAAGCGCAGCCCTCGGCTAGCCTGAGACAGCATCTCCATGCTCTAAGTCCTCCTTTTATGCCCTGCCGGCACTGCTTCCGGCCATCCTTAAGCCCTGTTCAGAGTCCACTCAATGTGGACTTACTAGTTCGAACTAGCAAAACGCTAGTTCGAACTAGTTTTTAGTTCTAGATGCGTTAGTTCGAACTAGCTTAGTTCGAATTAACTAATTCGAACTAAGTTAGTTCGAACTAGCGCTGTAGTGTAGACGTACCCTCAGATATTGGCACCATAGTACCTGAAATATACAGATACATTGTTGGGAGTAGAGAGAAGACGAAACCCCAAAGTGACAAAGGAGCCTGATTCTTGAGGTACAAGGTGGCTAGTATTCTAACCCAACCTTTTCTTTTACCGGTGTGTATCTGAAGAAGTATTTCTCAAATGGAGCTGTTGCTGAAGAAACAAGAACTGTTCTACTTTGTGACAGCAAGATCCACCTGAATTTAGTCCAGCAGCTTTTTGATCTACCCATTATTGAAATGAAACATGGTATGTTCTGTTAATTTTTGGTGGCCGGGTTACAGACGGTATTTTTAATGTGAAAGCTGTATTTGAAAACATCTATGTGGATTCTGACGTTTTCCCAGCAAGCCCTTGTTTTTCTTGTCTGAAACAAGGCAGAATGTAATAGTCCCAGAAGTAGGGGTGCTGAGTGTGCAGCTGCGCCCCCTAGCTTGAAGTAGTAACAGCAAATACCAAATACAGGGTATCCATCATCAGCATTCTCACTTTAAAAATTGTTCCAGCGCCCATGGCAAAATGTCTCCTGAAATTACTTAAATGTTAGGGATGATTGCACAGCTGTCTGTGGCAGAATGCTGGGCAACAGTACCTGAGGCTGTGTCTAGACTGCAGGCTTCTTTCAGAAGAAGCTTTTCCAGAAGAGATCTTCCAAGAAAACTTCTTCCGAAAGAGAGTGTCCACACAGCAAAAGCGCATCGAAAAAGCGATCTGCTTTTTCGAAAGATAACGTCCACAATGAATGGACATTAGCTCACATTTAAGCTGAGATTACTATGGATGGAGTGGCTACCAGGGCATTTGTACTTTTTCCTCTTTCCTCTTCTTTCGAAAGAACTCCCTCTTCCCTGTCCACACATGCCTTTTTCCGAAAGAGCTCTTTCGGAGAAAGGCTTCTTCCTCGTAGAAAAAGGTTTACCAATATCAGAAAAACCCCTCTGTTCTTTCCATTTTTTTTCGAAAGAACACGATTGCAGTGTGGAGGTGACATTTTTTCAGAAAAACAGCCATTTTTCCGAAAAAAACTGCAGTGTAGACATACCCTGAGCTAGCATTCTGATCACTAAGTAATTACTCCATAGCAGATGTCATTAGGAATAGCTGTGCCTAACTGATAGGTTGGGGAGAACAAAGAGACTAATTAGGCAGCGAGGCAGGTGATACAGAAGGAAGTGGAATGGAAGGAAACAGATAATGAGGGAGAGATTGCTCTTCCCTGATTACAGCTGGAGCTGATGACTCCCTCCAGCAGTAAGTGTAAGGCTGTACAAAGTATAAGGGTGGTGGAAACCAGAATTGTAAATAATAAATATTGTAAACTGAATGGCCGTGTCTACACTGGCCAGTTATTCCGGAAAATCAGCCGCTTTTCCGGAATAACTTGTCAGCTGTCTACCCTAGCCCCTTGAATTTCCAGAAAAGCACTGACGATCTAATGTAAAATCATCAGTGCTTTTCCGGAAAAACTATGCTGCTCCCGTTCGGGCAAAAGTCCTTTTCCGGAAAACTGTTCCGGAAAAGGGCCAGTGTAGACAGCAGAGATTTCTTTTTTGCAGAAAAGTGCGTCTAGATTGGCACAGACGCTTTTCTGCAAAAAGTGCTTTTCCGGAAAAGCATCCTGCCAATCTAGACGCGCTTTTTCCGAAAATACTTTTAACGGAAAACTTTTCCGTTAAAAGCATTTCCGGAAAATCATGCCAGTATAGACGTAGCCAATGGGGTGTGATACCAGCAAAAATGTCTTTGAGCTATTTGTGGAGTTGAGCAGAGACAAAAGTGATCATATGCCCTGGCCCAAACCAGAGCAATCAGGTAGATTCTCATGTGGAGGGAGACAGAGAAAATAATCAGGACACCAAGCTCTTTGGAAACAAGGATGCTTCCTTTTGGCATCTTTACAGACCCTTTACACTCTTTCACATCTACACTACATTCCTCTTTCGAGAGAGGAATGCAAATGCAGACAAATGAAATTGCAAATGAAGTGCAGATTTGAATTTTCCACGCTTCATTTGCATAATCACGGCTGGACGCTTTTTCGAAATACCCTATTTCGAGATAAAAACGCTGTTTAGACGCGGTTATTTTGAGGAAAAAACCCTTCTTTTGAAATAACTCTTACTCCAGGTTTAAGGGTTATTTCGAAAGAAGGGGTTTTTCTCGAAATAACCACATCTAAACAGCATTTTTTATCTCGAAATAGGAAATTTTGAAAAAGCAGCCAGCCGCGATTATGCAAATGAAGCATGGAAAATTCAAATCCGTGCTTCATTTGCAATTTTGTTTGTCTGCATTTGCATTCCTCTCTCGAAAGAGGAATGCAGTGTAGACATACCCAAACATATCACATATCTGATGCTACAGAGGGAGAAATAATGGCTTCTAGGATATTAAACTTTTGTGTCTGGAAGTTCTCGGGGTTAGTGTTATCTAAACTAAGCACAGGAGAGCAGTGTTCTAATCTGCCGAACTCCTCTCTTTACCTCTCACCAGTGATATATTTGTAAAGATGGAGAGGAGCCAAGAAAATCATCGCCTTGGTCCCAGAACTATCTAATCCTTTGTCAGCTTCTCAGCTACTGCAGGGAATATATTTCTCCCCTGCTCCGATAGGTGCCAAATCTGGGGATGCTGCTGCACATCTTGGTTTAAAGTAGTTTCCATTATATCCAGGATTTAGAGTATGGTTCAGTGGATGTCAGCACCCCTTCCCTTTCCTCTGTAATGGTTTCTGTAGCTTGTCTTAATATATGCTCTACATATTATATTACAAAGATTTGCCTTGGTCTATAGCTGGGATCTCTTTGAGTAGCTTCCCTCCTACCGGGGCACGGAACAGTAACTTCCTACCTCCCCACCCAGCTGCTACCAACAAATAAAAATGTTCAATTAGAGAAGAGTGTAGAAGATGATTTTTCCTGTCCCATGAAAATTAGAAACATTTCTAAAATGCAAAAGTGCAAAATGCAGGAGTGCAAAAGCAATCCTGGCCCCTGCAGCAGAATGGTTAGGGCACTCCGCTGTGATAAGGGAAACTTAGGTTTAAATCCTAGGTTAAAAACCTTAGTTTTTGTGGGTACCCATGAAAGCTCATGATACCATCGACATGTTTTGTTAGTCTTTAAGGTGCTGCTAGACTATTTGTTGGTTTTTAAGTTTTTCCAGTTACAGACAAACTTGGCTACCCCTCTGAAATTCATGTAGGGAGTCAGTTTGTAAAGAGAAAAAGGAATTGTTAATTAAGAATCCCTCTCATGCCATGCAAAATTTGCCAGCTTCAGAGCAGAGGGATTTATGTGATTCATTCATCAATCAATTGAAGAACTTACTAGCGTGAGATTTGTACTCCCCAAGTTTTCCTTTAAATTTGAGATTCAGATGAGCTGCAAAGCTCAAAGTATAATCTGTCAAAATTGCTGAGTTTCACCTAAATGTGCATTGAAACTCTGAGAGACAGTGGATTCAGGGGGCATGAGACAAAGTAATTTCGGGGGCCCCTTCCATAAAAAAAAGTTGCAATACTATAGACTTCAGACATTCTCATTGGGGCCCCTGCGGGGCCCGGGGCCTGGGACAAATTGCCCCACTTGCCCCTCCCCCCGGGCAGCTCTGTTGTGAGTCCAAACATTTTGCATACTTTTGACACAAAACCATGAGATGCACTGGGCACAAGTGACCTGTGTGTGAACCTGAGCAGACTGTACCACAAATGTGGGTGATTTTCAGTTTGCAACAAAATACAAAAAATACACCAAAGAGTTGACAAAAATGTTACTCAGACCCATCCATCCTCTAATGCAGGGAGGGGCAATAATTTTAGAAGGGGGGCCACTTCACAAATTTTTGAAGTGGCCCCAGTGGCCCCAGAAGGGGAGGGGTCTCAGGCAGAAGGGGCGGGGCCATGACACTTCTTTGCTCCTTCACCCACAGACCCTGATTGGCCTGGGGTTGGAAAGCACGTGAAGTCTTTG
The DNA here is from genome assembly GCF_049634645.1 of Pelodiscus sinensis. Lineage (NCBI taxonomy): Eukaryota > Metazoa > Chordata > Testudines > Trionychidae > Pelodiscus > Pelodiscus sinensis. The sequence goes on from NC_134713.1 coordinate 14,573,047, forward strand.
CCCCTTCCCCCGAGAGGTGCCCCCCTCTACGCACCTGCGCCCCTACTGGCAGGAGACTTCACAATCATCAATCAGAGCCTGGGGCCAGGTGAGTGCGCCAAGTCTCTCGCTCCCTGCTCTCGCCCTGCAAGGGGTGCAATGTGCTTCTGTAACCCACACACCTAAGCTGCGTCTACACTGTAGCCTTCTTCCAGAAAAGCTTACGCAAATGAAGCACGGAGTGGAATATTGTCACGCTGCATTTGCATAATTAATTAGCAGCCATTTTTGCGCAAGAGGCTTTTGCGCAAAAAGGAGCTGTGTAGACGGCTCCTTTTTGCACCAAAACCCCCTCTTGCCCAAGAGCCATTCTTCCTCATTTTTTCAGGAAGAACAGCTCTTGCTCAAGAGGGGGTTTTTTGTGCAAAAAGGAGCCGTCTACACAGTTCTTTTCGGGACAAAAGCCTCTTGCGCAAAAACAGCTGCTAATTAATTATGCAAATGAAGCGCAGCGATATTCCACTCCGCACTTCATTTGCATAAGCTTTTCCGGAAGAAGGCTACAGTATAGGGGTTCATCTAGACTGGCAAGATTTTGCGCAAAAGCAGTTGCTTTTGCACAAAAACTTGGCAGCTGTCTACACTGGCCGCTTGAATTTGCGCAAGAGCACTAACTTTGTAATGTACAAAATCAGTGCTTCTTGCACAAATACTTTCACGCTCCCGCTTGGGAAAAAGCCCTCTTGCGCAAGAATACTTGTGCAAGAGGGCCAGTGTAGACAGGGAAGAACTGTTTTGCACAAAAAAGCCCTGATGGCTAAAATGGCAATCGGGGCTTTCTTGCGCAAAATCGCATCTAGACTGGCCACAGATGCTTTAGTGCAAAAGCACTTTTTGTGCAAAAGCATCCGTGCCAATCTAGACGCGCTTTTGCAGAAATACTTTTAACGGAAAAACTTTCCGCAAAATCATGCCAGTCTAGACACAGCGTAGGTGTAGCCCTAGTGTGGTTCACTGTCCCCCACAGTGGCACATAGACCACAGCAACAGGGGCTGAAAGTCAGCTGGCTTTTAGCTCAAAGGGTAGAGGCTCCTATACTGAGGTTCCAGGTTCAAATCCACCTGCCGGTGGTTACACTTTGGCTTCGTATACACTGCAAGGTTTTTGAGGAAGAAGCCTTTTGCGGAAGAGTTCTTCCGCAAAAATGTCTTGTGCAAAAGCGCGTCCAGACCTCAAAGCACATCGCAAAAGCAATGTGCTTTTGCACAAGAGAGCATCAACACTGCATGGATGCTCTTGCGCAAGAAAGCTCTGATGGCCATTCACCTGTGCTTTTTCCCATAGGGGTTTCTTGCACAAGAAACTCCCTGCGGAGCATGCACACCTGCCTTTCTGCGCAAGAGCTGTAACGCAAAAAGGAGTTATTCCTCGTGGGGAGAGGAGTAACTCTACCAGCAAAAACCTCTGTTCTGTCAATCTTCTTGCGCAAAAACGCGCTTGAGGTATGGCTACTCCACCGGTTTTTGCGCAAAAACAGCTGATTTTGCACAAAAACCTTGTAGTGTAGACGTAGCCTTAGAGCACAGCTGGCAGTTCACTCTAAGTGCTGCACACCCCTTGGTGGGGGAGGAGACTTTGTGCACTCCCCTGTCCCCACGCCTGTTTGGCTTGGGGGCGGGGGAGTGGCAGGGCATCTGTGGGCCACATCAACCTGCTTGGCAGGCCGAATCCAGCCCAGGGAGGCTCTCTTGCCTAACCCTGCTCTAATGCTACATAATTAGATGGACAACTTTGACAACCGTCCTTAGTTTGCAGCAGTAGTTTCCATATTTCTGTTCTTTAGAATGAACATTTAAAAATGCTAATCTGCAACAATGAGCCAAATTCATACCTGATGCAAACCCACTGGAATGAATGGAATTACATGAGGGATGAACTTAGTCTTGCCCTGAATTCTTTAAGACCCGGCACATAATGCCATTACCCTCACTAAATATAGACTGTCAAATACAGCATTGGAAATAGCACATATTTGGCAGTCTCAGTCTTTTGCAGGTCATCTGTGGTAATTATGCAGTGTTAAAAAGTATTTTAACACTACTTTTTGCAGCACTCTGTCACTAACAAACCATTTTGTTGGATATAATATAATACGAGTATTACTTATTTCAATTGTGATTTTTCAAACTTTCAAAAGAACGGGGATAAAAATTCACAAAATTTAATAAAGCAGGTTGTGTCAGTTTGCATGGCACCATTTCCATTTACAGTCCTCTAGCTTATGGACTCCAATGTCTATCCAGAATTAGAAAGAAGGTTTTCACAGAAAAAGATTAAAGGTTCATGGTTGGTAATGACAATCTTCTTATGACGTTATAGGTGACATGACAACATGAAATAGTGTAGCAGCTTGTGAAAGTGCTTATATAATAGCATAAGGAAAGGAGATTTCCCTTTGTTAAACACATAATATTGCAAGTGGGAAAAAAAACCAAGCACAGGGTTTTAGGATTCTTACATATCCTTTTTCGATATTTTTTTAAATTTTGCATAGAAAAGTAAAATGTATAAGAATGACCAAAATACACAATAAAACATAGCCCATCTTCCTATATATTAAATGATGTTATTCAAGATCCTTTTATTCCATAATTACAGAACTTAGTAGACATTATCAATAATATGGCATACAGAGGATCCCAGGGTGGTACTGATGTCAGTGAATGCTCTTTCTTCTTAAATGTCCACCTGAATATAACAAAGGATATACAGATTGTTATATATGTATAGGTTATGTCCCAGGATAACCTATTAGGTAGCCCATTTGGGAAAAGGCCCACTAGAAGTAAATATACATAATAAATATTGCTTTATTTTAAAGGGTGACTTACAAAATAAAGAAAATGGTTATGTATTTTTTCTGCTTCTATCTACTGCATGAAGCAAGTCTCAATGGTATTTTTTTATTTCTTTTTTTCCCCCTTTTTCTTTTTCTGCTATTTTTTAAACATTAGAAATTCAGAATTTCTCATGTCTAAAAAAAATAGAAAAAAAAAGTAAAAAAAGTATCATAAATCCAGTAGAAAAATTAGTAGTTTTATTAAATCAGAAATAATTTTATGATCAAACATAATTAATTGAGAGGGAAGTGATTTTTATCCAGTCTGTTTAAAAATCTTGTTCTTGTTATTACCTATTTAATACAAATACCCAAAAAATACTTGGGAGAAAAGACATCCTCGTCAGAGACTCAAAAGCTCAAAATCCACACTTCTGAGACCTCTAACAAGTCATCTCACAAACCCACTAAGAACAAGACTTGACAGTCCTGATATTTCTAAGATAAAAATCAAGCAATAATAAAAACCAGACATACAAAAATGGAATCCTTTTAAGACCTCTTTACATCATAATTAGGAGTGGGGAAGGTACAAATTCATTTTTTAATTTTGCATATCACCTGAATTTACAGCTGCTGACCAGTGCTGGACTGAAAGACCTGGAGATGGAAGTTTCTATGTATTCCCAAAACAAGATAGCATGGAAGTTTCTTAGTACTTTATTTTACATTTTGTCATTCCTTCATTATTTGGGAGGAGGGAATGAACAAATGGCCAACTACAAATAGGTGGCATTGGAATACAGGTTAGCTGATAAAAAAGTTTTGAGGAAAGTGGGGGTGCTTAAAGGTCATTAACACATACACATGCATATGACATAACATACACATTATGCATTAACAAAAACCGAATTTGTTTTTCACTATTGCTGAGTGGGGTTAGTAAAAAATGCCTGAGTCCTTTGTATAGTTGGGCTTCTATTAATGTTACAATTGAGGAAGCTTCACATAGGGTGGATTGCCAGATATGAATGTTTCTAGTACAAATACAGTTTTAATTAGAAGGAAAAGGAAGGCTAATGTTTTGGATTACATATTTCAAAGTGTATATTGCGTGACATTAGTACATTCGGTTTCTTTAATGCTCACTTTCTTTATAGGTTCCTCTTGGATTGTTCTCACTGCAGACAGCGAAGGTTTTGTTCCGCTAACGTTCAAAGCAAAGCAAGAGATAATCATAAGGGATGGAAGTGACAGTTCAGAAGTCTGTGGAAGTCACTCCTGCAAAAAAAGCATTACTATGCAACCACCAAGCAGTGTGACATAATTTCTGGCTGAAGAATGTGTATGCCCTTCTATTATGAGACAATAAAAAGACGTTCTGCAGTATCAGAAACTGCATGACTAGAAAACTGTCTCTTATACATTCAATGCACTGAATCTGTAATACATGTGACACAGATTCACTGCAGTTAGATCCTGTCTGGGCATCAGTGGTCCTGTCTGCAGGATCAAATCTAGATTCACGTCTGTTTCATCTGACACTAATAAGGTTTGTGGCAAGATTTGAGCAGTGTGTGGGGAAAGACTCTCTCTCTAGCTGGCACTTTAATTATGTTCAGGAAGTTCTTGGAGAATCAAATTAAAACCATGGGATGACAATAATGGACACATATCAAGAGTGAGTGGAGCAACTCAGCAGTAACAGGTACACATTTTGCACTAAAAGCTGATGTTATTGAAGGATGTTTTCTCAAGTTCAATTCTGTTTATTAACATGCACAGAAAGCAACCTTCCCCCCCACACACTTAGCTAGAGATTGCTGCTCCAATGGATCCTAGGGAAACTTGCAGCATTTTGGAAAATATGTATTTTTATATGAGGAAGCATGGCTGTTTAAAAGAGCTATATCAGGGTCTCATTTGGCATGAGGATTTCTATAGCAGAACCTAGGAAAACGACTATTTAGCATGCAACAAAGAAAACAACTGAGATAAAGCAAGGATAAACAACTTTTGGAGACACTAGGGAATACAGGCATATCCTGGGAGCAGATGGACATTTTCGTGGGAGTGCAAATTATGATGATTTTAAGGATGAGAGAAGGAACAACAAAGAAATTGAATCAACTCTCAGTTTTACCAGAAAGTAGAGGGGATGAAGTGTTAGTCTGTCCTGTGTGTGGACTAGCTGCTTGTCCTACTAGGTATGCACAGACAGAAAGGATGGAGGGAGAGGCTTGCCTGTTTCACACACTGAGTTCAAGGAATTAAGGATGAATTTTATGTAATCCTTTTCCTAGAAGTTTTAGTCCTTAGGTTTGTGGTAAGCATTTATTTTTGTGAATGTTTGTCTTTGTGACTATCTCTGGGAAGTATTTTCCTCTGTACCCTGGGAATCATAATGTTGTTTATGTGGCAAACATATGGTAAAAATCAATATTTTTAAAAACTGCACGTATCATACAACTCATTTCAATTGCACTCTTCCCACAAATGAATCTCCTCATGGGACTTATTCTAACGTTCCCCTGTTCTGAGCAATAAAAGATGTTTCCATTCCCCCAAAGTGTGGGATTTCTCTTCTAAAATTACATAGGCTCACAGCGCAAGATGGGCAATAATCAGTCTTCTACTAGTGATAGACTTAAGGTTCAAAATCACATTTTTAAAATGTGGCCTCTCCAAGTCCAATACTGTTGGACTCTTGACACTAAGACAGCCTCTGTCTCTTAATACTGTTTAAAAGGGCCAAAGCAGCATGTAGGGCTCTAAAAAATCTCTAATCCACCTGGGGGCCAATTCCTTGAGATGCTTTCTAAAAATTCTTTGCAAGCCCTGGTGTAGGAGACATGTTGGCTGTGTCTACACTGGCATGAATTTCCGGAACTGCTTAAAACGGAATACAGTTTTTCCGGAAATGCGTCTGTGGCCAATGTAGACGAGCTTTTCCGGAAAAGACTACTGGGCTGTCTACACTGGCCCTTTTCCGGAACAGTGTTCCGGAATAAGGACTTATGCCCGAGCGGGAGCAGAATAGTTTTTCCGGAATAGCGGCTGATTTTGTACAGTAGAGCATCGTTGCTTTTCCGGAAATTCAAGGGCCAGTGTAGACAGCTCGCAGCTTATTCCGGAAAAGCGGCTGATTTTCCGGAATAAGTGGCCCAGTGTAGACACAGCCATTGGGTATGGGGCTGGAAGCAGGAAATGTGCACCAAGGGCAGGGCTGTAGCTTACAACACTGTTAGGGTTGCCAGGTGTCCAGTTTTGAACCGGACAATCCAGTATTTGAGCTTTCTGTTCAGGGAACAAATTGAGAAAATATAACTGAGAAAATATAAATGTCCAGTATTTTCTAAATAACATGTAATGTAGATTGTGATGTCATGTCAAGTGTGTCCAGTATTTTTGTTAAAACCATCTGGCAGCCCTAAACACTGTGGAGATTCCAGGCAGCAGTGCAATCCACAAGGCAGGCCAGGGAGGCTGTTATAACTTAATACAGGTCCCTAATTTATGTCAGGGGCCACTCCATCTCCCACAACAGCCCTGGGTCAAGAAGGCACAAAGATGGTTTAAAGCTACCTTAGCACCACTCGTTCCCCTGGGTTGCGAGTTCTGCACTGCATTCCTTAGAACAGGGCTGCTCAACTTTGGAAGCCCCAGGGGCCACAATGATACAGCACATGCCAAGGGCCTCCACTTAAGTGTGGTTACATATACATGCAAAAATATATGCAAATAGCTTCTTTCACACTGACAGGCATGAATACAAAGATTAAGAGAATACTACAGAACACACAGGCCCCATTTAAGTCAGTTCTGCTGATATTAATAAAATGCAATATTTACGCCGATTTCTATCCACATGACAGCACTTTTCATGAGCAATGACAGTCCAGGAATCCAACTACTAAACGCATATCAGCAGAATACCATTATATTGACTACTTTTTTGTTTTGGCTCCTACCTGTTGAGTGCCACGTAAACCCAAACCGCACCGTGGGCCGCAAACAAATGGGCCACATGTTGAGTAGCCCTATCTTAGAATATCAGGATCATTGTAGAAAAGGGTGATCTTACTCTGTACATGCACTGGAGAGATACTGTGCTGCTATCAATGCAGGGGAAAGTACTGGCTCTGTTATGCTGAATAGAATGAATAAGGCAGTGGATAAAACATTACAAGAAGAAAAAGCTAGGTTCCATCCATTAGATCATGTTGAGAACAGCAATTCACTCTTCAATAAATCATCAGCAAAGTTATTTTTTGGCAAAAAACCTATCTTAATAAACTTTAAGAAACCATGGCATAATGTCTACAGGGAGACCCTGTTGATTATTGCTAGCAGTTAGGGGATAACTGCTGATTAACATAAGGGCTACGTCTAGACTGGCATGATTTTCCGCAAATGCTTTTAACAGAAAAGATTTCCATTAAAAGCATTTGCGGAAAAGAGCGTCTAGATTGGCACGGATGCTCTTCCACAAAAGCACTTTTTGCAGAAAACCGTCCGTGCCAATCTAGACATGTTTTTGCACAAAAAAACCCTGATCGCCATTTTCGCGATTGGGGCTTTTTTGCGCAAAACAAATCTGAGCTGTCTACACTGGCCCTTTTGCGCAAAAGCTTTGCGCAAAAGGACTTTTGCCCGAATGGGAGCAGCATAGTATTTCCGCAAGAAGCACTGATTTCAGACAGTAGGAAGTCAGTGTTCTTGCATAAATTCAAGCGGCCGGTGTAGACAGGTGGCAAGTTTTTCCGCAAAAGCACTTGCTTTTGCAGAAAAACTTGCCAGTCTAGACACAGCCAAAGAGTTGATATGATGGAAGATGGGCTGGGTGAGTAGTTCAATATTATGACTGTAGTTAGACAAGAGTATGTGTTATCACCAATCCTTCTGGCATTAGCAATAGACTGGGTGAAGAAATGAGCAACAAAAGGTATAAAATGGGAGAGTGGAGATGAGTGACATGATCTCAGCTTTGCTGCAAACATTGCTTTACTAAGGGCATGTCTATGCAGCTTCTGCAACAAGGCTGTGTTGGAAAAGTCAGTGTGTATGAACACTGTCTGCCAGCACTTTTGTCAACAAAATACTTCTACCTACAATGAGGAGGAAAAGAAATCAAATGGGTACAAGAGTAATGCAGCTGGGGAGTGTGATGACATCTGAAGGTGAGTAGGAATGCTGTTCATGAGATTAGGAAAAGCAAACACCACTTTTGACAGAATGAAAAACACCTGGTCAAACAGAGGTCTCCACACCAAACCAAGGTGAGATTATACTGAACATCCTAAAGAACAGAGCAGAGACATGGCCACTGACTGTGGCCAACAAAAAAAGAATGGAGGCTGGTTGCAATGGGAGCCCTCACCACTGAAGAGTCCCCTGGCAGCCCAGGGCAGCACCATCATTGCATCCCTGCCTCAGTTTCCCCTAAATTAGGACTTTAATAAGTTCTATAAGGCTTGAACAACAGGATCTAGTTTATCCAACCCCAAAGGTAGAACATCACACAATTAGGCCTCCCTCTCAGTATTTCTATCTGCAGGGAAGATGGGCTGAGTAATCCTTAGTAAACCTAAAATGTAGCCTTAGCATAGTGCAGTGCTCTAGTGTAGGTAAACCTTAACAGATGTTACTCAAATATACGAGCTTCTTTTCCATTACCTCAGGCTCTCACAAAAGAGCACTGTACACACACCCTCCTGTAGGTTAGTCATTTTGTGCCTTTGATCTTTACTAACTTGAGGTCATTACACAATGTCCATGTTAAATCCAAATTCACTTTGCTCAGCTTTACTTTTCCCTCTTATCTTATTATCTATTAGAGAATTGTCCTGTTATTGACATTTGAATGCACTTACTGCAATACCTCTTTTAGCAAGCACCCAAAATTGCCCTTGAATTTTGTCTCCACTATTATTTGACAAATATTTGTCAACATCCAGGTGTGATCAAATGTTTGATGGCATGTGATGCCAATACTTTAGTACTGGCGCAGAAAGACTTCCTGTAGAGAAGATGACATTTGCAGAGTTATTCAGGCTTGCCACTGAAAACCATGAGTGCCTGACAACCTATGTACTTTGGCCAGGATCCATTCAAATTGTCAGCAGACACCATGCTATCTTAACAGTTGAGAGTGTATGCAGCCAAGAAAAGAATAGATCTCTGTATAATACTAGACACAAAACTGTTCCAGAAAAAAAGAAAAACAGGAATTTCACATTAGAGACACCAATCGTTTCCTTTCAATCAAATTAATACTTGCACATTTACAAAGAGAAAAAACATTAATGGTTTGGAAGAAGGCAGCATACTAAGAGAGATGTAACATTCTACGAATATATTTGTGATAATTTTGTTAACTTTCAGAAGAAAAGAAATGAAAATTTGAACATGATAAAAGGCTCTAGCCATGTAATTGAATATTAGTCTTCTGCCATGGTTACTTTTCACAATAGAAACATCATTTTGTTACAAACTGTTCATGTTTTATTTCATATATTTCTCAGTTTGGAGCAAGTGGCTTGTATGTTCTTGTACAGTTGCTCTGAAACACAAAAGAATCCCCTTAGTATTCTATGATCCTCCTGCTGAAATAAAAGTGTTTAAGTATTGGCTGATGCCTAATCATCATCACGTGTTCTTAAGTTACATACATGTATTGTTTTGCTATGAGGTACTGTTGACTACATCAGCATCTTTGAGATTGAAGGGTATGCTCACACCCGGTTAAGATAACTATGAAAAGAATCACAAACCCTCAGCTGAGAAAAAAAAGGGGTTGTGAAAATATGAATCTACCTGGAAGTTTTAGACTCACTGGCTGGAGGTGTTTTGTTGAGTATCTTTTGGACAAAGGTCAGCAGGATATACGCAAAACAAGAGAGACTCAGGGCCTGAGCAAGAAAGCCAAGCAAACAGCCTGTAAACATGGTCAGATTCTGGATAAGCCTACAGCAGGGCTGGGTAATAAGTGACCCACAAGCCAGACGTGGTTCACCAGAGTTAGCCCCAAGCAGACCACCAGATGCATTAATTACCTGAGCATCTGCAAGCACAACCACTCACAGCTCTCTCTGGCTTCAGTTTGCTGTTTCCAGCCAATGGGACTGCAGGAAGTAGGGTGGGCCAGACCACCACTTTCTGCATTTCCCGATGGCCAGGAACAGTGAACTGCAGCCAACAGGAGCTGTGAGCAGTCGTATCTACAGACACTCAGGCCATGTTTACACTATGAGATGAGGTCTAATTTATTAAGGTCAGCTTTTTACCACTTGATTTGAAGGTGCATGTCTCCACTGTGCATAAGAGTTTAACTTAATGTGTCTCCAATAGGATGGCTACCCTCGACTTCGATAGCAATGCACTGTGGGTAGCTAGCCCATGATTCCTGATACCCTTGCATTCCAGTGCCTGGTGGTACAAAAAACAGTGCAGTGGGTGATTATGGGTACATGTTGTCAGCCTCCGATGGTGCAATCCTCCCTCTCCCCCGCTTGAAAGAAAAAGCAAACAATCTTTTTGCATCCTTTTTTCCCTGGTCATTCATGCAGATGCCATAGGAGGGCAAGCATGGACCCCATTCAGCTGCAAAGTGCTATGGTAAGCATTGCAAACACCTTGCGCCGTATGCTGTGGTACATCCAGCCGTATGCTGTGGTACATCCGGAGCCTAGCCAGAAGCCTCCGGAGAAAGGAAGAATGAGAGGAGCGCATGAACAGACATGTATAAAACACTGGAGTGGAGCTACTTGGAAGATGCTGGAGGTTGTCACTTCTGTAGATAGAGAGGAATGTTGGTTCTGGTCCCGTGAGACAAGCACAGAAAGGTGGGACCACGTACTTATGCAGCTATGGGATGATAAGCAAGGGCTGCAAAACTTTTACATAAGGCCACTTTCATGGAATTTTGCAAATTGCTTTTCCCTGCTCTGAAGCTCAGCAATACCAATGATATCTGCTCTGACAGTTCAGAAGCAAGTGGCAATAGCCCTCTGGATGCTTGCAATGCCAGACAGCCACCAGTCAGTTGGGAATCAGTTTGGAGTGGGCAAATCTACAGTGGGGACCGCTCTAATCTAAATAGCCAAGGCAATTAGTACTACAAAGGATAATGACTCTGGGAAATGCACAGAACATAGTGGAGGGTTTTGCCAAGATGGGGTTCCCTACGTGTGGTGAGGCAACACAGCGAATTTTTAAACTCCTGCAGATAGTGAAGATCAAAGTAGACTATGAAGAGCTTTCAAAGGATCTCACAAAACTAGGTGATTGGACAACAAAATGGCAAATGAATTTTACTGTTGAGAAATGCAAAGTAATTCATATTGGAAAACATAATCCCAACTATACCTACAAAATGATGAGGACTAAATGAACTATTATCACTCAAGAGAGAGATCTTGGAATCATTCTGGATAGTTCTATGAAAACATCCACTCAATATGCAGCAGCAGTCAAAAAAGCAAACAGCATGTTAGGAAACATTTAAAAAGAATAGAGAATAAGACAGAGAATCTAACATTTTTGTCTTTCCTTCCCCTCTATTAACACTGCATTTTACCTTTCCTCTCCCTCAGGGTCTCTGGTCTATAACTTCTTTTTTTCTGGAACCTTTTGTCTTCCCTACAAGTCAGCATGGTTTTTCTCCCCCAAACTGCTGTATATTTTTATTTATATTGGTGATTCAAAACTGACTGAAATGAGAAGCTGTAAACCAAACAACATAGGTAATTTAAATAATGAAAACACAATTTTATGATCGTTATTGTGAGAACCAGAACTGTGTTAATTTACAGGTATTGAAGGATGGGTGGAAGATTAGAGTCAATGTCAATATTCCCATTGATTGAATTTGAGAGATTATTATTATTTATCAAAGACAAAAGATGTGCTAGGACTGAGCCTGAATATGGGAAATTATTTCCACTGTTCTTGAGTTGTAAATAATTCTCCCTTTCAGTATTTTAAATGAGCCATTTTTCCTTCTCTTTCATGTAAATCATGGGGGGGAAGCGGGAATTCAGCATCAGCTGAAAGTCAGAAGAAACTGAAGCATTATCTATGTTGTTGGCAAGCAGATTAAAAATGTTAAAGGGAAAGAGCCAAGGGGAGAGGACATATTTGCTTATTTGCAGTATAATTATTAAGAAATAATCATAGTGACTATGCAAATCGCTGCTGTTGAACTAACAATGGCTGCCAGCCAATCAGAATACAGGGATTCACATACTGCATGTGAGTATGAAATAACCATTTAGTAGTTATGAAAATAATACACACATAACCAGAATCTTGGGAACTGCATAACTGAAAAACAATGTTGTCATTAACTATATTGCATTTCAATACTCCGGTAGGCTAAGAAAATTCCATTTCAGTTTATTGATGTTATATCTGATGTAAATTTCAGTTGTAAATAGATTAAAATGTTTGTTATGACAGATTATAATGTTTATACCACTGTAAATATTTTGTTTGGTTTGTGGAATCATCGATTTATCTATGTATGGCATTTGTTATATATTTCTGCTTATATTTCACATTAAGAAAATAAAAATATTGTAAACTATATACTCATATAATTATAGATATAGGAAGAAAAAAAAGAAAAACCTAATACGAAGACATTTACTAGCACAGTTAGAATGAGGTCTCCCAGCCTGAAGAAACAAAATGTTTTAAAACCTTAATTTCTGAATATTATCATTAACATTCAAGGATGCATCAAACCTATGTTTGGGAGAATACAGGTACGTAAATTATCTAAGTATAATTCCCTGTAAGATTACAGAAATATGATTGTACTCCTAAATTAGTTTCTCAACAAATTGATATTGATCAATAAAGCCCCCTAGTGGTTAAATGTAAGAAAAAAAACAGTACAGTAAAAATATCTTAAATGTCTATTGCTAAAAAACTTTCTAGGATATCTACATTTACTGTTTAAACAAGTTGGAAAAAGTTTTCTTATTAATCAATGGCTTGAAATCACCCATTAGTCCTCAAACTACATCAGCATCTCTTTCACAAAACCATAAATACTACACATTCTAATTTTTTCAGGTTCTTATTACACTGTGGTAGAAAGTGACTAGCATTTCTCATCTGAGTGATATCTCCCTTCCTCTTGTTCTAAGGAGAAATGAAAGAAAAAACTGTATCTATTTAATTTCTTTTTCATCTCTGTGACAGTGCAGAATAGTTCTCTATTGTTCATATAAAATGTTTTGTACTCTTTACTTTTAATGGTGACCTGAAAACAGGAAAATAATATGGTGTTTGTGTCCTTTTCGATGGTTTATGATAACCTGAAAAGTTGGGGGGGGGGGGGGGAGGGAGTATCGTGTTTGTGAAGAGGCAAGGCATGAAGGATATTTTACATTTTTTTAACATTAGAAATTTATTTACTTATCTCAAGACTGGTTTATTGTAGCTTATAGTATCTAATAAGGATGTAAAATCCCATTTCATTGGTTAACTGGTTAAACAATGTATTTTTTGTTTTTCTTCATATAAATCATTGCTTTGGGGTGGGGCTGAGGATGGGGGGTGGTTCAGTATGCAGGCTGCCCTGAAGACAGAGGACTACCCCAACCCTCTCTCTCTCTCTGAAGCATCTTAGGGAGGAAAATTCCTTCCTGACCCCAAATATGGCAATCAGCTGAATCTTGAGCATGTGGGCAAGACTCACCAACCAGACACCCAGAAAAAGTTCTCTATAGTAATGCCTATCTTCCCACCATTGGCCTATTTACCACTGATAGTGAAAGGTCAATTATTTGCTAAGATCATGTTATCTCATCAAACCATCCCCTTCATAAACCCATCTAGCTTAATCTTGAAGCCAGATAGGTCTTTTGCCCCCACTACTTCCCTTGGAAGGCTGTTCCAGAACTTCATTCCTCTGATGATTAGAAACCTTCACCTAATTTCGAGTCTAAACTTCCTAATAGCCAGCTTATATCCATTTGTTATTGTGTCCACATTGGTATTGAGCTTAAATAATTCCTCTCCCTCCCTGGCATTTATCCCTCTAATATATTTAAAGAGAGCAATCATATCTCCCCTCAGCCTTCTTTTGGTTAAGGTAAACAAGCCAAGTTCCTCGAGTCTCCTTTCATAAGACAGGTTTTCCATTCCTCGGATCATCCTACTGGCCCTTCTTTGTAACTGTTCAAGTTTGAATTCATCCTTCTTAAACATAGGAGACCAGAACTGCACACAGTATTCCAAATGGGGTCTCATCAATGCCTTATATAATGGCACTAACACCTCATTATGTCTACTGTAAATACCTCGCTTATGGCATCCCAAAACTGTATTAGCCTTTTTCACGGCCATGTCACATTGGCGGCTCATAGTCATCCTGTGATCAACCAGGACTCCGAGGTCCTTCTCCTCTTCCATTACTTCCAACTGATGTGTCCCCAGCTTATAACTAAAATTCTTATTATTAATCCCTAAATGCATAACCTTACACTTCTCACTATTAAATTTCATCCTATTACTATTACTCCAAATTACAAAATCATTCAGATCTTCCTGTATGATATCCCAATCCTTTTCTGAATTGGCAATACCTCCCAGCTTTGTCTCATCCGCAAACTTTATTAGCACACTCCCACTTTTAGTGCCGAGGTCAGTAATAAAAAGATTAAATAACAATGGTCCCAGAAATGATCCCTGAGGAACTCCGCTAGTAACCTCTCTCCAGCCTGACAGTTCACCTTTCAGTATGACTCGCTGTAGTCTCCCCTTTAACCAGTTCCTTATCCACCTCTCAATTTTCATATTGATCCCCATCTTTTCCAATTTAACCAATAATTCCCTATGTGGTACTATATCAAATTCCTTACTGAAATCAAGGTAGATTAGATCCACTGCATTTCCTTTATCTAAAAAATCTGTTACTTTCTCAAAGAAGGAGATCAGGTTGGTTTGGCACGATCTACCTTTTGTAAAACCATGTTGCAATTTGTCCCAATTGTCATTAATCTCAATGTCCCTAACTACTTTCTTCTTCAAAATTTTTTCCAAGACCTTGCATAGTACAGATGTCAAACTAACAGGCCTGTAGTTACCCGAGTCACATTTTTTCCCTTTTTTAAAAATAGGAACTATATTAGCAATTCTACAGTCAAATGGTACAACCCATGAGTTTAGAGATTCATTAAAAAAATTTGCTAGTGGATTTGCAATTTCATGTGCCAGTTCCTTTAATATTCTTGGATGAAGATTAGCTGGGCCCCCTGATTTACTCCCATTAAGATGTTCGAGTTTGGCTTCTACCTCGGATTTGGTAATATCTACCTCCATATCCTTATTCCCACTTGTTATGTTGCCATTATCCCTAAGCTCTTCATTAACCTCATTAAAGACTGAAGCAAAGTATTTGTTTAGATATCGGGCCATGCCTAGATTATCCTTAACCTCCACTCCGTCCTCAGTGATTAGCGGTCCCACTTCCTCTTTTTTTGTTTTTTCCCTATTTATATGGCTATAAAACATTTTACTATTGGTTTTAATTCCCTTTTCAAGGTCCAACTCTACATGATTTTTAGCCTCTCTCACTTTGTCCCTACATGCTCTAACCTCAATAAGGTAGCTTTCTTTGCTGATCCCTCTCATCTTCCACTCCTTATATGCTTTCTGCTTTTTCTTAATCACCTCCCTGAGATGCTTGCTCATCCAACTTGGTCTAAAACACCTACCCATACATTTTTTCCTCTTTCTTGGAATACAGGCTTCCGATAGCTTCTGCAACTTTAACGTAAAATAATCCCAGGCCTCCTCCATTTATAGATCCATAAATTCTTTAGTCCAATCCACTTCCCTAACTAATTTCCTTAATTTATTAAAGTTAGCCCTTTTGAAATAAAAAACCCTAGTCTCAGATTAATTTTTGTTTATCCTTCCATTTAGTTTGAACTGAATTAGCTCATGACCTATTTCTTCTATGAGGTCCTCACTACTCACCAAAACCAAATCTCATATGGCTTCCCCCCTTGTTGGTTCAACAACTACTTGATGAAGGAATTCATCAGCTATCACATCTAGGAAAATCTGAGCCCTATTATTATTACCAGTATTTGTTCTCCAGTCTATATCTGGAAAGTTTAAGTCTCCCATGATTACACAATTTCCATTAGTATTTACTTCTTTTAAAACATTGAAGAGGTCTCTATCCATATCCAAATTAGATCCCGGTGGTCTATAGCAGACCCCAAGCACTATCCCAGGGGAGGATCTAATAGTTTTCTTCCCCAATGTGATTTTTGCCCAGACAGACTCTGTCTTCTCCATTCCTTCACTTTTTAATTCTTTGCAATCTACCTAATCATTGATATACAATGCTATTCCACCACCTTTTCCTTTATTTCTGTCTTTCCTAAACAGCACATACCCTTCAATACCTGTACTCCAGTCATGTCTAATATTCCTGCAATGAGGAGTAATGGTAGTTCAAATTAAGAGTGTTAATTTGAACTACCTAGCCCGTGCCGCGTGTAGCCGCGGGCAGGTAGTTCGAGCTACTGGGCATTTAAAAATGGCGGCTCCCGGGAACATGCAAATGAAGCTCAGGATATTTAAATCCCGGGCTTCATTTGCAAGTTCAAATGACCACATTAGCCACCCTAGTTTGAACTAGGGTGGCTAGTGTAGCCATACCCTACATTCTTTGCCATGTTGTTTCACTTTGTTCTCAATATACTGAGTTCGTATCACCTTTGCCTTCCTAACACATTCCTATTCTATTGCAAAATGAAGATCTTTCTTGTGTCTGCCAGAAAGGATCCCAAAGCATAGGTGTAACATGCTTGTGATAAATTACTTAGCAATCAAACCACCGTATTTTGGATTTGCTTCAGATTTCAAAAGGCTTTAAAGTGTATTCCCTAGACAGCACTGAAGCAGTACAGTCTAGAGATAACAAAGTTGCAAGATCTACAACTGCAGGAAGTGTGGGTAATGATGTCTTTGTAAAGACCTTAGATGGAACACAGAAGGCTCTAGGTAAGTATTATATAATTATTACTATTATCAGGACCAAAGATGCTGCATTCCCTATCTTCCCCACTTTGGGTCAAAAATGATCCAAAAAGGGGGAGAAATAAATCAGGTGTGTGTCCTTTTTTCCACTTAATCTTGTGCAAAATGGAATAACAGAGTCCTGATGTTGTATTCAATTCCCAGTACCACCCCACCAGGCTCTTTGTGCAGGAACATTAGCACTCTCCTCTTGATGCAGCTCATGAAGTTTGGCAAAGTCAGGCAACTCAGTAGGGTTGCCATCTTTCTACTCACACAAAACTGAACACCCTTGCTCCAATTCCTGTCCCTTCTATGAGGCTCCACCTCTGCCCCTTCTCCAAGGCCACACCCCCTGCTCACTCCATGCCTCTCCCAGCCCCATAAGTAGGTATTTTTGCACCCAGGGCAAAATATTAATTATGTGCCCCCCCTCCTTAGGTTAGCACATGTTGCATTCTTTATTTTTGCAGCTTATTAATTTTACTTATTGCATCTTTGTGCCCCATATCATGATGTGCCCATGGGGAACACTCCACTTGCCCTGCCCTTGTTGTGGCTTTGGCCTCTCCCTCTGTTGTTCGCTCTTTCCACCCCCACTTAATCACACATTTTCATCAGCCTGGCTCAGGGGGTTAGGGTGCAGCAGGAGGGGGGGGTGAAGGCTCACGCTCTGGGGTGGGGCCAGAAATAAGGAGCTCAGGGTGTACGAGGGGGCTTTTGGCTGAGGCAGTGAGTTGGAATGCAAGAGGGACGATGGCTCCACCTGGCAGTGTGGGTTCTGGGGCAGGACCAGGGATGAGGGGCTTGGGTGCACGAGGGGGGGGGGAGTCTGGGATGGGACTAAAGGGTTTGGAGGTCATGAGGGGGGATCAGGCCTGGGACAGCGGACTGGTGAGGGGGACAGGCTCAGGTGTAGGCTTCTGGCAACACTTCAAGCAGCTCCTGGAATCAGTATCTCCTCTACCCTCCGGGTCCCACATGGGGGCATAGCCAGGCGTCTCTGGCGCCGGCCCCTGCACCAGCACCGCTCCTGCAACTCCATTGGCTGCACTTTGCAGCCAATGGGATCTGCTGCGCTGGCAACTGGGGTGGAGCAGCCTGAGGAGCCCCCTGCTGCCCACACGGGTAGGAGCCACAGGCAGCTCCCGGGGTGGCAGGCGGGGAGCCTGCCTGAGCCCTGCTGCCACAGGGACTGGACTTGTACCAGCCCAGGCTCCCTGTCCCCAGGCAGGCCGGGACACCTGACACCCCCCAGGACTTGGGGAGGGTGAGCGGGGGCGGGGCTACCAGGCCTGGTCAGCACACATTGGGCCTGCTACCCCTGGCCACAAGAGACCCCGCCCCTCCTCTCACACCCACCGCCAGGGGCGGGCAGGCAGGGCCCTTGGGAGGGAGCTTCAGGAGAGGGGCGTGGCCTAGTCCGGCCCCACCCACTTGCGGCGCCGGGGGCGGGTTACTGACTCCGGCCCCGCCCCTCTGCGTTACGGGGGGGCGGGCACGCGCGGATCCCGCCCCAAGTGCATGCTGGGCGCTGTAGTTTCCCACGCCGAGCCGTCCGTTGCTAGGTCACAGAGCTCAGGCGGGCGGATAGAGCGCCGCTAGGGAGCGCGGAGCGAAGAGCCCTGAGGCTGCAGCCGGGGCGGGGAGCGCGGTTTGCGGGAGCCAGCGCCGCAGCCTCCCGGGTAAGAGGAGCAGCTGGCGGACAGGTGCTCCGGGGCCCGACCAGTTCGGAGGGCGGGGATCAGAGGGGGAGGGGCAGCAGCGCGAGCGAAGGGGTTGGGGAGAAAAAACCGGGGCAGGCGGAAAAAGTAGCGAGGGCGGGCCCGCGAAGGCGCTGGGGAGAGAGAACCGGGCGGAGGCAAAAGTAGTGAGGGCGGGCCCGCGAAGGAGCTGCGGAGTGGGCTCTGGGGAGGACGGAGAAAGGAATGCGGGCGGGCTAGTGCTGGGAGGCTGTAGTTCTGTGTTGGGTGCCAGGCAGGAGTTGGTGCGGGAGGGGAGCCAGTTTACAAACCAGCTCTCCTCTCGGACTGGCTGCTGGGGGCAGACCTGCGCGGGGCTGCCTGGCTCTTAATACCCGTGGTGCAGGACCCAACATGAGCCAGGCTGCTAAAATTAACAAGGGGTGGGGGGGACATGCGGGGAGTCTCCATAGCATTAACCCGGTGATCTCCTACCCTTTGCAAGCACAAGGCCACTTTCTGCATTTTAGTGCAAGATCTACCTCAAATCCAAACACCCTGGCCCTGCCCTCTTGTGTCCCTTCTCCAAAGCCCCGCCCTCCCTCCCTCACTTCCACCAGGCAGGGGCAATGGTTTTGGGGTGCAGGCTCTGGTCTTGGATTAAGGAATTTGGAGTGTGAGGGGCTCTGAGCTGAGCGTGGGGCAGGCAGTTGGGGTGGCAGAGGGGGTTCTAGGTGCAGGCTCTGGGAGGGTGTTTGGATGCAAAGGTGCTCAGGGCTATGGTGGGGTTTGGGGTGCAGGAGGGGGTTCATGAGTGGGGTAGGGCTTCAGGATGTGGACTCTGATTGGTCACTGCTGGCTCCTGTGTAGTGGTGCGGGGGCTAAGGCAGGCTTACTCCTGTCCTGGCCCTGCACCACTCCCAAAAGCAGACAGCAAACTCCATCCCAAGTCATGCTGTGCCCCCTCTCTACTCTGTGGAGATAGGATACAGAGTGGGAGAGGGGGCACCTTGACATCAGCATCCCCTCCTTTGCCTCCTCTTCCCTGCACAGAAAGCAGAGGATTCCTAAGGAGACAGCTCCAAGTCAAAGGGTAGGAGATGCGCAGCAGTCTGGGGCAGCTGATGTGCTAGGCTTGATACATTCTTGGCCAAACCAGTTAGGATCGCCTGCCAAAGACTCCAAGATCCCGATCTACTGGTTGGTGACCACTGCATTAACCTACACACTTTTCTTATTTGTTAATCAACTATGCTATTACAAGCCTACCTTAAACTGTATTTAGGTGCCTAAATTAAACGCCCTGAATGCCAGGCTCCCTGCAGCATTCAAAGTGGCAGTGCTGCACATGCTGCTGCTTTTAAGAACCCTTCTCTTTCCCCCACCCTTTGCTGCCTCTATCTGATAGAGGCAGCAGAGTGGGGGCAACTAGTTGACTAGTCCTTTATATCCCTAGTTGGTTTAACTACTTTGGAAGGTGGTGTGAAAAATGTATACCGCTGAGCTGTGTAGTTAAGCCAGCCAAAGTTCTTGTGTCACAGCGCTAGGTTGACGGAGGAATTCTTCTGTTGCCTTAGCTACTACCTTTTTGGGAGCTTGAGTTCCTGTTCCGATGGGAGAATCCTTCCTATGGATCTATATAGCATCTACATTGAAGCACCACAGTGGCATAGCTATGCTGCTGTAGTGTATTAAATGTAAACAAGCCTTAAGAATATTGTATAAGAAATCATTTAAGGGCCCAGTGTTCTCTCCAGCAACACAAGCGAACAAGACTAACATTGTGTGGTGCTAAGTAATAGGGGAGAACACCAGCATCGTGGTATATTGTCCTAAAGCTACACTGTTCCATGGTGGTACTGTAGATTTTCTGGTAGTCTTTGGGAATTTTCTAGTAACATGGCTTTAAAACTCTTCTTGTTTCTACTTAGTAAATATACCATCAAATTATAGATAAAATGTTTCCTATTAGTTTTACATGTAAGCAGTTGCAGTAGTTGCTGCATGGATGTTACATGATCACAAGTGAGAGAAGAGCAATTGTGAATAAGAGAGGTGAGCCATGAAACGTTTTCACTTTTACAGAGAAGTGCTGTTCAAACAAGCTGTCTTGTTTGAATTGGTCTCTATAGATAAATTTTAAAAAAGAGGTAGTACCTTGTAGAAAAAGCTGCAAGACAGTACACTGAATAATGCATTTTTATCACACAACTCATAATGATTTTAATATACACTATCAAACGGTCACATTTGTAAACATTTCTTGTGACACTAGTGTATTAAAACTGAATTAATTGAACCCCTGCTCATGGTGTTTTATTAGGGTTTTTTTTTTATTTAGCTCAGCTTGCACGAGACATAGACTAACTTTTGTTTTTGTTTTTTTAATATATTTAAAACATGGTGTTTCATTGGTCATGTGCACAGCTGTATGTTGAATGAGAATATTTTTGCCAATACCCCAGTATTTTTCTTTCCTACGTTCCTTATGCAGTTGGCCTGTTAATAGGAATAACCATATTGTGAGTGTTGTCCTCAAATAGTAGCCAATCAGAGTCAGCAATGACTAATTCAAAATTATGCTGAGATACTAAGTCAGGGGAAGAGCTCCCTGGACCAAAAAGCCCAGTCAGGAATCTCTGTTGCCCCCCCTCCAGATACTTGGGGAGCAGCATAAGAGAGACACTGACTTCTTCCCTAACAAAGGAAAGGGGAGGGGTTGCCAAACTTTCTTTACATGCTGGAATGGAGACAGGCAGAGAATGGAGCTCCAAGTTGGCTAGAAGTGCAGTGACTTAACTAGCTGTTTAAGGGTACGTCTACACTGCACGCTTATTTTGAAATAAGCTATCCCGGAATACTTATTCTGAAATAGCACGTCTACACTGCAGGGAAGCTCAAAATTAGTCTGAGGCAGGCTTTCCTAATGTAGATGTGCTATCTCCATTTAGAGCTCCAGGAGGCACCGGGGAGGAATAACTTAGAATGGCCCTCGTGGGGGGCTATTTTGAAATAGCAGTGGAGCATCTACACACACCTTATTTCAAAATAACTATTTCAGAATGAGGTTTAGAGATTTCAGAATAAGATGTCCATTATTTTGAAATAACAGAATGGCTGTGTAGACGCTCACATTATTTTGAAATAATGCTAGTTATCTCGAAATAACGGTGCAGTGTAGATGCACCCTAAAAGTGTTAGTGCCTGGCCTACAATCATGCATAGAGCTGACCTCAGGCTGGGGGAAAGTGGACCATAGTGACAAGAATGAGTTCAGCCTTCCAGCTCTTATGTTGGAATTCAAACACAGGCAATTGGCTGACCTCGTTCTAGTTAAACTATGGGCAATTATTCTGTTTTCAATCTCTGAAGAAGAAAAACAGACCTCCTTTGGCCATCTGACTGACAGGGGAACACTCAGTGTAGGAAGAGAAATGTGCAGTCTAGAAAAACCCTTGTCAGGAGAGAGATGAAAGTCTCCACCCAAGAGAGGTGAAGGCTGTGAGCTGGAAGCCTGAGATCAAGTGGCCTTTCTGGATACACAGAGGGAGAATCCAGAGGGAGAATCCAGGTGAAGTTGCTCTGAACCGTGACTATAATGCATTTAACTGTAGATTTGTGATCAAAGTCTCGAGAATAATGTATCAATTGTTTTTAATAATTACAGATGCCTCTAACTAGAAATAATGGAGCTGGGAAAAGGAAAACTTTTGAGAACTGGCCTTAATGCCTTATATCAGGCAATCCACCCTGTGCATGGTATTGCCTGGACGGATGGGAAGCAAGTGATACTGACTGCTTTACATCTTCACAATGGAGAGCCAAAGTTTGGTGACTCACGTGTTATTGGTCAGTTTGAACATGTTCATGGACTTTACTGGGGCCCTTGTGCTACAGACACCACAACTCTGCTTGCTGTTCAGCATAAAAAGCACATAACTATTTGGCAGCTGAGCTATAACCTTTCAGAAAGGAATAAGCTCTTGGTTTCTCAGATTTGTGAAACTGGTGAGCCATTTCCAGTGCTTCCCCAGGGCTGTGTGTGGCATCCAAAGAAAGAGATCTTGGCTGTGCTTACTACACGGGATGCCTCAGTCTTACACACTGTTCGTCTCAACAACTCAAGAATTAAAGCTGATATCAAAGGTAGTGGTCTCATTCACTGCGCTTGTTGGACTAAGGAAGGCAATCGCTTAGTAATTGCTATAGGCAGCGCACTTCATTCCTACATATGGGATGATGCTCAGAAAACTTTAAATGCTTGCTTCTTTTGCCCAATTTTTGATGTGGGAGGTTATATATGTGCTGTAGAAGCTACTTTGGATTCCCAAGTTGCTGTTGCCACTGAGCTTCCATTAGATAAGATCTGCGGTTTAAATTCAGGTATTGCTTTTGAAGTCCCAGCTGGTGGTGAAACAAATTCTTTTCCTTCACAGTCTACCTTAGTATGTGGTGATGAAGAGTTCTCCATGGATGTGAGGAAAAAGTCATTGGACTCAGAAAAATCTGTACCCATTGTTTCAGTACCTTCTCCTTCCACAGTTCCTGTGGATCTAACCCATATTCTTTCCAGCAAACAAAGACCTTGCTCCAGTCCTCTTATTCATCTTAGGCACAAGGATTATCTAACAGGAAGTGGCCAAGACTCTTCACACCTGATCTTGGTAACTTTTGAAAGAAAGGTTACCACTACCAGAAAAGTCAGCATCCCAGGCATTCTGGTTCCTGATATAATGGCTTTTGACCATAAAACTCGTACTGTGTCAGTAGCCTCCAATACTTGTAACATTATTTTGGTCTATTCTTTGACTTCATCCTGTTTACCCAATATTCAACAAATTCAGCTTGAGAAAAGTGAAAGACCAAAGGGCTTGTGCTTCCTGACTGAAAAATTGTTATTGATTTTAGTTGGAAAGCAGAAATTCACTGACCCTGCATTTCTGCCATCATCTAAGTCAGACAAGTATGTCATCCGTTTGATGATCAAAGAAATACTTTTTGAAGAGAGTTCTTCAGCAGCTGCAGGAACTAGTGGTAACTCCAGCTTGAATGCCTTTTTGAACATACCTGTGAAAAAAGTGTCACCAGAAAATCTGTCTGTGGAAGTTCATCCTCTAAGCAATGGTCTCCTGATACCAAGCCATCCTATTCAATCTCCTGTTAACAGAAAAAAACTTATTGAAGAAATTAAAAGCCCAACCTATGAGCAACATCTGTTGTCATGTGTGAGGGACATCACAGAAAGAAAGATTTCTATGGATTCTCCCTCGGCTCTGGAAACTTTGGATGTTGAACCAACCAATCGGTCATTGGCCTTGCATGGGCTTAGAACACCTGCTGCATTTTCTAACAGACCAGCATCTCCAAAAAGGCAGGTGGATGTAGATCCAGAAATTTCAAATGCTCCTAAAAATAATATTCTGCTTAGTGAAAAAGAAGCAAGGTATTTATCTCAGAATATGGAAAGATTATGTGACAGTTTTACAGAAGTACAGCATCACCTTTCTGAGCTAACAGAACTTCTAAAATCCAGGAAGACATTTCTTTCAGTATATCCATCTTCTCAGGAGCCATCTTTTATTAACATCATTTATCAGGTAACTTTTAATGCTGAAAGCTCTGTGTAAAATCTGTTTGTGTGCATGTATTTTAAGATTATAGATGTCTTTAAAATGTATAGCTTTGTAAGAATATCATTCTAGATTATGCCCAATAAGGCTCCAGTCCTGCAAATAGTTATTCATGTGCTTAAGTTTATACATGTGAGTAATTATATTGCATTAAGTTGGGTTTAATTAGGGCCTTAATTTGTATTTAGTATAATAAGGATTGAGGCTTTAATTTCTATGTAGAAGAGATGTTTTTTGCCATCTTGTATACCAATCCTATGTATGTTCATGGTGCTAACAGAATTGTCTGTCAGATTTCTCTAATGTCAAATTATTTTTTATTTCATATCACCTGAGATTTTAAACTAAAAATATTGCCATTTTACAAAGTATACTGCTTCAGTGGTTTTTGTACATACTTTATTTTCATCACTGGTGCATGTAGTGCAGATAGGGCCATGTTTTTAAAAAAATAAGTAAAGATAATGTTATAGTTTACCTATTAGTAGGGTTCAGTTTATCAACAATGATTCCATTATTCTGCAGATTTAAAAAAAAATGCAAATAATATGATTTCCCTGTTCATTAGTGTCTGCTATTCAGTACCCCCACCTTCTCTCCTTATGCTCATATCCTATAGCCAGATCCATGTCCATGCCCCTTTGTGGACTCCCATTTATTTCAGTGCATAGGTCCACATTTTCAGATTCAGTTATAGTATCAGAGCCTTTGGATGAAGTTCTGTTAAGTTCTAGTGCTTTTTCCATATTTTTTTAAATATGTTTCATATCTAAAAATTCTAGACAATTAAAATTACTCCCATGGATGGCAGCAGCTTTTAGTTGCTAGTAGCATTATTGTTTTAAGAGTTTAAACAATTGTTATCCAAAACAATTGGCTCTATCTGAAATTGAAATGTAGTTGGTTGAATTGTACCTATGCAAAAGAGGTGTCATGTGGATCCTTCTTCTCCTATAATTTGAGGAAAAAAAAACTTTCAAATTACAGGTTTAGTGTGAAACCTGACAGTTAGAAAATATAATTTTTTACCAGTAAACTGGTTATATTTACTATGGAAATCATTGATATTAGGGCTGTCAATTGACCTGCATTAACACCTGCAATTAATGCAGGACCGGATTAACACGTTAACTTTTTAACACATTAATCGCAGGTGTTAATGCTGCACTGCCCCTTTGAAGTGCTGCTTTGGCATTTCAAAGGGGCAGCACAAGCGGAGCCAGGGCTGTTGCAAAGCCCGTTTGAAACACCAGAGCAGCACTTCAAAGGGGCTTTGCAATGCACAGCTGGGGATCAGCTGGAGTGCCCAGCTGATCCCCGGCTCTGCCTATACTGCCCCTTTGAAGTGCCGTTTTGGCACTTTAAGGGGCAGCGCATTAAGTGTCTGGGATCAACTGGAGACTGCAGCTGATTCTCCTCCCCCACCCCACCACACACATTGCAAAGCCCCTTTGAAGTGCTGCTCTGGCGTTTCAAAGGAGCTTTGCAACAGCCAGGGCCGGCTCTAGGCACCAGCAAGATGCTTGGGGTGGCACATTGCCAAGGGTGGCACATTGCCAAGGGTGGCATTCCGGCCTGAGGAGGAGCAGGCGGGGAGCCCTGGGGAGGTCACTCCGAGCTGGGAGCCCCGTGCCTGGCTGCTCATAGACTGCGCTTGGCTCCGGGGTGCTGGGAGGGCAGGGTAAGGTGGGGTGCTAGGAGGGCACTGGAGCGGAGTTCAGAGGCTCAGCGGGTGCTGGGGCTCAGCCCCACGGAGGCTGCCCTGAGGTAGGATCTCCGCGCCCAGCTGCTCGGAGCCTGTGCCTGGCCCCGGGGCGCTGGGAGCTCTGGGTGGGCAGCCCCGAGGTGCGACCCCTGCTGGGGTGCTTCTTGGAGGGCAGCGTGGGGTAGCCGCGGCTGGGGAGGCTTAGCCCGGTGGCCGCCTCTTTGCCTTCATGATTGCGGGGCCCCTCCCATTGTACTCTCTCCCCCAGCCGGCCACCCCCCCTCCCGTGCACCCTCCCCGCAACTTCTCCTCCCCCGGTTCCCTCGCCTGTGTTCTCTCCCCCGCAACTCCCCTGCCTGTGAATCCCTCCCCCCCTCACCTCCCTCTCTTCTCCTCCCCTGGCTTGGCCTCTGCCCAGCAACCCCACCTCCTGGCCCACTGCAACCCAGCTGGGACCCCATCTCCTCTTCTCCCCCCCTCCCCGCCTTGCACCTGGATCCCCATCTCTTGTCTGGCTCTCTAAACAATCCCCCCTCCCACTACTCTCTGAGCCCTGAACCCTCCCCACACACACACCTGCCAAGGAACCCAGCCCCCTTGTGCTGTGTCCTGACAACCTCTCCCCTGCCTGGGACCCAGGTGATTCTCCCTCTCTCTTTGTCTGAGGAAGGGGAACTCTGGTGTTCCCAGTGCCCATGTCCCCAAGTTCCTTCCAGTCTGGGGCAGGAGAGCTGTATTAAAGTTGGAATTGTGATCCCATTTAAATAGGCTTTGTTACAAATAATACACCTTTAAAATTAAATTAAAAATTGTTATGGCCTAAATTTATCATAACCTATTTAAATAACTTATTAATTAAATTTAAAAATTAAATAGAACATGTCTCCTGTCAACTTTTAAAGAAATTCTACCAGTTCATTAGTGTAAGAACCCAGAACCAGTGTTTACATCAGCAGTAGCTGATTTATTTCAGTTCAATGATTAGTTCATTCACTGTTGCAAAATCAGGAGTTGACGAAGGAGAAAAACATATTTTCCTCTTCTCTCAGTAAAAAACTGGTTATGAGAGCGTTCTAACATCTTGAAGAACATGACTAGATTCGATCTGTTAAATTCACTATGGGTATTTCCTTTGTTTAATAAATGAATTTTAGATGCATAATGTGTTTGGATACTTTTTTGTTGTGTCCTTCACATTGAAGGCAGTTTTATTTCATACAAAAATTAAATGCTGGTTTTGTTTATTTTAAATAGAATTTCCGTCCAAACAGAAGTAGATACAAATCATATGTTTTAAAAAAAGTAGCCACCACTTAGCAAATAATAAATGGGGTAAAACCTCTCTCTTAAGTATTCCTATTACATACCATTTTGTAATAGAATAAAAATGTAAAAATTAAGAATCTGATTACATGTAAGTTACACAATTATTTGGGCATTTATTTAGTTGGAAGCTATACTGAGTGTATTCTCCTGGTTAGTAAATAGAAGCACCAAATTTGGCATAAAGGTTATATTTAATTGTAAATCAACATGTTTTAAAGGTTGCTAATCAGTAAGACTCAACCATCCTTTAGGAAAGTATAATTTAAATGATTAATTGCTCATTTAAACCTAGGTTTTCTGCTTGCCAGTTTAAATCATGATTAAAATTAGAGATTTAAATCAAAGCTATTTAAATCAATCCACCTTGCTTCAGAGGCTGTTTGGTCCCTCCCAGAAGGAGAAAGCACAGGGATGTGCTCTTGGAATAGGTCCTAGGCTAAGTGGCATTTTGTTGTCTGATGCCTGTCTTGTTCTGGACAGTTGAGCTGGGGAGTTGAAACAAAAGTTCTCTTAATCCCTTTGAACTGTCTCATTGTATAGTCAGACAGATTCTTGTCCATGGACACCAAGGGTTGGACAGCTTATGTGTTGGGGTTGGAGTCTGAGTGATTAGAAGGTTTCTAATAATAAAATCCCTTTGCAGAGTGAGGAGTGAGACCAGGACTCCAGCACTAGGTGATGTGAACAGCTGCATGCTTTGGAAGTCTTTAACTGACTTGCTGTGGATGAACCTGCTTCCCATTGACCTCACGTGGGGAGTCCCTGGTGCTCTCCTAGGAGATGAAAATGCCCTGAGGTTTGGGTTCCCCCAGAAGTGTGCGCCCCACCCCCAGGAAGCCGCACAAGCTGCATTTGTGCGCACATCCCCAGCAAGCTGTGCAAGCTGCATTTGTGTGTGCACCCTCCCCGGACAAAAAAGTGGGGGGGGGGAGGGAGTGACCAAAAAATTTTTTGTTTGGGGCGGCAAAAAACCTAGAGCTGGCCCTGGCAACAGCAGAGCCGGGGATCAGCCGAAGTCCCCAGCTGATCCCCAGCTCCACTTGCACTGCCCCACTGAAGCACTGGAGCAGCACTTCAGAAGGGCAGCGCAGCATTAACTCCTGCAATTAACGCGTTAATTCTGTCCTGTGTTAATCACAGGCGTTAATGCAGGTCAATTGACAGCCCTACTTATTTTTTCCGTTTCCCCAGCCCCAGGCAATAATGTGGCTTTGTGGGGGCAGTGGTAGCTTAATCACCACGAGGAATAAACAACTCCTTTGCACCTCCAAGATCTCCCATTAAATGTTACTGAATTGATTTTTTTTCATTATGAGTAGTTCTACACAGCACAGAAGAGGGAACAGGATTTGCTTCATAATCATTACAGAGACGTTAAGGGTTCTCAAAGAATTCTTATGAGTATTCTGGTTATTTTATGTAGGACAAAATTACGGTCTCTCACAGTATCTAGTCTTTGTAAAGATTTATCTTTGGGGTAGGTTTAAAAACCTATTCATCAGTCATTGTGGGAGACATGTTCTGAAGGTTGTATTTGGGCAGTGGTAATTCTAAGTACAGGCAGTCCCCGGGTTACGTACAAGATAGGGACTGTAGGTTTGTTCTTAAGTTGAATCTGTATGTAATTCGGAACTGGCGTCCAGATTCAGCCGCTGCTGAAACTGACCGCCAGTTCTGACTAACATACAGATTCAACTTAAGAACCCCAAGCGTCCCCAAGTCAGCTGCTGCTGAAACTGATCAGTGGCTGATTCCAGGAAGCCTGGGGCAGAGCAACTCTGCCTCGGGCTTCCTGTAGTCAGCGCTGGTCAGTTTCAGCAGCGGCTGACTTGGGGACGCCTGGGGCAGAGCAGCTGGGGTGCTGCTGGGTTGCTCCAGTAGCACCGCTCCTCGGCACTACTGGACCAACCCAGCAGCACCCCAGCTGCTCTGCCCCAGGCGTCCTGATTCAGCCACTGCTGAAACTGACCAGCAGCGGCTGAATCAGGACCTGGGGCAGAGCAGCTGGGGTGCTGCTGGGTTGGTCCAGTAGTGCCCAGAGCGGCGCTGCAGGACCAATCGGCAGCGCCCCAGCTGCTCTGCCCCAGGGTCCAAAACAAAAGCCTGGTCTGCTGGGGGGGCGGGGCACACTAGCTGCGCCCCTCCCCCCCAGCAGACCAGGGACATGGGGAGCAGAGCCGCAGCGGCAGCAGGGTGCCGCGCCGCTGAGGCTTTGCTCTGGCAAAGCCTCAGAGGCGCAGGAACCCGCCACTGCTGCGGCTTCAGTCCCGGTGCCTGTGGTCTGCTGGGGACGGTCCCCAGCAGACCACAGGCACCGGGACTGAAGCCGCAGCCGCGGCAGTTCCTGCCCTTCTGAGGCTTTGCTCTGGCAAAGCCTCAGAAGCACGGGAACCCGCCGCTGCTGCGGCTTCAGTCCCGGTGCCTGTGGTCTGCTGGGGACCGTCCCCAGCAAAGCCTCAGAAGCGCGGCAAAGCCTCAGAAGCGCGGGAACCCGCCCGGTGCCCCTGGTCTGCTGGAGACGGTCTCCAGCAGACCAGGGGCACCGGAGCAGCTTACGAACGGGGCTTTCTCGCCCCGGAGCTCGCAGGTAGCAATCCGCCACCTCGACCTCCGGGGCGAGAAAGCCCCGTTCGTAAGTGCGGATCCGACATAAGTCGGATCCGCGTAAGTCGGGGACTGCCTGTAATCTAGACGACATTCAGTGTAAAGAGTGGTAGGGAGGAAGCAATTACAAACTCCACTGAAAACAAACTAAATTTGTGAGATTTTTAAAAAGTTAGTAAAAACTAACTTTTTGGTTTTAAATTTTTTTTCCTACACTATGTGCTACATCAGTGATTCCCAAACTTGTAGTGTGTATATATACTTCTCAGGGTACAGAATATTTATTTTATTTATTGCAGTTTTATAATAGGCTGTTCAGAAAAGCTTTAAAAGTATGATAATTTGTTATATAAAATATGATAGTTAATTTACTTCAAGATACATGATCCGTGAAAATACAGAAATAGAGATATGCTGGAGTCTAGAGCCCTAACTTCCAATCACCACTGTGCAGCATGGGTTCAGGTGTCCAGCAACTGTCCAGCCTAGCTGAGCGCAGAACTTGGGATTTTTTGTTTTTTCTAGTTGCATATGTCACATAACAGTGAAATACAGAGAGATGATTAAAGGTGGGCATTATTAAGAAGAACACAAAAAGTATCTTTGATGAGACGGGTATGGCTATTCAGCCAGCTGGTAGATCTGAAAGAGGGTACACAAGAAAAGTTTGGGAAACTCTGCCTCACAAATCTTGGAACATTCAAAGAAAGAGAAACAGACTCTAAATGAAGTCAGTTTTAATTACAAAAAAGCATAAATTGAAAGTTGCCAATAAACAAATACTAACAAAAACAAACAAAAAGTGGGCTAAATGAAGATGATTTCCAAACCCACTAATTCCATGTCAGCCATGTGGCATTATTTCTTTCATCCTCTATCCACTTGAACACTAACCTTATAATGTAGTTTACTTTACTACCTTTGCTCACTGATATTTTCATCATAAGCAAAGGGATTTCAGGCCATAACCTTGCAAACTAGTTGGTCCAAACAAATGTTGTATTTTATTTTTGTAAGTGGCACTATTGTTGAAAACAAATTTGTGAGACACTGTTTTGATGATGATGTCATTTCAATATCACTGTAACTAGAACACACACAGCTTTGCCTAATGGTTTCTTCCTTGTATCTACAGAAGCAGCTTTCTGAACCTGGGGAAGATAAAAGGCGAGCTGTTATTCTCTGCAATGGTAAACTCCGTCTAAGTGTAGTGCAGCAGATTTTCAGCCTCTCTCTCATTGAAATGCAACATGGTAAGCTCTGATCATTCAGTACAATGAAGTTTAGATATGTGAAAACAAGGTGTAAAATAATGAAAAGATATTAAAAACATAATATGGTACAAGAATCTTATTTTCTTGTATTAAAATTAGTTCCTTTTTATCTAAAACCTAGATTTATTGGGCAAAGCAGTGTTGCCTTTGTTTAGCTAACAGAGGTGCAGATGAATCATATTTTAATCCCATTTTTGTATTCATCCTTCTTAGTTCTTTTACAAAAGAGCATTCTGACAGATCTGGATGTCTGAATTGATAATTTCTTTGAAACCCTGTTCAAAATTTTAACCTGTCAACTTCATTATCTATTCTCACAACCACATTTTATAATTTTTTAACACTGCAAAGGCAGCTTTGGGAATTTTGTTGTGCTGCTTTTTCAGTGTGACAGTAACTATAGAAATCAATCTTACTATTTTTTCTTCTCGGCCTTTATCCACGTACCCCACATCCAACCTGATGTTTTGTTTGTGGCAAAGAGATAAAACATACATCCTTGGAATATGAAATATTTCTCTACTGGAAATGTTCTGTACAGTATACTCTAATAATTAGAGTTTAACACCTATCGGTATGTTGCTGTGCACAGCTGTTAAAAGAAGCTATTGCTTCATACTTACAGGAGTACTGTTTTTTCAGTACATGATGGTTAAAGTTCAGATACTTTTTATATTCCTATTAGAAGATTTATCCAGTGTAGCTTGGGTACTTCAGGGTTGAGGGTGTGGGGGGGTACGGGAGTCAGGGAAGGGACTTAAGGATTTTGGGGACTCAGAGCAGGAGGCTGTGGATGTAATCTAATCTATAGTTGTGTTAATATATATGTATTGTAGCAGTCGCTGCTGGTGGGAAAGTTGGTCTAAGAGAACTGACTTTTGCACAGCTGTTGTCTGATTCTTAGCCAATAGCATAGTACACAACAGTACATTAATTTTCTTTCAGATAAAATCCAATTTACATCACTTCTAGGCTTAATTAGAAAAAACAGTAAAAAATCATTTCTTGTAAAATTCAATTTTCAGATTTTGTGTTGCATCAGAAGGTCGGTATTTGGCAATATTATTTATGCCTGAAAAAGTGGGTTGCAAAAAGAAAAAGTATTGTTAATAAATAAATGGATATTTTTCTTACAGGTTCAACTTGGATTGTTCTCACAGCTGACAGCGAAGGCTTTGTTCCATTAATATTCGGATCCATGCAGGAGATAATCATAAGAGATGCCAATTCAAAAGGCTATAGCACCCATTCTTCCAAAACTTTGGATATCATCAGTTCTACAGAAGGGTATAGACCCATGTCTTCAGAAAGTCTGGATATCACCAGTTCTTTGGAAGTCCTTAGGGAACATTCTTCCAAAAGTCTAGATACCAGCAGCTCTTCAGAACAGTCAACCAGTAAAACATAATTTTTAATTACATTTATAGTAGCTTTTGCAGTCGGACAGTTTTTAAATAATTGTCACACAGGACAGAAGCCTTTCCATAACTGTCTGCATATTATAATTGATACATCTGTTGAGTTTGTCTTGTAACTAGATCTTATACAATTTTGTTGGCTTCATTCACGATAAATATTGTCTTATTTGTTTGGCCCTCACTACATGGAATTTGGAAACTAGCATTCTTCTACTGAGCAAATATCTTTTACCTGTTGGCAGGCAGGTAGATGGCCATGTCAGAGGGGCTGGGTCCTGCGTGATGGCTTGGCACAGCTGGGGCCTCCAGCACTGCTGGGACTGAGATCCTGCTGGTCTTTGCCAACATGGCCGGAATGGTCCCACCTGCCTGCCTTGAGCCACTGCAGCATGGCGGGTGGTGAGGTCCCACTGGTGTGGCTGGGGTCCCCCTGGCTGCTCCTGCGCGACTGGGGCTGGGGCCCTGCCCCAGTACAACTGGAGTCGGGTGGGGGAGCTGACACAGGCGCAGTCCTGTCTGCTACCCCCACATGGCTGAAGGGACTCAGATAGGGCTGTCACAGCCTGGCACGGTTGGTCGTCTATTCAGTTACTCAATAAGCATTCCGATAAGCCTAATGCTTACTGAGTAATTGATTAAATGGTTAGCCTTTTACATCTCAGTTCCTTCTCATTTTGCCTCTGATTTGTTTATGCTTTTAGATTACAGCAGAGATCTCAATAAAAAATAAGATGACAATTCTGCACTTTTTTTCTTTGAGGCAACTTCCCCCCAACTGCTAGTCAGATCCTGAAGTCCTCACGGCTTTTATTCATAAATTCCCAAGACAAGTTGTCTTATCCTCAGAAGAAAATTGGAAAACTTTTCCATCAGTGCTGGTAATGGTATAAGTACCAGCATAACAGGGGTTAGGCATATTTAGCACATCATGAAAACTTGAGCTCTTTTCCTGCTACATTGCATCTGTACTAGCACTAATAATTATACTGTTTCTTGAAAGCTGATACAAATGTTTCTAGTGTTGGCATGTAAATGGTGGGTCTGAGACATCAACTATTTTACTCCTATCCCAAAACCAGCCCTTTGAGTCATATGGGACACTCTATTGTACTGCCATGACAGTGTTAACAGATGGTAACCCAATATGTTGAGAAGCAATTTTTAAGTCACGTATGGCAGAATTATGTGGTTTGGGTTGTTTTATTGCTCCTAAACATAGCAAATATTCACGTACAAAATTTGGAAACTTTTCTTAGTTTTCGAATTAGCATGGAGCACAAAAATTTTTCTTGTTCTCTTAAGCCTTGTGCCTGCTGACATGACCTTGGAAATCTGACCAATGCAGCTATGTCTTCCTGTACTAGCAGGGATCCTATTAGACTTTCTCCTTCAAATAGGGACTGGCTCTTTGTTCACTTGCAAACGATACAACAATTTAAAATACATTGACTTTTAGTAATCATAGACAAGGCATATATATTGTGGAAGTCTAAATACAATCCCATTACTACACCATTTTTAGTTTAAAAGTGACAGTGTAAAGAAAATATGTAAGAACATGTCCCTGTGGGCTATGATTGATTGTTGCATATGAACACTGGATACAGGTGGAGGTTTTATGTGTCATCTCAGCTGGATTAGGGATGGGCTATGGAAGGGGTGGGCAAATTCCGGCACATAGGGTGGATTTGGTCTGCAGGGTTAGTTCCTGGCGGGTCTCCATCTCGATGTTTACTTGTGCTCCACAGGTATTGGAGGATTGCAGCTCAATGTGAGTGACGGGAAGTGGCATCCCTGTCGACGATGCTTCCTGTTGCTCGGAATGACCACAAACGGCCAACAAGAGCTGCGATCCTCAGATACCTGTAGAGGTGCAGGGAAACAAGTGATGGCAGCCCACCAGAGATTAACCCTGTGGGCTGCCATTTTTTATTGCCCATCCCAGGTTACACTAATGAGATGTTTATAAAGAAGCCTGCAATCAAGGTTCCAGGATTTCTACCTATAAAATGAAATACTTTAATATAGTAAAACAAGATACTGCTCTTTCAGAGGAATGCTGCTGTACAAGGAGGAATCAAAATGCACTGGTAAGCACCGATTCCTTGGCCATCTCAAATTATTTAATGAAAAAGATGAATTATTCATCTAATGTGTAACAAATGTGTGCCATACATAATCTCACCAGTGGGTGCATATTAGAAGTGCCCTATAGTGAGATACCATACCTTATAAAAGTTGTCAGTAGTGGTCCTAAGCCATGAGGTTCTGAGGTAGATCCAAACATCTTAGAAGCTTTGAGATCTTATAAGGGAGGGTTGACTGATGCAAGAAATATCCTCTGCACTGGGGAAGGATGTTTCAGATCACTTGCATGTTTTATACCACTGATAGGATTTGTTTTTGTGGCTAAACATGTCATACTAATTAGCTATATACTTCATTGAATGATGTTATTCACATTTATGTGTGAGTGATACAGTTTGGTTGGTGCTTTCAGATATAGAAATTATAGTTTGTTTCATTTTAAGAGTTTTCAGTCTTAACAGCTCAAACCTACTAGACATTGCGGCTATGTCTATACTGCCGGCTTTTGCTGGCAGAGAGTATGCAAATGAAGTGCTGATTAGTATTTGTTGTGCTTCATTTTCATAATCTATTCAAGCTGTTTGTGCTCAAAAATAAGCAGTGTGGACGTTTCCTTTTTGCGCAAAAGCCTCTTTTTGTGCAAGATCCTTCTCTGGAGTAAGGATCTTGCACAAAAAGGGGGTTTTGCGCAAAAATGGCTCAAAGATTATGCTAATGAAGCTGCTAATCAGCACTTCATTTGCATAGTCTCTGCTGGAAAAAGCCAGCAGTGCAGACAAAGCCTGCATGAGCGGATCCCTTGAAGTCCATGGGGCTCTGAATAGGCACTGGGATCTATCTGTATGCAACATATTTCAGGAGCAGAGCCTTAAGTCAGTCAGACTCAATAAAATTCAGCTATTAACAGGACAATCAGGGCATTATGGCCAAAAAAAGTACCTTGGTGTATTTAGAGAGAGAGATTTGACATGTGGAATAAATTCACTGGAAATCTCTACAGTATTAAATCCTTGGATTTATAGGATTGGTGATTAATTGTCCTGAATGCAGGAAATCATATAAATCCATAATCCTCTTCTCAACTAAGATTGAATGTAACATAGGTCCAAACATCTGAAACGTAAAACTTTATAAATTAGGAATTGCAGCCAGGAGCCCTTAAATATGAGCACTGAAGACAATTTTAAAAGGATATTGTCTTGTTCCTTCTTTGACATCTATTATAAATTGTTTCAGCTTTTACAGAACAGAGCTGCAAATGTACTTTGTACAAATAGTACCCAAAATAAATACAGCTGTAGTAGAAACTGCTGTAGCTATTGCACTAGAAAGACAAAAGTTATTTGTCATTCTAGGCATCATCTAGCACTGCAGCCCACATGAAAAACAAAAGGCATTGTTGTCTAATGGCTCAAAACTTGGGACTGGTCAGGAGTTCCAGAGCTGTCACTGACTCACTGTTTCACTTTGGATAAAGCATTTAAATTTTTTGTACTTCAGTTTAACTAAAATGGTATAATACCTGCCCTTAGCACATGAATTTAGTTAGGCTTAAGAATGGTTGTGATGTGCTAAAGAAGTGAAAAGCAGTAGTGTTATATTAATAAGCAGCAAAATACCCCAATAGATATATAATCAAAATGTTTAAAAATAATTTCATTGTAAACAAGAACACATTTTCCCCCATAAGCATTCTTTTGAAGTTCTTATACCTTCTAGACAAGGGTATTAACCTTTTTGCTTTCTAAGCCACCACCTCCTCCACCTGCTATAAAAACTCCACAGCCCCAACAACTGTTTTTCTGTATATAAAAGGCCAGGGCTGGCACTGGAAAGGGACAATTTCTTGGGGCTTCATGCCACGAGGGGCCAGTAAAGCTAAGTTGCTCAGGTTTCAGCTTCAGCTGCAGGATTCAGGGCCCTTAGCTTCAGCCCTGCACAGCAGAGCTTCAGCTTTTTGCTGGGGTACCTGAGTGAGCCTCATTTTGGTCTTGCTTGACAGACCTGAAAGCTGCTTGCAGCACCTCAGGGGGCCCTGGTTGAGATCTGTTCTAGATCTAGACCCTCCCTCATGTGGAAAGAGACATGTAAAATTTACTGGCAACATGTTGCCTCACAATGCTCTGGAATTCATTTTCCCTGCTGGCTTTTACCCAGTCGGTGTTGGTTATCTTTCAGGGCATGTTTTAAATCCTGTTCTAGTGGGAGTTTGCTTGAATTGGTGGCTCTAAATTTAAATTCTCATTGATATTTGGGATTTTTTATCCTTTTATGATCTCTCTTCTATTCATTTCTAACATGTACACCCCTCTAGGTAGCCTGAGTTCATACTGTGAGTTGTATTTTATGTGCAACGTACAGATGCCCAGAAGTGATGATGCATATAGTTTATATAAGAAAATAAGTAAAGCATTGAGATTACTGTAATTTTACTAGATCTTCACGGCAGATGTATTGTTACTGTTGGGAACAATCCTGTTCATGTCAAGAAATACACAGATGATTGGGTGCCAGACTCTCATTGGTGAAATTGTATTAAGACTTATGTTTTAACTCCTCCTCTCTCTCACTCCTAATCAAGCCAGCACCGTTTCCATTAATCTGGATGGGGAGAGGAAGGGAGCAGACAGGCAGAGGCAGCTCTACTCCACAAAAATATGATTTGCTCCTCTTGCTAGTGATTCATGAAAACTCTGCTTCACTCTAAGAATGAAGAGCAGAGAGGTAGGTTCATTCTGGAAGCTGCAAGCCTGTAACAATTGGAATGCTGGGGCTGTGTTTCAACCATGATGGGTCCTGGTAAACACTGGCAGAACTGTTCCCAAAGAACTGGCAGCCATAGCCACCTCAGTTTATTTCTGTAAAGCAGAAGCACTGATTTACAAACTTGCACACTGCCATCATGCAGGCCAGCCACACTTCAGAGGAAAGCCAATTCAAATGTTGGGCTAACGTGCCAGTCAGAGATTCTGCACAAATGGCAACTTGTGCTGAATTATAACATGCAGTTTTGACAAACGGACAGTGGCGCATGTGGAACAAACTAGATTAATGAAGCATCTTTCCTTTTAGGCCTGGCATCAAGTTTAAGCTGGAGGTTTTGAGAGACAAAAGCCCTGACTTGGCTGTTTGCAGATTGTCTTAATTTAGTCTTTCTAGATGTCAACATGAAGCATGCTGCAATGTCCTTAATGTTGGTGATATTAAAGCTTGTTGAAGTGTCACTGGGTCAGACAGGGACAGAGTGAAAGAAGGCAGGAATTGTAATGTTTATTAACCGTTCACTTTTTTTCCAAGTTAGCAGTGGCAGGAGCTCTGTATAAGCCTACAGTCCCGGAAGGAGAAGACTGTGGCTGTGACAGAGGAGACTGTTCAGTGGTTGCTGTTTGTTAAAGTACTCACTCATGCTGGATTTTTCAGTCACTATGAGCAATGTGTATGATTAGGTGCCTGTTGTTTCAGGGACAAAGGTGGAACTAAAATGAAGACTAAGGCTGGGAGTCATAAAGAGGCATAAGGGAGTTGGGATCCCCAATCATTACCTTGTAACCAGGTGCCTAAAGCTTTTGGGGCCTACTGGAAATTCCAGCTAGAGTGCTTAGCATTTAAAATCTCCAGAAAGTCATGTTTCTCTTATCTTGTGGCTGGGTTCCCACATGTGCAGCACTGGAGCCACATGTTTAGTTTCACTCAATTGGGCTGTTTGTTTTTTAAAAAATCATTTTTCAGACTCCCCTGTGCCCTTGCCTTTCCCACACAAACTGGCAAACAGCTTGTGGTCCAGGGCCAAAAATGTACAGACACGTGGCTCCTTTAGCAGTCGCATCAGGAACTGCGCTGTGAAGCACCTGGCAGGGTTTGAGATCTCACGCTCCTTCATGTAAGTTTCCAAGATGCCAGGATTTCTTTTTATCCTGGTTATGATTCAAAATTATATTCATCTTGAGCACAAGCCTGCAACAGAAGATGCCGACTCTTTCATCAATAACAGCAGCACACATGCATGCTGTACAAATCACTCATGACAGCTCTAGAAACCAGGTTTCAGTATGACAGTTTTGCTACTCTGCTCAGTTCATCTTATGTCACTTCATCCAGTTTTTTATTTGGAGCATTGTATTTTTACAAGCCCCATAACCCTTGCCTAATTATGCCAGAACAGGAAAAGATGTGCAAATGGCTTATTGAGTCATAATCCATATGTAGGATTGTTCCTATTGGATGGTTTATGCAAACTTTCTGCAGTCTAGTTTTAAATGTGTCAAGCAACAGGCCTTCCATCATTTAGGATACATAGGAATTGCTTAACTAGCGGTCCATCTAGTCCAGTTTCCTGTCTCGGTTGCTTGTATTAGATACTTCAGAGGAAGATGCAGATACCCATTAGGCAGAGATGAGTATGACAGGATTCACTCTCAAGTGAGCACCCTCGATAACCCTTGTTAATCAATGCATGTGCTTGTACACACACTCTCTCTCTCTCTTTCTTACTGTTCCAGGACACAGCAGTGTTCCAGACCTCCTTGAATAATGTTCTTGCCCTCTTGTTACAACTCTTTAGCCAGGCCACTATGTTTCAGTTTCCTCCTCTAGGGTGCCTCAGGCTACATCTACACTGCAGGGTTTTTGCACAAGAAGTCTTGCAGAAGAGTTCTTGTGCAAAAGCGCGTCCACACCTCAGAATGCATCACTTTTGCGCAAGAGAGCATCCACACTGCGTGGACATTCTTGTGCAAGAAAGCTCTAATTGCCATTCACAGAATGGCTATCAGAGCACCTGTGCTTTTTTGGATAGGCTCTTTTTGCGCAAGAAACCCCTGCAGAGCGTCCACGCGTGCCTTTTTGTGCAAGAGCTGTAGCGCAAAAAGGAGTTATGCCTCATAGGAGGAGGTATACCTACACCGCAAAAAGTGGTTCTGTTCTGTCAATTGAATAGTGTTTCTTGCTCAAAAACGCACTTGAGGTGTGGACGCTCTGCAGGTTTTTGCTCAAAAATAGCCATTTTTGCGCAAAAACTTTGTAGTGTAGATGTAGCCTCAGTGTCCATACCTCTTCTCCCTGCAGTGGTTAATGGGAGATTGGAGGGGCACCCAGGCCTCCCCATATATACTTTGGGTTCCAGTATAGGGGCCCTGTAGTTTGGAGCTGTCTGCTGTGTCCATTCAGTC
This sequence comes from Pelodiscus sinensis, assembly GCF_049634645.1. NCBI lineage: Eukaryota > Metazoa > Chordata > Testudines > Trionychidae > Pelodiscus > Pelodiscus sinensis. The sequence goes on from NC_134713.1 coordinate 14,612,807, forward strand.
AAGTTCCACTGCTGTTCTGATTTCCTCAGACATTTTTCTGTGGCCCTATGCCACCTTCACCCCTTACATAGAATCATAGGGCTAGAAGAGACCTCAAGAGATCATCAAGTCCAGCCTCTTGCCCAAAGTAGGACCAACCCCAACTAAATCATCCCAGCCAGGGCTTTGTCAAACCGGGACTTACCTCAGGCTTTGTCCAAGACATACAACTCAAGCCTCCTTGTTCTCTCTGTCTCCTGGCAATGCCATCCTATCCAGGGTTCTGCAGCTCTGCCAGCCAGCCACATTGCCCAAGCTCCTACAGTTCCAGCAGGAACTACCTGGCTCTGGCCCAACAGCTCTCTTTCTGGTAGCTTGCTGGGCCCTGATTGGCTGCTTCTCACAGCCACTCCAGGGAGCTTAGAGAACCTGACAGCTCTTTTTTGGGGCGAAGTTTGTCTGGGCCACAAAGCTTCCAGCAGGGGACCTTGGGGCCTTGTTCACCCTGTCACAATGGGATAACCCACCCTCCACATTACAGCTCATAACTCCCAGTAATTAGAGAATGGCTTAATGGTTGAAGCATGAGATTTAGTATCTTCCAAAAATTGTTAGTATCAACTAGTATAACTGGCTATCCTTATTCTCTACGGGGAGGTCTAAGTTCTTTTTGAATCTTGCTAAGGTTTTGGCCTAGGTGATAGACTGTGGCAAAGCGTTCCATAGTTTAGTTACATGTTGTGGAACCCTTTCCTTGTATCTGTTTTGAATTTTTCACCTTTTAGTTTAATTGAATGTGGTCTTTTATTTACATTATGAAGCCGGGAGAATAGAGAACTGCCACTGTGAGAGTATTCCACAACTGAGTACATCTAGCATCTGGTAGCTTTTCTGGGTACAGGGCATCTCTACTATAGGTCACCTCGATATACATCCGTTCCACATTAAAGTTGTTGATGTTTGTAAGAACTGATGAGTTATAAGTTGTCCCATTCCATGCTATAAGTTGTGCGAAACACTCCCCCTAATTTACTTAAATGGAAGTCAGCCACGGGAAAAAAATTCCCCGCTTTAACTTGTTTCGCTATAAGTCCAAGTTTTTTGGAACATATCTTGGACTTATAGCAAGGACGGCCTATAGTCAGCCTTACTTTCCATATCTATTTCATCTCATGACCTTGGTTTAGACAGACCACTTTTATTTTACTAAAAATTCCTCTTCTTCCTGAGTGTTTAGATCAAATATTTAAAACAGTTCAAATATTTTATATGGTTACGTCCCCTCCATGTCAAATGATACATGTATAACTCTCTTTAATCTGTCCTAATAAATCCATCCATCCGTCTCCCTTTGGGAGACCCATAAACAGAGAATGAGATAAACTGAATCACTGAAAGGACTCAGGATTAAGTGTTAATCTTACTGCCTTGTACAAAAGTACGTTCAAAAGAAATGAGAAATAGTGTTCCTTCCCAGCAGCCACATTTAATTTTTCATATGTAATTCCTAGGCAGACTGAAAATAGCAGCCTCTTCTCAATGGCTGTTGTAGGAATCACTAATGAAGGCTCCAGAAACAAGGAGGCCATTTAAATGGCTTCTTTGTTGCTCTGCCTCACTATTATGCTGCTTAATCCAGATATTTATTTGCAGTGTGCTGTGACCAATGAAATCTAGGTGCTGCCAAAGGGTGCTCAAAGGATAACAAACAATTTTAAAGGGGCATGCTCTCTCTTTAACAGTCACATTTTAAAAAGAAATTTGTCAGCTGTATTACAGACACTTTAGAGTATTTTTAAAAGAGGTTTTTTTTGACAACTGATCTGACTTACTTTTTACACATTTGTTTACTCTTTGCCAATTTGCATAATGAAAAGGAGACCTGAAGAAGAGCTCTGTGAATCTTGAAAGCCTGTCTCTCTCATCAACAGTCTAGTGAAAGATATTCCCTCACCCATCCCGTGTCTCTAATATCTGGACTCAACACTGGCTTGAACACAGCAAATAAAAATAAACTTGACAGTTTCACTTCTCAGTTTTCTTGCATTCGCAAGATAAAGCTAATTTAGCTTAGATTTGAACATAAGATTGAAATTGTGCTGGATGAAAAATGGGAGAAGGAAATTACCACTTCTTAAAAATGTGAGTTCTTGTCTTTCTACAGTTTTCAAAAAGGAACACTTTTTAATCTAAATTTTTCAATTTTTAATTTGTTTTACTTTTGATCCCCATCCATCCCTCTGTTTTCCTCCTTTGCCCCATTTTTTCCATTAAAGGCAAAAGGGAATAGAAAAAACAGAATCACCCCTCCACCACCATCACTGAATTTTTTTTCTTTTGAATGTGATTGGGAGAAAAAAAATGTGTGGGTAGGGAGGGGAGGAATACCTAAAAAAAACAAAAAACATTTCTGACAGAGCAAAACATTGTTTGAGAAATTGTCCAGCTGTAGTTGGTAGGTGGATGGAGGTGATGAAATAATGTTTTATATAAAAATAGATCCCATAAGATTTTTTTAAAATCATGGAAATATTTTACCGATTTTAAATATTTTTAAAGCATTTCCCTTTAAATCAAACTTTGGATCAAACTTGACTTGGCACTGTCCTTTTATATGGGCAGAATCATAACTGACCAATTCAGAGATTCTTTAGCTTCTGCATTCTATAAAATAATGTGAATCCTCACATGCATCCACCTACCTTTCTTTTTTGATTTTCAACATATTTAATTCTATGAACCAATGGGAAAGGCTTTGGAGGATTAGACCGGGGTGGCCAACCCACAGCTCTCGAGCCAGATGCGGCTCTTTGCCTAAAGAAATGTGGCTTTTGCTAGTTGAGCCATGTGCCTGGACTGCTCACGCCCAGCTGCTCTGTGCACAGGCCCCAGTGCCTGGAGGGAGAAGTGCATGGTGGCGGCGGCTGCGGTACCCAGGCATTGGGTTAGAGAGGGGGGAGAGAGCTGGGGGTGCCTGGCTCTGGGGGAGGAGGAGGGCATTGGATTAGAGCAGGAGGCTGAGGGTGCCTGGCTCTAGGGAAGGACGGGGGATTGGGTTAGATCAGAGGGACTGGGGATGCCTGGCTCTGCAGGAGGGGTGGTTCACTGGGTTACAGCACAGCGGCTGAAGCACTTAACTCAAAGTCTTCATGGATGCAGAATGAGGCAGCCAACACAGATGTCATATTTAAATTACAGGGCAAAAAAATAATCCGCATGTACCTGGTTTACACTGTTTAAAGAAAATTCAAAGGCTATTGTTTGCCAGGCTGAAGGAATTATTCTGAAATATGAGTCTCTCCCTTATTGTTTTTGAACCTCTCATATTTGCAGTCTGGGACAGACGTGAATTTTTATAACTACAAAAAAGCCATAATCTTCATAAGTTTAAAAAAAAAAAAAAAAGAGGAAACCACACCAGAGATCAACAAGCTGGCGTGAAACAGGCACTTCAAATTGTGCTAATTTACTTCTCAGTTCAGTTTAATTTAAAAAAACACAGGACATAATAGGGCAGTAGTGTTAAATTTAAAATACATTATGGGAATGCTTTTTTTGTTTGTGTGAGAATACTACTGTATTTTTAAAGTGTGTGTTTTTTTTTTAATTTGATGGTTGTTCCTTGTCAAGTTCTCTGAAGATCTATGGACTGGCCATGAATTTAAGTGACTTGAGACTTTTTTTATTGGTTTTTGTCTGAACTGTCCTGTAATGTTATTTTGATCACTACATTTTGTGTACTATATCTATCTATTTATAGATAAATACAAATAAATATATAATACATGACTCTTTGCACTCTGTCCACAGCTATTTGGCTCTTCGTCTCTAACTGGTTGGCCATCCCTGGATTAGACTATCGCTTGAGTTTTGCTGCTCTAGCCCAAACAATGTTTACAGCATGGTTAGTCTGTTTTCTATCTAGGGTAGAAAGAGATTAGCCAGTGCTTACAATCCAGCTGCTTGCTAACATAACTCCTGGTGTCATAAGAGTCAGACACAAAATAAATGACTTATCACAATCCAATTTCAAAGAGAATTAAAAAAAGTAACACCTCCTACAGCCAGAATCCTTGAGTGTCAATAAGAGGCAGACAATCAAGAAAATGAGGGAGTGATGTCTCAGGCTTGATAGTGACAGAAAGTTATTATCCAATGGTTGCTCAATGGCCTACACAAAATCAGTTTGTTGGCCTCAGTCCAGTTACTAGGGAATTGGTGGGTCTACTTCACCAGGCCCGCTGACAGGAGGAGGCAAAGGGGCAACTGCAGTAGGGCCTGCTGATTCAAAGAGGCTTGTGGCTCTGGCTGCTGCTGCGGCAGTAGCAGCACCCAGAGGCCTGAGCCCTTTAAATTGCCGCTGCAGCACTGCACAGTGCGCTCCAGGAGACTTAGGTCTGCCTGGGGAGGCAGGGGCACTGAATAGTGCACTTCAGGCAGAGCTGAGAGGAGACATGATGGCCCGGGTGGCACTGGGGGCTGGCTGCCCTCGTCCCAAAGCCATCCGCCTGAGCCTCTGCCCTTTGTGGGAGTGCATAACCAGGCCCTCCCATACATCTTGCCCAGGAGCCCCACGAGCAGGGTTGCCAGATGATTTAACCAAAATTACCGAACACCCCCCCTTTCCCCTCCCCCCCCACGCACACACCCCAAAAACACTCCACCGGGGAAAAAATGCTTTGGAGGAAAAAAGGGGAGGGAAAAAAAAAGGACCCCAAGAGTTAAGCAAAAAAAAAAAAAAGAAAAGAAAAGAAAAGATACACTTTTGAGGCTTTTTTTGGCCCTACCAGACTGCTGGCCGCCATCTTGTCTTCCTGCTCTGAGGCAGACAGCTCCCCTGTGGAACCAGGTAAGCACCTGGGATTTTCGCCTGCTTGCCAGGAAAAAAAAAAATCAGAAAATACCGGACATTTTAGGTGTCCGGTATTTGCTGGCTTTTTTTTTACCGGACAGGAGGCAAAAATATCGGACTGTCTGGGACAGTACCGGACACCTGGCAACCTTACTCACGAGGTTGTCGGCTCCCCTGTATTTCACAAAACCACCGTCTCCTTAGTACCTGCCTTTCTCCTAGTTCTACCCCCTAAAAACAAGCCTCCAACCTTCCACACCCACTCTATGGCATAAACAACCTCCCAGCTCCTTTCTTAGACACTGCTAACTCGTTGCTAGTTTTATTCTGCCCTGGCTTCTAATGTTCTTTGCATGACTTATTTTTATACATTTGTTTCCATTACAAACCATCTTAGCTCAATGCTTGATATTCGTACATAAATAAAAGTAATTGTTCCTTTCACTTGTGCATGCGCCTTTTCTGAATATGATCAACATGATAGAGCCCAGGGGCTTGGGATGGGGTGTCAGAATTCACAGCACAAGACTGACTTCTTAGAAGGCTGGTGCCATGTAAATGCAAGCAAGTTCTTCTCTCCCACAACTCCTTTCTCCACCCCGGTCTCTGCCAATGAATTTTCTAATTAACTATGTCTTTAAAAATAAAAATACCATTCACGAAAATGAGGTAAGCTGTGAAATAACTGTCACTGTTTTATCTTACCAGAATAACACACAGAAAATAATTAGCAGAAATGTCTTCATGGCTTTAACAATTTAAGTGAAAACACAGTCAAGGGAAACAAAACTAAACTGACACAGAAGATTCCTGCAATGCTTTCACTCCCCTCCTCCTCTATCCCCAGAAAACAGTCACCCTTGGAAGCCATGTATTCATGCCAGAAGAGTTATCGTGCACGGCTTGAAGTCCCTCCCAAAACCTTACAGAACTTTTTAAAAATTCCTTTCACAATGTTTAAGGGTACCTGCAACAGGGTTCGCGCTCCACTCTGGCACCTCCTGCTGGCTGCAATGGGAATTAGCTCTGCTCACCCAGCTGCTTTTCTCTGGTCACTCCCTCAATGGCAACGCCTATCCATTGTCCCAGGGCTGTTGCCCATGCAGCTCCAGCACCCTCTTCTGCTCTTACCTCAGGTCCTCAGCCTACAGGCCCTAACAGCCAGCCAGGAGTGCGCTTTGGCTCCTGCAGTCCTTCTTGCAGCACTGCTATCCCAGTTGTTGGTGTTCCTTCCTCCTTCTAAGGAGCCTGGTCTTCTCCCCTCAAGTTCCAGTTAGCTACTGAACTCTGCTCTACTCTGCAGCTCTTCTTATATGAGCCTGCTGGGCCATGACTGGCTGCTCCTCTCAGCCCCTTTATAATTGGCTGCTTCTGTCACAGCCTCCCTTAGGCTGCTTTTAATCCCTTTTCTGCTAGTGATGTGCCGCTGTCCCACCACAGTGCCTCAAAACGCAATTTGAAACACAGCAGATAATATATAAACAAAAAACATGCTCAAGGATGCCCCAAAATGCGTTAAAACTTTCCTCAGCACAATACCATGGCCAAAGGTATTAACCTTGACAGCCTTCCCCCAATTGTCTGCTTTTCCAGCAGTACATTAATGTTGGCTACAGGGGATTGAAACCCACCAAGGTGCTGCGCTCACAACAGAAGTGTCTTTCACCACAGTCCCCAGTCACATTCCTTCTCCCTCCTGTTCCATAAGATACGAAGAGCCAGCACCGCAAATTTCCATCCTCTGTGTGGACATGGGTGGGATTTGGCTGCCTCCAAACACTGTGAGAAACAGATTTGCCTGTGACCACTCAAGCTATGTCTAGACTGCAGGTTTCTTTCAGAAGAATCTTTTTTTGGGAGTGATCTTCCTAAAAAACTTCTTCTGAAAGAGCACGTCCACACACGAAAGCGCATCGAAAAAACAATCTGCTTTTTCGAAAGACAGCATCCACACTGAATGGATGCTCTCTCATATGTAAGTTGTGATTACTATGAGCAGAATGGCTACCAAGGCAGCTGTGCTTTTTCCTCTTTCCTCTTCTTGAGAAAGAACTCCTCTTCCCCGTCCACACATACCTTTTTCCGAAAAAGCTCTTTTGGTAAAAGGCTTCTTCCTCATAGAAAGAGGATTAACCGATGTCGGAAAAACCCCTCTGTTCTTTCGATTTGCTTTCGGAAGAAAGTGATCACAGTGTGGACGTAACTCAGGTTTTGTTGGGAAAACAGCCACACTACCAGCCTCCCAAAGAGATCTGAACGTTATAGATGCATAACCCATAAAGGCAAATCCAAAAGGAGATTAGGATTTCAATTCTGAAACAAACTGTATACCCAAGGGTCCTGCAAGAGCTTCAGATCAAGGTCTACGGCTGCAAAATTCGGGTCCTGGGTCTGCACAGCATCACTCAAATTCTGCTCTTGTATGGATATAAAAGACAAATGAAAATCCCTGCATGCATCAAGGACCCATTATGGAACTGTGTTAGCAGCCTTCTCTCTAAAGTTCAGCTATAGCAGACAGAGAATTATTACACCATCAGAATTGTACTCAGTGTAAATATTTAATATCCACAGATAATACAGAGATCTGAGTCTTTCTGTCACATGTTTAGGATATAGACAATGATTGTACATAGTTTAAAAAAATGCAAGAAGATTAAAAAAAATTCATTCTTTCACAGTAGAACATTGAGCCTTGAAAAAAGATACAAAAAACCTATCCTACTTCCTTCTCCAAATCCATTGTTAGTGCTTTTTTCTTCAAATACATTATTTTTATTAACAAAAATATAACTTTGATATATATGATAAAATAATTCAGCACTCTTCAAATTATAGAAATATAGTTACATGATTTTCTACAAAGATTTGTGCCATATTTTGATGATATTCATTAATACTTACATAGGCAAGATCAGAACTATTTGTATCTCCATTAGAAACCCTGATAATTTTCTTGTCAAAAGGAGGGATAAGGTGCGGTTTTATATCTTGGAAAGCTCACATTGTACGGGCTGTGCTGTATATTATGTGCATATTATGCAATTTCTAAAGCCAACTGTAGAGCTGCCATAGTACACATTTCACAGGCAATGTTCAAGTTACAAAATGTCTAATTAAACACAGTCAGCAGTTTCGGCTACCCTTTTATTTAAAAAAAAAACCTCACCAGGCTAGGTCCTTAGCTTGTATAAACTGATGTCGTTTCACTGACCTGGAACTATTTGAGGAGCTAGCTCTTTAGGTAGTAAAATTTGCATTTCAAAAAGTTAAATTCAACAGGCAATCTAGTTTTACTGATACTGTGTTATTTTATAAGTAGAATATTTAGAGACACCCAAATTAGCTATAGGTGTAGGTTGGCACCTCTAACTTGTTTCAGAGGTAGCTGGGTTTGTGTTTCAGCAAAAACAGCAAGGAGTCCTGTGGCACTTTAAAGACTAACACATTTATTTGGGCATAAGCTTTCATGAGCTGGAACTCACTTTGTCAAATGCATACCCAAAAACTTGTGCTAGTCTTTAACATGTCAGAAGACTCCTCATTGTTCTGACTTGTTTGTTTGCTATTACTGCATAACAGAAAATAGAATATAGAATCTCTCTCTTTCAGATTCGAACAGACTCCAAATTGACAAAGCTGCTTATGATTTGTAGTCTTTCAAAGACAAATGCCACCAGGATACAGATACTCCTGTTTTGTCCATAACCTAAACTGAAAGCATATTTTTGTTTCAATTCATCAAAACTCTTGTACATGTGTTTAACTCCATCCTTAATCAACAAGCTTTTAGCCATGAGTTTAGGTCTCATTAAAGTCATTGCGACTTAAACAGATGCAAATGGCAGGGCCGGCAACAGACTTTGGTAATGTGTACGTCGGAGTGTGTATGTGGGAGAGGGGACTCATCTTTGGGCCAACCTGGAAGGAGTGGACCAAGAAGCAACCAGCACTCAGTGCTGCCTGGGCTGTGCTATGAGGGGGGCTCCAGTGGCGATTTAAAGGGCTCAGGGCTCCGGCCACTATTACTGCCACAATAGCAGCAACCCAGAGTCCTGGGCCCTTTTAAATTGCTGGGCCCCAGGGCAGCTGCCTGTCCCCATATTAGCAGCCCTGCTAAATGGAGATGGTTTGCTAAATCAGACATTACATTTTAATCTGGAATGAGAACCTTCTCCTACTAAAAGTAACAAAAGATCCCAGTAATTGCACTTCACAGTGTCCTTAGATAAAAGACCTCCTCGAGTCAAGTCCTGGCATCATCACTAAATTGCTGGATGACCTTGAGCAAAACACTTCCACGTAATCCAACTCCCACTGACTCCAATGGGAGCTGGATTAGCTCTTAATCTATGTGGGTCAGTCTCCCCCCACACACACACACCGTGCAAGATGTGCCCAGTCGGATGTACCCCGTACAGGGGAGTGCTGAGTTTTTAATTAGTGCTTCTAAAGCACTTTGAGATCCTTGACTCAAAAAGGCACTAAATGTGACCGGAGCAGGGTTATTCTTCTAAAAATTGCTACTCTATGCTGAGATTGTGTAGCAATGCTGCAGCTCTCAACAGAGCAGAGCACCCGTACTCTGGTAAGTAGGCATTCGAAGTGTCCTGGGGGCATGCAAAAATGGAGGCACCCAAGACCACCTGTCACGTTTGAAAATTTTGGCCTCTATTAATATATAAAAGTTTGGCTCAACACCTTAAAATAAAGTCAAGTCAAACTCAGGTTTGCAGCAGCTATTCATGAGAAAGTTGTCAAAACACAACTCTTAGCGACTGCATCCAGGGCTTGTTGGAGCTCAAAAAGGAGCACTAAATTGTACATGTTTATCACACGTCTCATCTGTAGAATCCTGGAGGGCTTTACAACCAAACCAATTACACACAAGGATCACCAGCCACCGAAATGCAGCCACTTCTAGAGTGACCCGTAGCAAATGTACAGCAAACAAGTGATGAAAAACACCGTAGCCAGCAGAGGCTTCAAGGGCAATTTAGGTGAGAAGAATGCAATCTCCTGAGTCACAGTTTGGCCAGGACACCAAGTTTAAACAGCCCTGATCTTGCCCAACTTTTTCAGAAAAAATTTAGTGATATCAGAACTTTGGTTTTACATCTCATTGAAACACAGCATTGTCAGAAGCAGGGTATTCTCAGTACTGTGCTGGGGATTTTGTCAGCACTGACTAGAGGAAAGAGTGCCACCTACTGAATCTTTCTAATACCTATTTATAGGCATCAGACCACTGGATGAAGTTTACATACTTACGAACTGTGAGCATCCCCTTGTGGAACCCTATTGGCTGTCCTCAGAATCTTTCCATTTTGTCAGTCAATATATGGTCCTTGCCATTATTGTAACACAGCCTTTGCGCTATTATGTACTCATGCTTCCAGTATCCTGTAATAAAACTTAAGTGGGATAACTCAGAAGACTTTCCATTCCTTCCTCTCACCCCCACATACAGTGCTTTGGGATCTGAGGTTAGACTGTTGTTTGAAAAGCCACTTTTCTCTAAACTTTCATAGCCAGGTGTTTTTGTTTTCAGAAAGGTTGTCAGTGCTTGGATGACTCCTTCTGTAAAAAGCAGAGAGAATCATAGGTGAAGAGATTTCTGTTTTCTGTTTTTGATCTGAGGAAGTGGGTCTGGCCCACGAAAGCTCATCACCTAATAAACCATCTTGTTAGTCTTTAAAGTGCTACACAGTCCTGTTTTTTGTTTCAGCTACACCAGACTAACACGGCTACATTTCTATCACCGTTTTCTAAGCTTAGTGTTATTTTAGGGTATGTATACACAGCTGGCAGTTATTTTGAAATAATGTTGAAATACTGTGACGCTGGAGGACTTGTTACTCCAACTCCTGTAACCCTCATTGTACGAGGAGTAAGGGAAGTCAGACGAAGAGTTCTCTATTTCAAAATAAGTGCTGCGCAGATGCTCCCAATTTCGAAATAAGATATACAATTGGCGTAGCTCAATTTGTATAGCTTATTTTGAGTTAAGCCCTGCTGTGTAGATGCACCTTTACTCTTTTTTCTTTTTGCTAAATTTAGCCTGTAAGTTTAGCTATCTAAGATAATAAAGAGAAGGTGAGACCACTAGAAAGGTATGTTTTTTACAGTGTCTTAACTAATTTCCATACCTGATATTTTAGGATCATACAACGAGAAACATCAACTTCCTATTACCTAATCCCTCATTCAGATGGGGGGATTTTTCTACAGCAGGGGTGGACAAATATTGGCCCACAGACCAGATCCGGTCCACCAGGTTTGACCCCTGGAAATCTGCCACTGCTATATTTAAGTACATCAAGAGGGAGGAGACAAAACCCTTAACCATCAAAAGACCAGCTTGGCTTAACAAGGAGATCTTGCATGATCTCAAAATAAAAAAGGAGTCATATAAAAAATGGAAACTAGGACAACTAACAAAGGATGAATATAGGCAAGCAACACGGGAATGCAGGGGCAAGATTAGAAAGGCAAAGGCACAAAATGAGATCAAACTAGCTACAGGCATAAAGGGAAACAAGAAGACCTTTTATAAATACATTAAAAGGAAGAGGAAGACCAAGGACAGGGTAGGCCCACTGCTTAGTGAGGAGGGAGAAGCAGTAACAGGGAACTTGGAAATGGCGGAGATGCTCAATGACTTCTTTGTTTCGGTCTTCACCGAGAAGTCTGGAGGTGTGCCTAACGTAGTGAATACAAGCAGAGAGAGGGTAAGTTTAGAAGATAGGATACACAAAGAACAAGTTAAAAATCACTTAGGAAAGTGAGATGTCAGCATGTCACCAGGTCCTGATGAAATGCATCCCAGGATACTCAAGGAGCTGATAGAGGAGGTATCTGAGCCTTTAGCTATGATCTTTGAAAAATCATGGCAGACAGGGGAGATTCCAGAAGACTGGAAAAGGGCAAATATTGTGCCCATCTATAAAAAGGGGAATAAGAACAACCCAGGAAACTACAGACCGGTCAGTTTAACGTCTGTCCCAAGGAAGATAATGGAGCAGGTAATTAAGGAAATCATATGCAAACACTTGGAAGGTAATAAAGTGATAGGGAATAGCCAGCATGGGTTTGTGAAGAACAAGTCATGCCAAACTAATCTGATAGCTTTCTTTGATAAGATAACGAGCCTTGTGGATAAGGGAGAAGCGGTGGATGTCATATACCTAGACTTTAGTAAGGCATTTGATACGGTCTCGCATGATATTCTTATTGATAAACTAGGCAAATATAACTTAGATAGGGCCACGATAAGGTGGGTGCATAATTGGCTGGATAACCGTAGTCAGAGAGTTGTTGTTAACGGTTCTAAATCCTGCTGGAAAGGGATAACAAGTGGAGTTCCTCAAGGGTCTGTTTTGGGACCCGTACTGTTCAATATCTTCATCAATGATGTAGATATTGGGATAGAGAGTACGTTTATTAAGTTTGCAGATGATACCAAACTGGGTGGGGTTGCGACTTCTTTGGAGGATAGGGACATAATTCAAAATGACCTTAGCAAGTTAGAGAAATGGTCAGAGGTAAACAGGATGAGGTTTAATAAAGAGAAATGCAAAGTGCTCCACTTAGGAAGGAACAATCAGTTCCATACATACAAGATGGGAAGCGACTGTCTAGGAAGGAGCATGGCGGAAAGGGATCTAGGGGTCATAGTGGACCACAAGTTGAATATGAGTCAACAGTGTGATGCTGTTGCAAAAAAAGCAAATGTGATTCTAGGTTGTATCAACAGGTGTGTTGTAAGCAAAACTCGTGAAGTCATTCTGCCGCTCTACTCTGCATTAGTTAGGCCTCAGCTGGAGTACTGTGTCCAGTTCTGGGCGCCACATTTCAAGAAAGATGTGGAGAAATTGGAAAGGGTACAGAGAAGAGCGACAAGAATGATTAAAGGTTTAGAGAACATGACCTATGAAGCCAGGCTTCATGAACTGGGCTTGTTTGGTTTGGAAAAAAGAAGATTAAGGGGGGACATGATAGCGGTTTTCAAATATCTAAAAGGGTGTCACAAGGAGGAAGGAGAAAATTTGTTCCTCTTGGTTTCTGAGGACAGGACAAGGAGTAATGGGCTTAAAGTGCAGCAGGGGAGGTTTAGATTGGACATTAGGAAAAAATTCCTAACTGTCAGGGTGGTCAAATATTGGAATAAATTGCCAAGGGAGGTGGTGGAATCTCCCTCTCTGGAGATATTTAAGAACAGGTTAGATAGACATCTGTCAGAGATGGTGTAGACAGAGCTTGGTCCTGCCTTGAGGGTGGGGGGCTGGACTCGATGACCTCTTGAGGTCCCTTCCAGTCCTATGATTCTATGATCATCTAATATATAAAGGAGAATGTTTGTAAGTTTGTGCACTAATAACTTGGACATTATAAGAGCTACCGCAACCAAACTTTGCATGAGAGAACCTTTCATCCAGGAGAAGATTTTAAGGAACTTTTGGACCCGATCGGGCCAGAGCTCAAGCTGTAAAAAACAAAAAGTAACCCGCCGCGCTGCAGGCACCTCCCCGTCCACCCTAGGTCCTGTGCTCGCTGTCTGTGGCCCCCAGTGCTGTTGAGGACTCGCCCCTTCCCGCCCATGAGGTTACATAAGCGACCCTCTTTCCCCTGCCCCACTCTGGCACACAGTGTCCTGACCCCCATGCGCGCAACAGCTCAGGCACCCGCCCTGTTCCCCACAGCACCTGCAGCCCTGGGAGCGAGCTGGGGAGCCCCTCCCACGTGTAACCTCCCCTCCACCCAGGGTCACACCTCCCCCCCATACCTGGGGATGACGTGGACCTATATTTTAATCCCTATAGAAATCAGTGCAACTTTTCTACCATTCAAAAAAAGATAATGGACTACTGTTTTTCTACATTTTGTTCTTCCGGTTTCCCAAGCAACGCCGGGTAACTCCAGCTAGTTTAGTATATTTAAGATAATATTATGTCCTCGAAATACACTGTAGAACAAAGGTGGGCAATAAAACAGTAGCTGTTTGTCAGGTGTAGCTCCCCAGCAGGTCGCCACCATTGTATTTATCTACATCTCCTCAGGTATGGGCGATTGCAGCTCCTGTTGGCCACAGATTACTGTTTCAGGCCAATGGGAGCTGCAGGAAGCAGTGTCCCGGTCTGCACCGCTTCCTGCAGCTCCCATTGCATAGGAACAGCGCTCTGCGGTCAATGGGAGCTGCAAGGGCTGGTTCTTGTGGATGTGCAGGTAAATATTATGTGGCAGAGCACCAGGGGCTAAACCTGATGAACACCTCTGTTCTACAATGTATTTTGAGGACTCAATATTGTCTTAAATATGTTACATGATGGCTAAAGGTTTTGTCCCCGTCCCTTTGATGTCTGGCCTATTTTTTTTTTTTTTTAACACAGATCAGGATTCTTCTGGGGAGAAAAAGAAAGGCAAAGAAGATATGTATGAATGAAAAAAAATATGGAGGACAAATACTTAACCTCACCCTACCACAAGATTTCAGACCTTCTTTACACATCAGAAAGGGGGGGAGTCTCATTTTCCCCATTTGCAAATAACTAAGTAGAATATAATTAAACGTGCCCTGAAATATTCTCCACTTCTAAGCTGACATTTGTGTAAGGTTGGTGGATTACACAATTTCTGTGCATTATTTTATATCATTTAAATTTGCAGATTGCTTTGGAAACAAAACAGAAGTAATCTGTTACAAAGACACTATGTACGAGGACTCGGCAACAAAGGTAAGATACTGGAAAAACATAAATGTTCTACCAATTTTCTGAAGGGCTAAAATTTAAAAAAACGTAAAACAAACCCATAATTAGGATAAAGTAGCCAATAAATTTCCCCATGCTGAATCCTGTAAGAGCAGAAGCCCTGATATTATTGCACTTTCCTATAGGGTCAAACCTACCTTAACAGCTCAAGTGCAACTTCAGTTTCTTTTCGACTTTTTTCAGTGATTGGGTAGAAGAGGAGTACAGATAAGCCTATCATGATGAGGATGGCAGGGACTGCTCCAATCAGAATTTTCAATGTAAGGATCACAATGCTGGTCTGTCTGCACATCCCTGTTTTATAACCAGCAAACCTATAAGGCACACAGATGGACATGGTTGTTATTCACGTGGTTATGAGAAGGCCTTTCCCCCATCTCCTGGCCTCCCCCCACCAAGGCTTTGTTTACACTGGCAATGAGGCTATGTCTAGACTGCAGGCTTCTTTCGAAAGAGGCTCTTTCGAAAGATCGCGTCTAGACTGCAGGCGGATCTTTCGAAAGAGAAATCCACTTTTTCGAAAGAGAGCACCCAGCGAGTCTGGATGCTCTCTTTCGAAGACGGCCTCTTTACATTGAAGAACGCCTTCTTTCGAAAGAGGAACTTTCGAAAGAAGGCGTTCTTCCTTGTAAATTGAGGTTTACCGCCATCGAAAGAAAAGCCGCGTTCTTTCGAAATAATTTCGAAAGAACGCGGCTTGAGTCTGGACGCAGGGGAAGTTCTTTCGAAAAAAGGCTACTTTTTTCGAAAGAACCCCTGAGTCTGGACACGGCCTGAGTGTCACAGGCACTTAACTCCCATCCCCCAAGACAAAAGCTTTGATATGGCAAGTGATAGTGTGAACAGCGCTTTGGCAAAGCAAATACAGTACCACTCATTTGTTGGCAAAACTGCCCACCAACTCTAAACGCTCCCTGACTTTTAGTTACATGGCCATGTCACTAGAAGTTGTGTAGTGTAGACAACACTTAGGTGTCTGCTCCACTTGCTTCCTGCTCCTCCTCTTGCTCTTTTTATATCTTATCTGCTCCTTTGGGGTGCCAGTCCTACAGATACCAACATGTACTTTATCAGTGATTTCCACAGGAGCAGGTTTTGGCCCTTTGCCCCTTTACTCCCACTTCTTGTCTTTGAGCCTTCTTTGAAATAATTTCATTACCTTTATGCAGCTGAAATATGGAATTCCATGCAGTTGTTACTACTGTACAGACTTAATTGTTAATAAAGAGGAACAATAGTGAAATGTAACCCTATATAGCTAGGGTTGACAGGGTTACATTTTTACTGGTAAATGTTGATTTCACTGTCCACACACAAGCTGATGAAAAAAATATTTCCATTGACAATAATCAAAATTTACAGCTAGGCAAAGCAAGTTCTTCTTCACACAGTGCAGTCAATCTGTGGAACTCCTTGCCTGAGGAGGTTGTGAAGGCTAGGACTATAACAGGGTTTAAAAGAGTACTAGATAAATTCATGGAGGTTAAGTCCATTAATGGCTATTAGCCAGTATGGGCAAGGAATGGTGTCCCTAGCCTCTGTTTGTCAGAGTGTGAAGACGGATGGCAGGAGAGAGATGGCTTTATCATTACCTGTTCAATTCACTCCCTCTGGGACACCTGGCATTGGCCACTGTTGGCAGACAGGGTACTGGGCTGAATAGACCTTGGTCTGACCCAGTATGGCCAATTCTGCTTGAGAAAATGAGTTTTGATTTTTAAGAAGAGCTACTTTGTATATTTTAACGTGATGTTGACAATTTTGTTTTTAATTATTACAAAGCTTTAGCTTTTGAATCTTAACATCTGCTACCTTAAATAATTGACTAATCTCTCTCCATAATTGCCCACAACTGTGAAACTTGAATTAGATAACACATTTTAAAAAGCTTAAATAAATGTTATTATCCATCAAAATTATAAAAAATCAAATTCTGCCAAATCTCGCTATAGTGGAGCTTGTCTGTCAAGTGAAGTGTATAGCTACTCAACAAAGCTCTGAAGCCTGTGCTTAACTTTAAATGAAGGTGAGTAGTCCCACTGGCATCAATAGAAGTTCTTACCTCCTTAAAGATAAACAGGGACAGTATTACTCTTGCGCTTAAAGTCAAGCATGTGCTTATGTGATTGGCTGAATCAGGGCCAAGATGTAGACAGTATTACAATTACGGTTGCCCAGAGCTATTTGGTGCCAATTTGAGGAATTATTCTGTTTCACCCTGAACGTGTACCTATGAAAAATTATTACCATTTTCCATCAAAATGCCTCCTATGCTCTCCCATAAATATCAGCTCTGGGCTCCAGCAGATGGCAAACTGCTGGGAGTTTGCTAACTGGAGTGAAGTACCGTTAATCAGCTGACAGTAATTCTGTTAGTTATGAGCGCTCTGTACGTAGTTATTAAAACACAAGGAGACGTGTTTTCCTGGGGAAAAAAGCACTGCGGCATCTGCTGTAAGTTCGTAACAGCTTGAGGACGGATAAATACTGACAAGTGGTTCCCCGTGTAGTCTACACTGAGGCCACCACATTCCATCTTCTTGTTATTTTGGTTCTCCAGTCTTACGCTGGAGTAGCAATAGCAAAAGACACACAGTTCTATCATAACCTCCGAATGAGTCTTGAGTTCCTGCTCTTCATAAAGTGATCTCTAGGATGCAAGGCAAGGTCATCATGAAGGGGAGGTACGGTAGGTAACACGGGTTCAAGAGTGTGAAAGGCAACTTAAATCTGCATAGTAGTGACAATTTCCACTTTTCAAGCACATTTCAGAAAATCAGCTTCATTACCTTGTCCATTAATCAGATATTAGAAATGGTAATGCACAGAACTTGTAGGGGAACATTTTAACCTTCCTGGACACTCATTAATGGATTTAAAAGAGGCCATTCTTCTACAAAGGAATTTCACAAGCCAACTGCAGAGAGAGTACAGAATCAAACTTCATTTACAAATTTGACATTGTATGCTGGGTCTTGAACAAAGACTTGAACTGGATGACCCATTGTAAAATCTGCTGTCCTTACATTCAACACCTAGTTGACAAAAAAGCTAAGTATGGGACACTTCCAGACCACTCAGGTAGCCTCATTAGCACCAGCACTGCAATTGACAAGTATCCCGCCCCCCCCCTTCTTTTTTTGTTATAAATTGTGAGGGTCCCCCCCTTTTTTTCCCCTTTACTCAAGCTCATCTGATGAAGTGGGTTTTGCCCACAGAAGCTCATGATACTGTATAGACTTGTTAGTCTCTAAGCTGCAACAGGATTACTTGTTTTCAAACAATTCTGAACACGTCACCACAAGTCCTGGTGGCCAGAAGTCTGACCTGTCAGATAATTTTCTGTTTAGTATTTGGCCATAATAAATTCAATCTTGCAATTTATGAGACGAGAATGAGGAAACCGGGATTATTTAGTCTACAGAAGAAAAGAATGAGGGGGGATTTGGTAGTAGCCTTCAACTAGCTGAAGGGGGAAGAGGTCCAAAGTGGATGGAACTAGCCTATTCTCAATGGTGGCAGATGACAGAACAAGGAGCAATAGTCTCAAGTTGTAGTAAAGTAGGTCTAGGTTGGGTATTAGGAAAAACTTTTTCACTAGGAGGGTGACAAAGCATTGGAAGAGGTTGCCTAGGGAGGTGGAGAAATCTCCATCCCTAGAGGTTTTTAAGACCCAGCTTGACAAAGCCCTGGCTGGGGCTGATTTAGTTGGGGTCGGTCCTGCTTTGGGCAGGTGGCTGGACTAGATGACCTCCTTGAGGTCTCTTCCAACCTTACGATCCTATGATTCACCCTGTCTATGTCTCCGAGCTCCCTGCTTTTGTGAATGGTGAGAAGGCAATTACCACACAGTACCTCAGAACCCTTTAATACAGCAACTAAATTGATATAAAACATCACTTACTCCAAGCTTGCTGCGGAAATTCCTAATCCAATCCCTGCCGACATCTTGGTAAAGAAGACATATGAAGAATAAAAGATGGTTTCATGCCCCTTTGCATGTGGATTCAGTAGGCGAAAGTGATCAACTACATCAGGCAACATTGACCTTCAGACCAACAAGAGAAATAGCATGTAAAAGCCTCAAGCAGAAGTTTCTGAGTCTTTTAACATACAGCGTTTACACAGTCTTTTGTCTAGGAGGTTTGATTTGTGGAATTAATTATGCAAATGAGATTATTTATTTAAGGTCAGGTATATAGGCCAAGAATTAGAAACAGGTGGCAAAGAATACAGAAACAGGAAAAAAATGGTGTTAACTCTGCATTATTAAGTGAACAGAGGAAACCTAGTAATAGTTGCCATCTAAATGTACAAGTGGGAAGTGGTGGTTGGAATGTAGTTTTGCAGAACCTCATTGGTTCAACTGAATGGTAAAATGTATTAACCAGGGAATGTCAAAATTTGCTGACTGAGGTGGAATATTTTTGAGGGAAGCACTTGTTAAAACATTTGCAATGCACTGCTGGGTAATTTAACCACTAAGCAAAACATTCTTTCAGACTTGATGAAGTTTTGATTTACTATTTTTGCAGGGAGCTAATCAAATACGGAAGGTTACACTGATTGAAAGGAGGACCAAATGTTTTAATAGGAAATGTATGACAACAACAGTTGACAAGACTGCAATATCATCAGAGCATCCCAGTAAAGGAACATAAACCACGAGGAAGAACTTTATTCATATTGCATGGTTATACTATTTACCTTCTTTTAAGTAATAGAAAGGTACAGAAATATCTGAGTTAGATATTGGGTGATTGTAAATCTGTGAGAACTAACAAAGCAACAATGTTAGGACACTAGGGATACAGCTACACTACAAACTTTTTCAGGAAGAGGAAATGTAAATACAATGCTCATATGCATATCTCATGCTCTCATTTGTGTATTCTCTTCTGATCCTTTTTTTTAAGAAGAGGTTTTTGTGCAAAAAAGTGATGTGTAGACGGCTCCTTTTTTCCGCAAAACCCCTCTTTTGCGCAAGAACCCTTATTTGGAGGGTTAAAGGTTTTGCGTAAAAGGGGGGTTTTGCACAAAAAGGCACCGTCTACACAGTGCTTTTTTGCGCAAAAACTTTTTCCGCAAAAAGGATCGGAAGAGAATATGCAAATGAGAGCACAAGATATGGAAATGAGCACTCCATTTGCATTTCCTCTTCTGGAAAAAGTTCATAGTGTAGCTGTAGCCTAAAAGGGCTTATTCGCCCACTGATGCAGAGGATTTAGAGCTCCTGACCCAGAATCAAAGCCTCAAAATACCTACAGAGTCAGCATCTACGCATGTCTCTGTAACATACTCCTGCATTTACTCCCTATCATAGGGTTGCTTTGTAGGGATCTACAGCTTGGTGAATCTTGACCTTGCTACATTCTTAATAGTTTCACATCTTCCAATATAAATTCTGGAGTACTATTAAAAACTAAATCTAAATGACTGATTTATTATTCTCATTATTTCTGGACATATTTAGGTTACTAATTAATGTACAAATATTTTCAGAGAGCATTTACACTTACACATATGTACACGTGACACTGGTTATAACAAACTTATCACATATTTCTCCTGGTCTAAATAAAAGGGAAAACTCTGATTTCTCAGACACCATGGTGTGATGACTGTTGCCAAATTCTGAGTGTTTACAAGGTGAACTCCCAACAGTATGTGTACATACACAAACACATGCACACGCTACATATGTAAGATTTGCCTACCATGGCAACAGCAAAGATGCTGCAATACTCAGACCAGAGACAAAGGCCACCACGTAAGCCAAAACCAGATTTGGGATTGTAACCAGCATGACTGCAAAAGGAATCATCCACTAAGAGAGGGAAAGAAGAATCAGAAGAAAAACAGCAGATAAAATTTATGGAAAGTACATGGCATATAATGGAAAATATATTTTTTCCACACATAAGAGGTGGTATTGTGAAACAGCAGTTTATACATTGCTATGGTCTAATGAAGTTTAAGACTTCAGTGCTCTGAGAGAGCTGTGCTCCCATGGGGTCCTAGTTCATCACTTAACTTAGAGAAAGAAAGGAAGTGATTAGAACCCTGCGGCGAGCTGGGATTGCATGGCTCCTGCAAGACCCACTGCCATAATCGCGGGAGTAGGTAAAATGTACTTTGCTGTGGGCAGAAATGAGTGGCACTTGTGGGATTTGTGGGATCTAAGATTTTTGTAAATATGCAAGAAACAAATGAGGAAGGGAGTGGGATGGGGTACTGCACAGCAACGCAGGTGTGGGATTAAAAAGTAGCCTTGCGCAGGGCTCTAAAAATGACAATACTTTAGAACAGAACATGTCAGTCAGGGCTGCCCATGTCCCCTTTATTTTCAAGAACAGGAACACTTCCATTATAGGCAATGCACGGCAAGGGGCTTTGAGTCATATCTGAATTTAAAATAAACCATTTCACGAGTGAAATCAATTTATTGATTTACAAAGAGCTATGATACACTTTGCTCTTTGATGACTTTCAAAAATCTGGCTCCTAAGTCTGCATAACTAACATTGGGAACGCAATGTGGTCTAGTAGTTAGCAGTTGGACAATGTACCCCGCCACCATCTCCCTGTCTGTCACAGACTCATACTATAACCTCAGGAAAGTCCGGAAGGCCCACATTTCCAGAATTGGAAATCTAAATTTGGATTACCTGGATTTCATTTTCAGCAGCGTGCAGCATCTTCACTTCAATTTGACACAATGGGCTAATAAGTGTTTGAGAATTCCCCATTTAAAATTTGGACAAAGCCATGCTCCCCAGTTGCCCCTGAATTTCATTCCAGTCTTATATTATCACCTCACATTCCAAAGCGCAAAGCTGAGGTGTGCAGAAGATGTTATTTATGTTCAATAACAAACTTTATCGAAAGTTTCTTGGGTTTGTGTTGCTCATTTCAATTCTATATTTGAGGCTTCGTAGTCTGTGGCCTTGAGCAGAGAACTTCCATCTACATGTATAGAGTCTATAGAGTGCTATAGAGTCTATAGAGACCATTTGTTGTTTTTTCAGTTTATCTTGTACAGACAAACTTGGCTAGCCGCGGAAGCTATGATTCTACTGTGTGCTTGCTATTTATTTCTTCTGTAAAGAATGTAGTGATCTTGGACATGTTGCCTACTGGGGTCCAATCCATTTAAACAGGGGACACTTGTCTTACATTTTAAATGCAGGTAAACCCAAAAGAGTAGCAAACTACCTTCCGAGATTACAGGTTCTCAGCATAAACAGCCTTTGTACTCGTCTGCAATACTTGTAGCACAATTATTACTTCACCACAAGAGAGCACTGCAGCAATACAAGACCCACGTTGCCTGCGAAGAATGTGATGATTAACTCTGTGCTCAACGTTGTGTGCACACTTGGGAGCCAAAGCATCCAGAGAGATTTTTAAATCAATAATAATACTGATTTAAAATGGATTTTTCTAGTGAGGAAGAAGCATGACCCAGGACAGGCAGCACTGAAATAATTCTCAAAAGCATCTCTTGTGCGAAGGCAGATTTGGGAGCAGAGTTCTCTAAACTGCAGGAAAAAAATCACTGTAATATGCATGCCATGCAACTCATTTTTTCTACTTCCAAAACAAAAGATGCTTTCAGTTCTCAGGGAATCACTCCCACGCCCCTTATCTGACCCATCAGGAGCAGTGAAAGCAATATTCTATTGTCAGAACATGCATCCCATCCAGAAGAGCTTTACAAACCATGGACAAGCAGCACTATGGAAATGAAGTCACCTTTGGCTGAATGGTAGCAACCTGCATAACACAGTGGCGCAGAAGGAAGGGAAATTTTGGCCAAGAATGTTGGGGCAATCCTTTAGAGAAAGCACTGCATGGGATCCTTATCACCCATGTAGAGCTTAAAAATACTATGCACCAAATAGACTACACATAACTCAGTCTCCCTACCTGCAGAAGGACTGGGTTTACTTTAGTGGGGTTTGAACCAAGAAGTTCAGGTCGTCTATACCTGGTGGTTAGACCACTAAGCCATTCCTTCCAACCAATTTAAGAATGAGGAAGAGTGGTAAAAAAGGAGTCTGTGTTCATCATCTGGAGACAAGATTTAGACTAATAATGCTAAGTCTATACAGCTGCATAATTTTTCAGGTAACTATCCCATTTTCAAGTCACTTCAGAGACTTCACCTAGGCTATGTCTACACTCGCGGCTTCTTGCACGAGTAATATGCAAATGAGGATAAGCGTGGAATATCGCCAAGCCTCATTTGCATACCTAATGAGCCACCATTTTTTTCAGAAGAGGCTCTTGCGCAAGAAGGAGCGTTTACACTGCCCCTTCTTGCGCAAGAAAAAGCCTCTTGCGCAATGCCGTTCTTCCTGAAAAGTAATAGGTGTAATGGCATTGCACAAGAGGGTTTTTCTTGCGCAAGAAGGGGCAGTGTAGACACTCCTTTTTACGCAAGAGCCTCTTCTGAAAAAAATGTTGGCTCATTAGGTATGCAAATGATGCTCGGCGATATTCCACTCAGCCTCATTTGCATATTACTCGCGCAAGAAGCCACGAGTATAGACATAGCCCTAGAGTTTGGGGCAAGTTTGTTTCTCATCTAATCTTACTAACCCATCTCTTGGAAATGTCTCTCGTAAACAGAGTTTATCTGAATTGGTACAATTAAAGATTTGAAATGAATCCCAAAGTCAGGCCAACTTCACCTGGTGTTGGTTTTTAGTAGAAAAGTTTTGAACGGTTCCTGAAGAAGCTGCTATTAACATGTAAAATGCCAGGTTGCAGAGATTTTAATAATGGTTTACTTACGGAAATCCCACAGGCTGCACTTTTCTTGCCAAACTTCTGTAGAAACCACTGCCAGAATGGAATGCTCACCGCTGCTGATACCTATAGATAATGGGAAAATATTTGTACAGTGATGACTAGGTTAAGGATCATCTCCAGACGCTGCAGTGACAGCCTACACTGTACTATGGGAAAGATTTGGACTTAGGAAGGACTTTAGGTTTCCTGCTCCCCTTATCACTAACAGACAACTAAGAATTACAGAAATCAGAGATGAAAAAAAACTTATTACATCATCTATTTCATCTTGTTTCAATGAAGAATTGTCCCATACAGATACACAGAACACTGAGGTGTTTTACAGTGGTAAATGTCTCAAGTGAAGTGAGTCTCGGAGTGACTATTCAAATACATTTTAAGAACAGAAATTTTCTCCCAAAAAGCATTTTAAATTCTCCCGTTCTTAATGAAAACCATAGAAATTAAGACAGAAATGACCTGTTAGGTCATTCAGTCCATTCCCTGATAAATTCTGATGGTACTTCATGTTACTGCGTTCCATTTAAACAGCTGAAAACATTTCAATTAAACACACATGGTGCTTGAAAGGAAAGATGAAGTAAATACAGGATTCACTCTTTTGGGGACAGATATATCTGATATTGCAACTGATCAAAACCAAAATGTCATTCCATTATTCCTAGCTCATATCATCCTAAACAACTGCTTTCCCTCCTTGCCATTTATATCTTCCCCAAGCCTGCAGAGATGAGGGATATATGAAATACCTTTCATAACCAGTATTCTTTGAGATGTGTGGTTCCCATCTGTACTACACTGTGGGGTATGCACGTGCACCATGCACCTGAGACTGCAAGATTTTTGCTAGCAAAGTCTGTTGGTCCACACCAGCACTTTTTCCTCTCACCATGCTCTGATGCAAGGGTATAAAGGACAGCGTGGCCTGACCACCTCTCCAGTTCTATCTATACTGGGGTGGGCAATAAGCCAGAGGCAGTTCTCCAGCGTTAGCCCCTGGTGGGACACTGGAACATTATTTATCTGCACATCTGTAGGTACAGCTTCTTGCGGCTCCTGTTGGCCATGGATTGCCATTCCCGGCCAATGGGAGCAGTGGGAAGGTGAGGACACCACTTCCCGCAGTTCCCATGACCTGGGAACGGTGATCCGCAGCAAGTGGAGCTTCAAGCATCTGTTCCTGAGGACACAGAGGTAAATAAAGTGTCCATCGGCCTATCATGGGCTAGCCCTGGCGAACCATGTCCAGCCTGTGGACCGCTTATTGCTTATCGCCCCGATCTACACCGTAAAACAAGTGCTATTGTGATCTGAAGCAAAAGAGGGTAGGTAACTGATTACAGAAGGGAGCACACATTTTAAAGAAGGCCAATCACAAAAGGCAGGTAATCTTTCAGCATCTGTAGGAATGCTGGCCCAAAGGGTGTAATATTACACAGACCTGCCTTGAGTGCAGGGGACTGGACGAGATGGCTTACTGAGGTCCCTTCCAGTCCTACACTTCTGTGGTCAGCTGAGGAGACTTGCACCAAGACACAAGTGTCTTGTGAAGATATGAATAGAATGTCACCAGGCTGTTTTACATACATAAAGGAGGGGAACTTCTCGAAGTGAAGCCACTGGAGCACCTTTTTGCTCTGGTGGAGAAGGCCTTTGCCCTGCCAGGTGGAGATACAGGAGATGACTGGTGAAAGGACAAGATAAATCCTCTTGGATAGCCTTTGTGAAGATAATACTCGTCCTTCCTTTGTAGGGCCACAAAGAGCCCAGTTAGTCTCATAAAGGTCTCTGTTCTCTGAAGATAGAATGCTAATGCCCAAGGTACATCCAGGAAATGGAGTTTCTGATCCTAACTGTCGGTATGAGGCTTATAAAAAAGATACACAAAAGTATATAGTCCTGAAATTGCTTTGGGCACCAACTGAAGGTGCAGTCTCAAGGAAACCTGATCCTTATAGAACATGATGGACATTCATAAGAACTTAAGGTAAGAGTGGGATGAGGCAAGGGGAGGAAGAGAGTATCTCCAATTTCCCATCCACGGGAGTAGAAGAACATCTCTCATGGAATTATGACTGTACCCCTTCCAGCACAGTATATTGTGCTTTTCTTGTCCTGAGACACAAATAGTTCAGAAATGGGGATCTCCGATTCTGGACCTATGTCCTTCATGAATGAATTGTGACTCTCCCATTTGTCAGCCATCAAGAAGTACGGAGACTCTTTGCTCTTGCATTGCGCATTCCTGAAATGTGAACGGCTGACAAGCACCAATTCCAGAGGAACACTGCCCCTGTGAAAAGGGTTCAGATCTTGCGTCTCCTTGCTTGTGAATGTAGAACACAGCTGTCATATCCCCTCACACTATCTGAATGTTCTGAGAATGAACAAATGGTAAAAATTGTTTGCCAGCCTCTGAGACAGCTCTCAGTTCTATGAGATTTTTGTGCACCCTGGATTCACAATGTGTCCGTGTGTCTTGTGTTGTTTGTTCAGATGTGTACTCCAGGTTACTGAGGGGCCTCTACAATTAGGACCTGTTCTCTGACCAGCCACCAAACCCAGTATCTAGGTGAGGGGTGTAACTCAGAGCATGTCTAAACTACATTCCTCTTTCGAAAGAGGGATGTAAATTAGACAGAGCGAAATTGCAAATGAAGCTGGGATTTGAATTTCCCATGCTTAATTTGCATAATGGCGGTTTCTCTTTCAAAATACCCTTTTTCAAAAGAACGCGCAGCTGCCATTATGCAAATGAAGCGCAGGAAATTCAAATCCCGGCTTCATTTGCAATTGAAGAGGTATGTGTGAAATCAAGACTCTCTTGTGGGGAGCTGTGAAATATTCTTTTCTCTTTAGGGATGGGTTTGTTGAAGCCAACGTGACCATCCTGAATCTTTGGCTGAAGTCACTGAGGTGCAGCAGGTGTAATGTGGGTTTCTATCCTCCTTTCTTCCTCAGGATTAGAAAATATTTGGAATAAAA
The DNA here is from genome assembly GCF_049634645.1 of Pelodiscus sinensis. Lineage (NCBI taxonomy): Eukaryota > Metazoa > Chordata > Testudines > Trionychidae > Pelodiscus > Pelodiscus sinensis. Next base: position 14,639,210 of record NC_134713.1, read on the forward strand.
GCCCCTTCCCTGACGATGATATAGACTCAGTGGCTCCTCACAGTAGGGAGTTTCCTTATCTTGAATAAGAATATTCTTAAAAGGGACAGGGAAGCAGGCTTTGGAGGGAGAGGAGAGAGAAACTCTACAGTGTAACCAAAGTGGATAGTATTGAGAACTCATTTGTCTGTGATTATCCTCCACTATATATGGGAGAACTGAGCGAGGCAGCCATCATAATGGACCTCTGAGGTGGAAGGACCTGGCATTGGCATCTCTCAAAAGTCCTGTCACAAGTACTTCTTAACCAGCAGTTACAGTTAGAAAGGAAAGGCAGGAGTAGTACAACCTGTTCCACTGCATCCTCTGATGTGTTCGTGGCAGTTCATATCCTCCTCGGTGAAAGAAGGGCAATGATATTGGTCTGGGTTTATAAGGTTGCTTTGTGTATTTTTTCTTGAGCACTGGGGTGGATATCCGTAAGGAAAGATAGATTACCACTGACTCATTGGATTTCTGACTAAACAACTAGTTACCCACAAAGGGCAAATCCTTCACAATGGACTACTGTTCCCTGAGTAAACCTGAGGAATGAAGCCAGCACTCCCTGTGCAGAATGATGGCGGCTGCCATCCATCTAGATGCAACAGATACAACTTCAATAGCAGCATTAAAATGGGGTTGCAACCCACTTTGGAGTCCCAACTCACAGTTTGAAAACCGCTGGTCTACATGAAGCATTTCCCGCAGACAGATGCCCCAGCAATTACACATTAAACTTTCTATTTACCTTCAGAGGGCTTTAATTAGAAGCATGAGAACTGCAGTATTTCACCAACATACACTCAGAGGGAGGAACGCATTACAGGAGCAATTCGTAGCTTTGTTGCAAGGAATAACCCACATATGTAAGACTGGACAGAACTCCACCCAAGAGCACCAAGGAAGAGGGTTCTGTAAAGGGACCTGTGAAGCAGCTCTCATGCCTTTAAATAGGAATTCACTCCATCTGTTGATATTTTAAATATTTATCCCTGCAGGCTACCTATTCACGTGTATGAATGAACAAAGGAAACTTCTTTAATTCTCAGCATATCAGACTGGTGAAAGGGAAAGAGAAGCTAAAATTCCAGACCTCCACTCACGGTTCACCTTTTCAAGGGGCAGCAAGTGGCTTGTAAGTATAGGTGAACATTCCAGAACTTTTCTCTCCCTGAAAAGTTCTACAACATCCACTAAGAATGGAACTGTGATCAAACTCAATAGCCAGAAGGTGCTAGCAACCTGTGGGCATTTGACCTGAGCTGCGCAGGCACAAGCTGCTCCACGAAACAAACCCCTCTGCCAAAGAAATAAAATTCAACCCCGCTTCTCCCACCTCTCCCCAAAAAAGGCTTATCTGTTTCAATGCAACTCACCAAGATGGTCACCACTAAATACTGGAAGTGATTGTGAAGGTTGGCTGCATGGGTGCAAAACAGGACAAAATTGCTCTGCTCAAGCTGTGAGAAGATGACAACAGTAACCACAAAAACAAAACACCGAAAAGAATGTCATTACATCATCACTGATAAAACAATCAGTTACTAAAAAAATAATTCAAGTTTTTAGGCTCTGATTCTGTTCTCACGTATGCCTCTTTAAATCAGGAGTTTACTTCAGTATCTTCAGTGAAGTTATGTCAAAGCAAAGCTGCGGTAAACTGACAGAAGGATCACGCCCTGAATGTAGCAAACTAGTAAATTGCAATATGGAAGACTAGTTTATTAGAAGGGGATTGGAGTCTATTGGCAATCTTGGATTTCCCCTAAACTGTAGCTATGTAGTTACAGATAGCAGTTTGCTGTACATGGTTGCACTCTCCTTCCACACACTGCCTTTTAGACAGCAGTGCCATGAGTCTTTTAACAGAAGCTGTGGCTCCTAAGCAATTGACTCTCCCCTTCAGCTGAAATTAATCACGACAACCCTGTGAAGTGCAGTAACTGATCTGGAGTGACTTAATGATGTTGCTTATATAGTACAGGGGCCCTGGCTCAGGATCAGATATCCCCACTATTATACAGATAGGTGCATCACAAGAATTATGCAGGATTTTTAGAGTTCAGGGCGGGGCTCAGAACAGAAGTCCTGGTCCAGGCCTATCTCTGGCTATTCTGGGAAGGTGGAGAAGGCCTAGAGAAGAACATGTTCCTTGCACTAAAGTTTGATTAACTACAGTTCCTTTGAGATTAACAGCAGCTTTTTTGGTAATGTACAAATTAGGCCAAGTATCCATGGGGAGATTTCTGCCGCCTCCCCTCTTCCCCAGGGTCTTCACCTCGTGCCACAGCCTGCTGTGCTCTCATTTAAGATGTGGAAAAATGCCACACTGGGATCAGATCCACCAGAACTTTGGGTACGTCTAGACTACATACCTCTGTCGCCAGAGGCATGTAGATTAGGCTACCAGACATAGTAAAATGAAGCTGCGATTTAAATAATGGCAGCTTCATTTAAATTTACATGGCTGCCGCCCTGAGCCGACAAACAGCTGATCAGCTGTTTGTCGGCTCGGCGTGATAGTCTGGACGCGCGGGTGTCGACATCAAAGGTATTTGTCGACCACCCAGGTAAACCTCATCCCAGGAGGCATACCTGGGTGGTCGACAAATACCTCTGATGTCGACACCCGCGCGTCCAGACTATCGCGCTGAGCCGACAAACAGCTGATCAGCTGTTTGTTGGCTCAGCGCGGCAGCCATGTAAATTTAAATGAAGCGGCGATTATTTAAATCGCCGCTTCATTTTATTATGTCTGGTAGCCTAATCTACATGCCTCTGGCGACAGAGGCATGTAGTCTAGACGTACCCTTTGTCTCCCTATTCCTTCACCTTCTGCCCTCACTTCAAAATAATGCCCCCAGACAGACAATAGCAAGTGCTGCACATACCCGCCAAACTGGAGCAAGAGAGCTCAGAACGGCAGCCTGCCTTCCCCCACCTCTCTAAGACTAGGGTTCTAAAATCCCGATTAATCTTAATCCTGAGCAGGGGACCGCTCCGATGGGGCTTTGGTTTAATGTAGAACACGCTATAGAAAAGCTTTGGGAGAAGTGAAAAAGCATTCCCTAGCTGATTAAAACTAGGAGATTTTAGGTAGGTTGAATATAATGAAACAAACTGGGCCTTTTATGAAAAAAGCCGCAGAAGCTTTAATAAGTGGTCAGGCTTTAGGGTTTTTTTCCCCGTTTGAAAGATATCGTCTCCAGCACCACAATGCCCTTTAGCACGACACAGGGCATTAGTTCTATATTAACTCAGAGGGGGGAAAAGCACAATCTACCGAATCACCAGCTCAACTTGCAAGTCTAGGGCTAATTACATTCCAGCAGCTGCTGCTGACTCTTTCATGCTGTGGGTGGAACAAGTCCGAAGTACAGACTTGCAAAGACTGGAGTTACCTGAACGGCTGTTGAGATGAGAAGGAACGAAACTGTAAGCTTCAAGTACGGACCGTGCTTCATTGTGAGTCTCAGTCCCTTAAAGAAAGGAATTGCTTTGTCTGAATTTAAGGCGTAAGGATCTACAAGGGGTGGAATACATAAAATAACGTCATATTTTCCAAAGGTAAGAGGGAAAGAATCACTTTGAAACCCCGACGTATTTGAACTTAACTTACCGTCTCTCTCCTTTACTCCAATGAAAAGGATGAAGGTACCAAACAGATACACCCCTCCTATTACTCCTGCTGCAATCATGTAGACTTCTCTCTTTAAAAGGAAAAAGATTTATTACAGATTAAGAAAGTAAAGCCCGAATGCACTGCTTTGGCTACACAAAAGTAAAATGACCACTACTCTGAGCAAAGCTAAATCATCGATCCCAGGTAGAATTTTAATGCCAGCGTGAGCAAGATTTACATACAAAACAAATCATACAATGGGGATTGTATCATGGTAGGACATAAGCATGTTATACATTTGACCAGAGCAGTCTACAATTTTACAAAGGACAGAGTGATATTTACCGGTGGTCAGCAAAAGCTATGACCATTATGGGAAGTTTGGCGTCCTCAAATTTTTCAGGCTAAGGTAAAGTGAGACTCAAGTCTGAGCTAAGCTTGACAGTATTTCTGGAAAAACCAAACCAGCCCTGCTTTTACTATCTCATTTTTATCTGTAACAATAGCAGGCCCCGATCCCCAGTGATGCTAAGCATCTGAATCATCCAATTAACCTATGATTAGTGCTTAATTTGTATTGAAATAAGTGCTGGGGCTCAAGCGAGATTTTTACATTCCTGATGGAGCAGGTCTGGAGGTGCTGGGGCTACGAACTACCAAATCTAGAGGTCACACAGTTCTGCAAGCCCTGGCACAAATTAAGCACTGGCTCTGGTAGGGTAATTATTGCCTTGGCTATTACCCCATGAAGCCACATTTCTAACAGAGCTGCTTGTGATACAGGGCTAAGATTGTCAAAAGTGATTCGTGATTTTGGATACTTCAGTGTGAGGCTGTCCAATGGAGAGAAAGGACAATCCAGTGGATTCAACTCTCTATTCCATCACAGACTTTCTGTATGACCTTAGGTAAGTTGCCTGTCTCACTCTCCCACCAGTCCCCTTCTGTATGAAAGGCAAAGTAGCATTTCCTTGCCTCCCACGGGTGTTGTAAAGATAAATATCTTACAGCTTGCGAGGCATCTGGGTAATACACTAACAGGTGCCATAAGTAAGCAATAGATGGATTTCAAGACACTGACTTGCAGGAAGTGCAGAGCACCCACCCTCAGAAAATTGGGCCTTGTTAAGGTTTTGTGTGTTTTAGGCACTCAAAAATTAAGGCTCTCCAGGGTATGTCTTCACTGCAGTTAGCTCAAGTAACATTTGAGTGTTACCCTTAACCCAACTCCCATCTATACACAAAAATCTCGAGTTGAAGTTAAGTTGATGTTCTAAACGGGGTGGTCAATAATTTTTCATAGGAGGGACCACTCCAAGTTTTTGGTAAGTAGTCAAGGGCCACACTTCTCTATGGAGTAGGTGCAGGGTCTAAGACAGAGGTTGGATGCAGAAGAGAGCTCGGGGTAGTGGACTGGGGTCCAGGAGAAGGAGTGGGATCTGAGAGGGAGTTTGGATGAAGGAAGGAGCTGTATCTTGGGCAGGGGCTTAGGGTACAAGGGCGGAGGAGAGGATTCTGGCGTGGGGAAGAAGTCCTGGAGGGGGTGCAGGGTCTGGGAAGGAGTTGTGACCTGGGGAAAGGGGATGCAGGGAGTTGGGGTGCCAGAGGCAGGCTCTGGTAGGGAGGTGCTTACCTGGGCAGCTTCCAGTCAGCAGCCCAGTGGGAGCCTCAAACAGACTCCCTGCTTGCTGCAGCCCCAGAGCTCAGAGTGGCTGTCTGCTCCATGTGCCTCTTTGTGAGGCTGGGGAGGGGGACAGGCTTCACACACTGCATCCACCCCCAGCACACTCTCTTAGCCCCCACTGGCCAAAACCAGCCAATGGGAGCTGAGTGATTGTGCTGGGGCAGAGCAGTCAATGGAAATCAGCCAATGGGCACTGAAAAATTGTGCTGGGGGCAGGGAAGCATGCGAAGTTTCCCCTGGCACAGAAAGGCAGATAGAGCAGCCAGCTATTCTGAGTCCTGGGGTTACTCCTTGCCAGAGGGTCCAGACAGGGCAGACTGTGGGCCATATTAAAAGGCTTGGCAGGCTGGATCCAGCCCACTGGCTGTATCTTGCCCGCCTCTGCTCTAAATCCAAGCTACCTGACCCATGGGCCAAGTTTGAGCCTCAAGTGTTGCTAAGGCTCAAGAAAGTAAAGGGGTTACGATAACCCATAAGCAGTTAAACCTACCCCTCTGTGCTGCTGCTAATCCAGTCACGCTGTGTAACGCTAGCGTAGTTCTGAAGTGTGGCAACTTTCACTGGAGCTCAGAGAGCTCAAGTGTTCTACCACGAGCTATCGGAGCCAAGGCCAGTCCTCAGAACAACTTGTCACTTTCTAGCTGAAGACCTTCCCAGGCACCTACAGCCAGCTGTGTGCTCCTCTTCTTTGTGTGAAGAACTTTCACAGCTGCAGACGATTTACAAATAGGATTTACTTCAGGATAAATCTAAGATCTGTAAGTATAAATTTCTACCAACAAGGAAAATGCCCATGAACAAAAGGTCTAGTATGTCAGTAAGCAGGACATGTTTATACAAATGCAACTCTGTTGACACTAGCATTAGACATATACATTAGTCTGTCAGAGCCATGCTGTATGTGTCAAATGGTTTGGAGGTTTTACAAAGGAGACTAATTTAGCTGCAGGTTTTGTAGTCAGCATACTGCAGCCAATATGTCTTCATACTCCAAGGAAGAGGATTCAGGTCAGATGCAAAATTAGTTAATAAAATTCTTATAAGGTATGTGTGTGATGTCCCAACTTTATTTTCACCTTTACTGAATTTTAGGATATTTAGTTACTTTATACATTGATGCTTGGAGAATGTAAAGCTCACATTATGTTTTTGGTAGCTTGCGTTTATTTAATTAGATTAAATGTTCAAACTAAGTAAGGAAATTCCTAGGAAATCTCTACCAAAGAGAGGCACAAGTGTCAGGCAATTCTCTTTGTACAGTTCTCCAACCAGTTCTACATCCACCTTACAGCAGGTTTTTCTAGGCAATAGTTCCCTAGGTTTTTTTAATGAGAAATTCATGTAAGATAGTAACAAAAGCAGTACTAATGCTGCTTGAGAAATTTAGTAAAGTTTGATTTAAGCATGTTTGCTTTGGCATTATATAATGTTGACAATATGTGTTTTAACAGTTAGGCTACGTCTACATTGGCCCCTTTTCCGGAAGGGGCATGTTAATTTCAGTGATCGTAATAGGGAAATCTGCGGGGGATTTAAATATCCCCCGCAGCATTTAAATAAAAATGTCCGCCGCTTTTTTCCGGCTTTTAGAAAAGCCGGAAAAGAGCGTCTACACTGGCCCCGATCCTCCGGAAAAAGCGCCCTTTGAAGTAGGAATAAGATCCTCCGGAAAAGGGCGCTTTTTCCGGAGGATCGGGGCCAGTGTAGACGCTCTTTTCCGGCTTTTCTAAAAGCCGGAAAAAAGCGGCAGACATTTTTATTTAAATGCCGCGGGGGATATTTAAATCCCCCGCGGATTTCCCTATTACGATCGCTGAAATTAACATGCCCCTTCCGGAAAAGGGGCCAATGTAGACGTAGCCTTACAGAACTTTAACGACTTGAATCTCATAGTCCATAGTTTTCATATTCCTTTCTGACCCTCTCCCAGTGTCTTACAGCCACGAACATTTAAATAGATTAAGATATAAAAACATAAACACCCATAAATTGTGCAACTGTGAAAATTTAAATTAATAAAAGTAGATAAAATGTGAAAAATAAGCATTGATATTATGTCCAAAATATCAAAAATATGAATAACATTTTGTGAGCCCTATAAATATACTACACATGTTGAAAATCTAGGAAAAGGGCTGGTGACAGACTTTGCTGGCCCCTGGGCAATGTAGAGGGGGTTTAGCTCTAGGCCCACAGAAGGGATGGAGCCTTGAGAGAAGGGACAGGGCTAGGAGCAAACAGCCCTCATCACCGCCTGGATTACACTGCTCCCCCCACAGCCAGCCCTTATCGCTGCCTGGAGTGTACCACATGGACCTTTGAGAGTAATTTAAAGGGCCTGAAGTCCAGGGCTCTTTTAAATCACGAGGCCCCTCTCTGCTAGCAGCCCTATCTAGGAACCATTTCATCAAAAAAACCCATCAACCAACAATGGTATCTTCTCAAAGAACAGGCCACCTCTCCCATGGACAAGATAAAAGTTTGATACAGGCATGATCTTTCTCAAAAAACAAACAAAAAACAAACAACCCAAATTTTGCAAGACATTTATGTTTTAGAAAGCACCATGGTTGTATACATGAATGTAAGGCTATTCTTTATTCAGAAGAAGGAATTATTCTATAGCTCTGAAAACACATCATAAGCGTAAGTCATAAAAGTGAGCATCTTTCCTCTCTCCTCTCTACAGAGAGACTATTTTTCTGAATTCCAGAAATGTCCTAATCAAAACTGATTTCTTTTATAAAATTTTAACATGTTCCTTCTTTAAACTTAAAGGAGAATATTTATGGCTGGAAAATGTTTTACAGAAGATATTGGTTAATTCTGACTCATCTTTCCTTTTGATAGGCAAACCCTTGTTGTTCCTCCACTTTAAGATGTTTCTTTGAGATGCACATTTGCAAATGTGTTGTATCTAAATGCTAGTTCTTCAAATAACTTCATAAGATCACAATTATGTGACTTGCAAGATGTTTCATGTATATAGTAAGGTCATTTGAATGCTATAAATGGTTAATATAAGAATCCATTTGAGTATAAAATATTGATATTCACTGGAGAATTAATCATTTACCTGGCAATGTTTAAACATCTTGCCAAACTCAAAAAAGGCAAGAAGAACTTCTGCAAAGACTGTTAAGCAGAAAAGACAATACCTTATTTGATGACCACTTAAAAAGAATCTTTAAACTTAATAATAATTTAAATTTTAAAAAGACTACTTTAACAACTGGAATACTTTCTGGATTATGGTTTGACTTACATGAAACAATTTCAAAATCTTGATGGAACTAAAGGAATCTCCCAGAAAATGAACTGAATAAAACAGAGTTAAAACTCTAAAGATGTTCTGAGACTTTCCTGCCACAGAGTCAAAAATCAATACGACTATAAAGATGAAGAATTATGGCTCTACTGCATTTGCCTTAAGTGACTGCATATTCACGAGATGAAGATGCTACCAAGGCAATCCCATAAAGGTGCTAACCCCATGAAAGATGACAGCATCCCATATCTGAATCCAGCCAAGCCCTGAAAGGTGGGTTTTTTCCACAATCAGTGAGAATATGCAAAGTCTCACTCTGAAGTGGGACATGCACTCTTCCAGGTCTGTCCTTGCAAACCGTTATGTGCTTTTCTGCTCTTACACAAGTTCAGCTTTTTTACGTACTCAGTACATCCTGCCCATCTCATCTCTTCAAGCAAGCACACAGCAACAAGCAACCAGACAGGCCAGAAGAACAATGAAGCAACAAGACAGCTTCAAGAAGCAGAACCCTTCTATCTCTGCACTGCTTTCGCAGCGAAATGACATCACTGAGACTTCAGCATCTTTGGCAAGACAGTCTGCAATAGTATTTCCAAGGGATTAGAGTTGTTTCTTATCATTATTTTAAAGAACCATTGAAATATTTTTCTAATTTAAGGCATTAACAGCTCCTCTTTTTAAAAACACTAGATTGCTTTGACTGTGAACTCCAAAAGCAGACATAATCTTGCTAAAAAGAGGGAAAATTGCAAGAGCTATTCTTGCACATCTACTAATGCCCTTCTGCCATGTACATTGGACAAATTGGCCTGTCTCTACACAAAAGAATAAATGGACATTAAGAACAGTAACATACAAAAACCAATAGAAAAGCACAGTTCTAGACTTGAAAGTTGCTATACTTGAGCAAAAAAATTTCAAAAACAGACCGCACAGTGAAACTGCTGATTTCGAACAAACAGAATGCATCTGAATATGAACTGGGAATGGTTCACTTATTACAATAAGTCTCAGAGGGGTAGCCATGTTAGTCTATAACTTTAAAGTCAATGAGCAATTCCATGGCACCTTAGAAACTAACAAATATATTACATCATGAACTTTTGTGGGTACAACCCACTTCATCAGATGAGTACTCTGGGATCAGATGAGAACTCATCTGATGAAGTGGGTTTTACCCATGAACGCTCATGCTATAACAAGGATTACTTGTTTTTATCATTAAAGGAATTTTCCTCTTTAGGTATTCTTACCTTCTTATTACTGTTGGAAGTGGGCCACATCCATCCTGATTTAATGAGCCTCATTAGCACTAATGTAACATTCCCATCTCTATAGGCCTTTTATGCCACTGACTTCATTGAAGCAACTTCTGATTTATACTGGTGCAACTGAGATCACAATCAGGTCAAGACAGTTGCCCTAGGGGGGAGCCATTCACAGTCAATTTATAAATGGACAGATGAGATCAGTGCAGATTGTAACAGTAATAGTAGAGGGATAGTAAGTACAGTAGTAACCATGTCACAACACACAAGCTAACTGTTTCACTCATAATTTTAGATCTGACATGAATCCAGTTCTCAAGAGTAAGGCCCTGATCCAAAATCCATCAAAGATCATGGGAAACTGTCAGTGGGCTTTGGGTCAGTCCTTAGGCATTAACTGCCTTTTATTTCCCCTCAGCTACAAATGGCCCTCATTTGTCCAGTGATTAAGTGACTTGTCCAAGTTTACAAGATTAAATGACTTGTCCTAGTGGGATCCCGTTAATACAGTGTACTTAGATTTTGAGAAAGCTTTTGTCGATGTCCCTCACCAAGTCCCTTAAGCAAAATAAGCTGTCATGAGAGGGAAGGTCCTGCCATGGATTAAAAATTGTTTCCTAGCTTTTAACAAAAGGGTAAGAATAAATATCAGATTTTAGAATGGAGAGAGGTAACTAGTGGTGACCACAGGGGTTTGTTCTGGGATCAGTCCTATTCACCACACTCATAAATGAACCGGAAAAAGATCAAAGCCCAACAAACTGGCAGAACTTGAACATGGTCAGCATCCCTTGATAGAGCTGAAATTCCACCTCTCGTTCTCAGATGCAGAATGCACTCAATGTACAGCAGCAGTCAAAAAAGAGAACAGAATGTTGGGAATCATTAAGAAAGGGACAAATAATAAAGCAGAGATTATCTTATTGCCTCTATGTAAATTCCTGGTACACCCACATTTTGAATAATGTGTGCAGATGCGGTCACCCCATCTCAATAAAGGTATATTGGCTTTGGAAAAGGTTCAGAAAAGGGCAACAAAAATTATTAGGGGTTTGGAACGGGTCCCATATGAAGAGAGATTAAAAAGACTGGGACTTTTCAACTTAGAAAAGAGGAGACTAAGGGGGGTGGATATAACAAAGGTCTATAAAATCATGACTGATGTGGAAAAAGTGAGTAAGGAAAAATTTACTTGTTCCCATAATATAAGAACTAGAGGTCACCAAATTATATGAATAGGTAGCAGGTTTAAAAATACACAAAAATAAGTTTTTCTTCATGCAGCGTACAGTCAACCAGTGGAACTCCTTGCCAGAGGATGTTGTGAAGAACAGCACTTTAACAGAGTTAAAAAAAAACCTAGATAAATTATTTTTTAGACGTCTATTAAAACCCCCCTTAGTCTCCTCTTTTCTAATCTGAAAAGTCCCAGTCTTTTTATTCTCTCTTCATATGGGACACATTCCAAACCCCTAATCATTTCTGTTGCCCTTTTCTGAACCTTTTCCAATGCCAAGATATCTTTTTTGAGATGGGATGACCACATCCATATACACAGCTCTTGTACACTGGCAAGGATAAACATTTAAAGCATCACATAGGATTCTAGGCAGATGCCTCCCATTATTGTTCCTGAAGGAGTCCATGAAAGTAACCCCTTAGTTGCTGCTTTAAAAATATATTCTGTCCAGCTGGACTAAAAGCTATGACTGCTTGAATAAATTTTTTTTTTTTTTTTTTTTTTTTTGCTAATAAGGTTTCTATTTTAAACCGCAAGCTAGTCTTAGGGGAGAGAGAAGGTGGCTGTACCCCTTGCTGCAGTCTATAAGTCTCAGCATCTTCAGCAAAGCTCCCCAGCATAATTTGGTTGTCATGCCAAGAAGCAATTAAAGAAAGAACAGACAGGAAGGCTTGTTCAAAATGAGGCATCCGTCTTGGTTCTGGCGTCACAAACCTCAAGCATGTCAGTCTTCTGTACTTCCCGCAGAATGATGTGCTGTAACCTTAATGATACCTCCCTAAGGGATGTTAGCATCCTTGCACCACCTACACTTACTCCATGAGACTGGAAGCCCAAGGGCTCAGCAAGGTTGGAAGCATTGCTTAGAGAGCTGGAAGAGTTGGCAGCATTTACGGTGAGATTCGCAGCGCAGTGATCAGAGGCATGGGCGCTTGCCACAATCTGTCCGTGGAGCGCAGCTCCAATCAAGGTTCCCAGCACTTCCACGGTCATTCCTGCAACAGGAAGCAGAAACATGTGTTAGGAGCAGTGTTCTCTATAAGGTGTGCATCTGTGCGTCCACACACCAAGAATTTGATGCCCACCCACCTCCTCACCAGGGCCACGCAGTAACTGTTCTGGGGTGGGGCAGCAGGGCAGCCACCCACGGCCCTTGCCCTAGCCTGAGCCCTTCTCCAGGGCTGGAGCAGCAGACAGTGTGGCAGGCAGCAGCCTCTCTGGTGGCTTTGGCCGGGGCCAGAACTGGAGCTGCGATGCGGGCAGCAACAGCTCTTCCAGTGGCCCCAGCCAGGGCCAAAGTGCCACAAAAATAAAACTCTGGCCCCCTGTCTTACCACCAAATCCTTTATGTAAGTCTTTAATTATACATCTTCAGTTATTAATTCTTGGCTTTATTCAGGGCCTGATCTGACTTCCATGGGTTTTAGCAAATTGCCAGTGACTGGGTTAGGAAGTGGGTTGTTATTAAAGCCCTTATTTTACAGATCCTTATGCACCTGCTTAACATTACTCATGAGAATAGTCCCACTGACTTATAAGGAACTGGTCATGTGGGTAAAGTTAGCCATATATGTAAATTTTTGTAGGTGGAAGGTCTAAAATGTAGAATGGAATTTTCTAAAGAGCTCAGTATTGAGATAGCACTGCAAAATTCCCAGGAAGTCAATGGAAGCAGAGTTGTTTGTCTGATTACTCATTCATTATTCTGCTGTTTAAAAAAATGAGGCTTCCAATCAGGAAGCAGAAAAATTAATGTTATTTAGGTGACCAAACACCGACCACTAAAAGGTAATTGTGCATACTAAAACTTGAAAACTTAATGACCATCTCAATCTAAAATGTGTTTTGAACTGTCAGAAGAAGTCTCACAAAAAAGTAATAATCTTGCAGAAAACCAGAACAGTTTGCAAAAGATCTGAAATCAGAAAAAAAAGAATACAATTGCAATGAATAATTCAGTTGGCTCTAGTCTCTACTAGACTGTTCTGGGCAAACATTTTGATGGAAAATGGCTTTTTTGGGAAAATGGACATTTTACAAACATTTTACAAAATGTAGTTGAGTTTTTTTTTGTTTATATTAAAACAAGTCAGTCAGTTGTAATTAACCTACCCACTAAAAAAAATCCATGTTATGCTCTAAATCCCTGTTCCAAATCCCATTGAAGTCAATAGAAAGTTTCCAGTTGGTTTCAATGGATTTTGGGTTAGGCCCATACAACCCTCTTTATCTGCATCGTCCAGATAATTTCATTTTCACGTGTGTATTTAGATTTTAAAGTTTTTGTAGCACAAAATGTTTCCTTTTCAATATTTTTCCCCAGAGCCAAGAAGTTGCTGGCACTTAATACCACTAAGGCTGTGTCTACATTGGCCCCTATTCCGTAATAGGGATGCAAATGTAGCACTTTGGAATAGGCAAATCCGCGGGAGATTTAAATATCCCCCGCGGTATTTGCATTAACATGGCTGCCGCTTTTTTCCAGCTTGTAGATAAGCCGGAGAAAAGCGCCAGTCTGGACGCAATCCTCCAGAAAATAAGCTCTTTTCCGGAGGATCTCTTATTCCTACATCTCTTTTTTTGTTGTTGTTACTCAGAGCAACTTGCATTCTATCCCCTCATCTAGCCTCAAAGCTCCAGGGCATTTAAATGCTCTCTTTCTGCAATTTCTGTCTGGTGGGAAATAACCTGTGTGAATTAACCTGTCTTGTTTTTCTGTCTTGCTACAGGAGCTATCTTCACCAAGGAGACAAGTATCCTAAGAGCAGCACTATTTTGAGGATGGAGAGAATGATAAATTTATCACAGCTCAGCATTAGTGCATGAACTGAAAGGCCTCCAGAGAGATCAAACCAATCAGTTCTCTCATTTTATAATGCCTTTTTTGCCTAGTTCATCATTTCTCAAATGGTGATCCATGAACTATCACTGACTCCAAGTGATGTGTAATCAGTATAACTATAGCATCCTCTTTCCCCCTAAACTGGGTTGCTGAGCACATATCTGAAATTCAGGTTCCTCACTGTTGCATCCTATCAAACTAGATTCAGTTTTCAAACATGCATGACTTAAAGAGCTATTTCCTGGCTTGTGTAAAGAACATTTGGTTTCAAATGTTTGTTATGAGTGCTCTTTTTGGGTTTGGATGAAAGATTGTGCAGAGGTTGTCAGAGCACCCAGCTGGAACTACAGAGACCTGAGTTTGGATCCCTGTTTTGCTACAGACTTCCTGTGTGAATGGAGACAAGTCACTGACTCACCCTATGCCTCAATTCCCCATCTGTGAAATGGGGATAATAATACTGGTCTACTGCACAGAGGTGCTGTGAGGATAACTACGTTAAAATTTGGAGGAGCTCAAACTCTGCAGTAATGGGAGCCATTCCTTGAAAGACAGAGAGGTTCCTGCTTTGAGCTTTCATTCTCCACAGAGTGGAACTATCCAACAACTGCTGCTATCTTCTCAAACAGAGAGGACCATGGAATGGAGAATGTGATACTCTGAGTCGCCTGACACATGTTTTCTTGTTCACTGATGCCAAATTTTACTCCCAACTTGACTGGCTGACCAAAAGTGCTGGTTAGATCCAGATCCAAACATGAGTCTGACTCAAATATTTGGCTGGAGCCCATTCTAAGATTTCAATCAGACATGCCATGCAGAGCTTCAAAAACTGCTGAGCATCTAGTGCAATGCGTAACTACAAACAAGCCACAGCACTGTCTCAGAATGCCTCTTCATTTGTATCCTCTATAGTGGATAGTGAAGGGGTGCTATACCTAATGCTTGCATATAATAATGACACACAAGTCAGCCAGGAATGGACGCCTACACTCACACATTAGGGGGAGAGACCCAAAGGGGGGGAGAGACAATTTTAAAACTGACCTGAAAAAGAGACAAAAATTACTGTGCCCTTATTTATATAGGCCTGTGTGGATATCAGAGGAAATAAAGCCAATGTCAGAGGAGTGGTAATGGCAGCAGCGAAAGCAACTGCCCATCAGACTAAAGCCCATAGCAGCCAACAGCCAGCACAGGCAAATCTTCTGACATGACTCTACCACCCTCCATGCTCAACAGCACTGTCCCTGGAGCATGCAAGCTACTGAGCCTGGTACCTGCCTCATTGGGCAGGGATTGGGGTACTAGAGCCCTGCCAGAGGATCAGCCTGCACCAACCAGATGCTGGCTCCTACAAGTAGTAACCCATTGTACAGTTGCTTTCACTAGTGCTGTTCCTGGGAGAGTTCTGCAGGGTTCTTGATATCCCTTTACAGCCATGGATATCCGAACCCACAGCTCTAGATTTGATATCCACACAGGGCTCTATTTATTTGTTCTTTATGGTGTACAGCATACAGCATACAGAAAGCTTGAAAGGCACTGTAGTTTTAAGGATTTATTTTTCCTTTGGTTTCAAAACAAAGGGAACAGCAAGTCTTGTCTTTCAGAAAGTTCTCCAGGAAAACCAGACAAGAGGTCAATACTTGGTCCTGCCTCAGCAAGTGGGTTTGGACTAGATTACATCTCAAGGTCCCTTCCAGCCCTACGTGTACATGATTCTATGATCAACCAACTGTTTTTTAATAGAGATATTTCTTCCAAACTATCTGATACATGTCACAGTTGAATTACCAAAGATGTCTAGTAATTTTTAGACACTTCTTGGTTCCATGACATCAAATCTACCAGCTCTCCTGTCCCCCCGCAATGGATTAGAAAAAAACCAGAATTTCTCATATAAAATATCCAAACTAAGCAAAAAGAAAAAAACAGAGACTTTCAGGCCTTATCTAAATGTCATTATAAAAATAACCAACACCCATTTTCCCCCACTGTGAATCAAGTATAATTAGCAACCATTACTCATACAGAAATAACTGGCTCTAAAAATTCAGAAAACTCTATAGATAAGAGTAATTTCTTGTGGCTAACTTATGTCCTAAAAGGAAAGGCTGTGGTTATTCTGATAAGCTAACAGTTGTAAAACATGCATGAAAATGGAATTATTTACAAGACACATAAATAAAACCCTTATGATTCCCCATTTTTCCATCAGAGCCTAATAACCCTTTGTCTAGAAAGAACACATTAGCCATGCTAATGTCAGGATACTTCTCTAAATAAAAGGGGACTTCAACCAAATTCAGACATTCAGTTTCAAACAGGAAGCCCATGTCAAACTCACGATATGCTGTTGCTGAGTCTCTCTCCTTCTGGTCTGAGCTGAGAAACATGGTGAGCGCAGAATACGGTACTTGGAATAACTGCACAAAGAAAGAACACCACATGGGAAAGCATTACAGGGTACTCAGGTCCTCTGACAGCCTGGAACAATTTGTGATTAAGCACAGGAGGCCGGCAGGGGCTGCCCTCCCATTGATGCCAGCTACTCTTCTCATCCTGGTGTAACACCAGTCAATGGGCAAGTGCTCGGAGATCAATTTATTTGTATATCTGAAATGTGATAAATCAATGGCTGGTGGATCGATCACTGCAGCGTCAATTCCCCGCATAGTGGAGACAAGCCCAATGGCAAATACTGATGTTTCCTACCAAGCTTTAACTAACCCCTTCTCTCTGACTAGCCCTGAATCATGGGTGGTACCAAAGAGAGAGGATGGAAGGAAGGATGTCACGCTCTGTTTCCTTAGTAAAAACTGAAATCAGAAACAGCATTTTATGAAGGTAACACAGATCTTTTCCTTCAAAAGACAGAGAATAAAATTCTTCCTTATTTAAATTCACTGTGGGCTTCTTGGTAACAGTCTATCCTCACAGAAAACAACAAAGGAACTGAGCAAATACCTCAAGCAAAAACTGAAATACAGCAGACCCTTAAACTTCAAGGGACATGCATGAATAACAGAAGTCCAAGTCACTAAGGGGCTTAAGTATTTGTGATGGCCTGCAGCCACATGACTTCCAGCTGTGATGCAGCTCAGATTTAATCATCTAAGCAAGGTCAAGCTAGGTTGATGTTTGGACAGAGAGCTCTCAGGAACTTCTTTTCAGATTTTTTTTAAATCTGCAAATTACTTTGTCACAGAGATTCACATACACATACCCTGCCTGTGCATGTCTCCTCTCACAACTGGGTTCTCGTTTTGCACATCACCTGAACTCAGCTTCCCTCTGCTCCTGGAAAGCCCCAAATGGGGTGGAAAAGAGAACTGATGCCTCCATGGGTGGAGTTCCTTTGGGGGCTGATCTACACAAGTTTCTGTCTAGGTAACCAGGGTGTGAATCTGCCATGCACCAGCTTGCAAAGCAGTAATGTCCCACCCACACTGCTACAGCACAAGGAGAGTCCTGGAGCATGGCTTAATTGGTACAATACTACTACTCCAAGACATGCACTGTGTTGCAGCAGCATCCGGGGGGGATGTTACTGCACTACATCTGTGCTCTGTAGAGTCATACCCTGGCTTGCTTTGTCAACAAGCCCTGAATCATCAGCATGGCAGCAGGATTTTAGGGGCATGAACTTCTGAAGCAACAACATTGTGTGTGATATGTAAAACCAAGGATCCCTTATATCCTACTGCACTTACTGTAAGAGGAGAGCTCTTAAATCCAGTGCGCTGGTAAAAATCTATCTGGGAAACTACGACTACATGACTTCCCCTGAAAATCAATTGCATATGATTCTTTACTTCCTGTCCTAAACTACTGCCTAGTTTTGCTCTATGCTGCCAAACAGGTATCATGTTTCACCTTATTAATGGCTGCAATTCAGGGACAGGTGAGGTGAACTGAATACATATACAGCGTGCAGGGATAGTCAATTCTTTTTTGTCAAACTCTAAATTTCTTGGTCAACATATAGGCAAGGTCCAGACTCCAGAGAAATCTTTTTTTTTAAACGGATAATCAGGGCTTAAATTCTCATACAGTATTTCTTGGAACCCTTTACGTCCGCCCCAATACACTAGGGGTGTGTCTAGACTACTGAGTTTTGTCGACAAAAGTGGACTTTTGTCGACAAAACTATACCTGTGTCTACACTACCGCTGAGTTCTGTCGACATAACGTCAACAGAACTCAGCAGTTTTGTCGACGCTGGTAAACCTCATTTTACAAGGCATAACACCTTCTGTCAACAGAGTTCTGTCGACAGAAGGTGTTATTGCCTGTAGGGTTGCGTCTAGGGTTTTGTTGACAAAGCAGCTTGATTTGTCGACAGAACTGAATGTGTCTAGACGCTCTATGTCGACAGAAGTTTTGTCGACAGTATCTGTCGACAAAACTTCCGTCGACAAAACCCTGTAGTCTAGACGTACCCTATGGGTACATCTACACTACAGCGTTATTTCAAAATAGTTACTTCGAAATAAGATATTTCGAAATAATGCATCTACACATAAAATGCATTTCGAAATAGCATTTGGCTATTTTGAAATAGCACGTCCACACTGAGTGGACACTGAATCACATTTAAGGCCGGCTGGAACCAGGTCCAGCAGGGCATCAGGTCAGGAGTTACTTTGTGTGGCTGCTGCCTGAGGCTATCTGATGCATGTGCTTAAAAGGGACGCCCCCCTCTCCCGCCAGACAGACAGTTTTCAGGTGTCCCTGCTTGCTTGCCTACCTCGATGAGGGACAGCAAAGCATTTTGTCTCTGTGTGCTCTGGTTGCCCTCACTCAGGACACCACAGCACTCTGCAACATGGAGCCAGAGCTGCCCCTGGGCACTCTGGTGCATCTCATGGACGCATTGCTGTGAGCCTGGCTGCACTTTCAGCAGGCTGCCATCCGGGAGGTCCATTGGGGGCTCTCAGTATCCAGGAGGCCCTGCGTGAGAGCTTCCACCCTGAGGAGCACTAAGAGCCTCCCTGGTCTGCCCCACTGGGGGCTTGTGCCTCATTCCTCGTTCCACTTACTCCTCCCTAACCCCCCTTCCTGATGTCAAATAAAATACATGTATTTTCATGAACACAAACTCTCATATTTAACAAAACCGGGGAGGGAGGGGGTTGAAACTCTGGTGAGACTGGGGAAAGGAGGCAGGAGAGGGGAGGAGAGAGGTTGGGAGTGGGAGGGGGAAACCTGGGAGGAGGGAGCTGGAAGGGGGAAGAAAGGTGAAGAAGGGGGAGGGAAATCTCAGGGCTTAGGGTCTTGCCAGACCAACTTGATTTTCATGTGAACCTGCTGCTGGGTTCACATGTGACCTTTGGTGGCCAGGCTGCCAGCTATCCTGCCATAGACGGCCGTGTTCCCCCATCTAGTGCGTAGATCATGGATATTAGGGGCATCCCCCCAAACCTGAATAAGGTCTATGATCTCAGCCCTGGCACCCGCCTTCTCCAGCCCCTGGCAGGCTCCTGGGAGCTGGCAGACTGCTCCTGGGGAGTGGTGGAGGGCTGGCTGGCAGTGGCTTGCTGGCTCATGTTTTGGGGCCACTGTGTTAGGGGCAGTGACTGCTGGCTCTGGGCCAGCAGGCTTGGAGCTGGCACAGGCACTGTGGCCAGAGTCCACCTCTTTAAGGGCTCCAGGGGAGAGGAACGGAGAGAGAGGAGTGTTCTTGGTTGAGGCCAGAGTGGCCACTAGGGCACCCTGGGAAGGGCTGGAGGCCCCCTATTTCAAAATAAGTGTCTACACAGCACTTATTTCGAAATTGGTGTTATTCCTCTTGGAATGAGGTTTAGCAATTTTGAACTAAGCCCTCCACTATTTCGATTTAATTTCAAAATAGCGGTTGGCTTGTGTAGACAGCTGTTATTTCGAAATAACTTTGATGTGTAGACAGACCCTATGAAAACTCCCAGGGGTTTAAAAATATTTAGTGGAGCTCTACCTTTGACAGCGCAATCTGGATTTAAGCCCTGATGATAATGATAATAACCACTAAATAAAACAATTTTAGGTGTCTGTTCAAAAGCATCTGGCAGTCCATATTTGGCCCACGGTCCTTACGTTAAAATCAATATGGAGAAGCCAAGCCTTTCCATCCAGGGATATCCAGGATGGAACGACTGTCATTAGGAACTATTTCACAATTGAGGGCCCGATTTTCCATTGCCTTCCACCTTAAGTAAAAATTTCAAAAACAATAAGTGACACACAGTTATTAAAATCCCATTTTCAAAAGTAGCTCCCCCACTTACTACTCCAAGTCTCACTGAAACTCAATGTGCAAAATGGGTGCAAAAAACCCCAAACCCACTAAATCAGAAGGCACATAAAGCAAAGCCAGAAAGCTAAATTGAGATCGACTTACTGTGGTCAATGCTTGGAACAGACAATAGAAAGTCAGGTACCACACAACTCTTCCTGCCACAAAAGGAGGCAAGTACCACATGAAGAAATAGGACACGATCGTGAAGGGCGTACACCCCACAAGCCTAAAATGAAGAACATGTTCATGTCACCTGTATTAAAAAGCATCTTGATGGGCTGACAAAAAAGGTAATTAATTTTCACAGTTGATACTCAAGAATAACTTAATTGTGTGCAGTCTTTCAGAATGCCTTAAATGCAATATTTGATTGTTTACATGCAATATTATTCAATGCATTAATGCATAATCTGCATAATTTAACACAAAATTAAATAATACTCCGCCAAAATGCACCAGAGTTAAATAGTAAGTTAATTAAAGGAAAAGAGCACAGGTGAGTTAAAATTAATGATTTATTTACAATTAACAGAAATAAAACATTGCATCTCCTACCATGATACCACCACAAGGCCAATATTAAGTCCTACCACACATACCTTTACAGAAATGAATCACTTAGAATCAAGCCACATAGTGACATCATAATATGCTTCACCAACTGCCATAAAAGCGCCTTTATTATCAATGGTCCCTGTCCCCCCCCTTATGAGTACTAGGTATGTAAAAAAGCAGTTGATTAGTCAATTAGCCTAGGCTTATCGGGTAGTTGAATCAACTACTCGCATTCCCCTGCCCTTGCTGCCTTTATATCAGAGGCAGCAGGAAGCAGGAGCTGGTGATGGGAGGAGCCAGCTTAAAAGCTGGCTTCCCCAGGACCGTCTCTGCAATGCCACTTACCCCTCTCCCCGCGCTGTCAGAGGCATCAGTGTGAGAGGCCAGGGGAGGCTGCTCTGGCAGCAGCCCCTGTCCGCGGGGAGTCCCAGCAGGGAGTTGGGACCCCCCACAGACAGGAACGGAGAAGCAGCCCCTGTCTGTAGGGGGTCCCAGTTCCCCACAGGGTCCCAGACCCCACACAGACAGAGGCTGCTGGACCTGACATGAGCTGGGACTGAGCAAGTTCAGCTCAGTCCCAGCTCGCACAGGTCCAAGAGCTACCCCTGCTGCAGCTGTGCAGTTTAAATATAGTAGTAACCAGGCTGCCTGCACACCCAACTATTACTACATTTTAACGGCAAAGCCACAGCAGGGGTAGGTCCTTCTGAGTGCCCTCCCTACTCGACTAATTGTGTAGTCGATACAAATTGTATTGACTACACAATTACCCAATTACCTGCCTCTTAACATCCTCAGCGGGCACCTCCAACTCCCCCCTCAGTTTAGCCTTTTCACTACTGGCATGAGGTTTCAGCATGATAGAGTCTTTTTCACTTACGGAGTCATCAATGGATCTAAAAGTGACTATACTATTACAAAGCAATTTCAAAAACCAGGAGGAGGGAGAAGCTGCGGAACTTGCCTTCATTTGCAAATTTGACACCTTTAATCAAGGTTTGAACAAAGACCTGAACTGGATGGGTCACTACATTCAACACCCTAATGACATCAAAAGCTAAGTACAGTAAAACTCCAATAGTCCGGCATCCAATAGTCCGGCACTCCTGATAGTCCGGCATCAAAATGGCAAGAGCCTAGTGAGTGAGCTTCGGCAAAAAATGAGTCACAAGGTAACAGCAGCAGCAGCTGAACTGAGCAAAAAGGGTAAAAAAGGCTTAAAAAAACTAAAACATTACAGTATACTGTATACAGTATGTACAATAAAAAGGGCTAGGAACACTTTATATACAGTATATAATGTATACAGTATATATATAACCAGCTTATAGTACCTCCTGATAGTCTGGCATATCTGATAATCCGGCACCACCTCGGTCCCATAGGTTCCGGATTATCGGTAGTCTACTGTATTGGGAAAATGCAGCCCATTCTATTAGCCTCACTTAGCACAGACACTCTGACAAGATTTCCCACCCCCTTCTCTTTCCCTTCCCATCCCCTCTTTTTCTGCTATTTATTTGCACCTCCGGACCCACTGCTCCATTCATCTGAAGAAGCGAGTTGTGCCCACAAAAGCTCATGATACCATCTCCTTTTTTAGTTAGTCTCTAAGGTGGTGCAGGACCTTTAGTTGTTTTTTAAGTCTTTTTCACTTGTTTGAAGACAGTATAAAAGGTGAGGGTCAGCCAGGCATCACATTATAGAACTGTCTTGGACATATGTTTGTCCACCTCTGTAGACCACTCCTTATAGGACCAAGCCTGCAATCAGTGGGGAAACTCCCACCAATTCTAACAGCAGCAGATCAGTTCCTTCATGAGTAAGGACAGTTTTAAAAGTAACATCATGGAAACTTAAATTCAGGGTATAGCCACTAAGCAGCAAATATGCCAAGTTAATAAAAGACTATCAGACAAACACCACACTGTTTTCAACTTTGATTGCATCAGATGCAATTCAGTTCCCCCACAACATGACCTGCAGCAGCCTTCTCCAGCATGCCTGCAAACCAGCATTAAACAATGTAATTAGATGACCAACGCTACAATAAAAATTCAAACAAAAGGAAAAACAGATTAATCCCTTCACCGCAGGCCTGTTCTCACTCTTTCCTCTTATTGACATTAGGGTCAGCTGGTTATTTTGCAATAGTGTACTGAAAAAGAACAATGTGGGTAAATAGTTCAGCAGAACAATGGCTCTTCCACATTGCTCTATATGGGATGAAAGGCAACACTAGGAACTGAATGTGTACAATAGCAAGAAAAGTAGCCAGGTTCTAGTACTCTCTGCTTTTCCTGATATCTAGGTTACAGTTCTGCCCACTCCTACTGGGTCAGCTCCTGAAGCAGTAAAGGAAAATGTCATTGAAACATTCTAGGCAATTAGGTTGGGGAAACTCACCCTTCCTCCCCAAAATGGGAGCATTTTCAGATTTTGTTCTGCTACAGCGACCATTATATTGGACTCAAAATGGTTTTTACTGCAAACTTTTGTGCAGCATCTCAAAAAGAACTTTCTCGTTTTCCCTTTCCTTGTCTTCACCTTTCCTTCCCCATTAAATTAAATATTCATGCTTAAAGTTAGGCACCTTGCTGAATAAGAAGACTATTTGTTGTTCCCTCTCCAAGGAAAATACTATTTATCATTTTGTGTTACCTTGTAGTATCCTTTATCCAGCACCTGCTCATTCCTTCGAAACATCTCACTACATAGAAAGGAGACTGAAAACACTTTAATAGCTTGATAATGTATTAAATAAAACCTTAACTTTTTTTTTAAATCTATTTCTCTTTTATTAAATACAGATGGGAGTGAAATTTTCATAATTCCTTGTTTCTCTCTCAAAACATAAATGGCTGTAATAATTTTACTCTACAAATATATATCAAATCAAACCCCAGGAAAATATGTTTTGAGCAAATTAGAAATACAATACCAATTGGTATAAATTGGCACTGCTGTATATTATAAGGTTAAAAGCTTTCCCGTGGTAATGCAATGTTTAAAAAAAAATTCCTCCGGAAAAATAATGGCCATTTGACAAGTGTATTTTAACGTCCTGATTAGATAACAGAATTGTAAATGCAAGTTGTACACTGCAAGTTTAATGCAAGGGGCTGATAAGTCTATCTATGTGATGCTAGGCTGCAAGTCATTTTAACATTATTTTTTGCCCTGAACAGACAGCATTTACAGAGAAAAACTGAACTGAGAAATGATTCTGAAAACAGCTAATACTAATGGGTTATAAAATGCACGCTACCTCATCATGATTTTCTTCTAGCTTAATTTGTTCACACAGTGAATTAAGTGCTCATGAATGAATATGGTGTTTTGATTTTCAATTCAAAATGACTTATTTGAAATTTTACTTCAATTTTATTTTATTCTTCCAAACTAAATATTTTGTTCAACTTAAAACACATATTTTTAGTTCACTCAAAACTTAAACATTTTTGTTTCAGTCAACTTGGATTTTTTTATTTATTTATTTTCTGATTGGCCAGCAAACTGGAAAAAAAATCAGTTACAGAATTTCCACAGCTCTAATCCTAACTCTGCCAGTTGCTCCTTTGAATCTAAGATTCTGAAACGAACAACAAAAGCAAAAGACTATAGCCAATAGGACATCCAGTCTCTAAGTTTTTAAACGGAACAAAAATCCATAACACATTATGGGAGAGTTTGGGTCCTCTAACATTCATCATCCTTTTCAAATTTACCCTCCTCACTTTCCACCATCCTTCTCCAACTGATAACATTTATATTTCTATTGAACACCAGAGAATACTTCCCTCTTCCTTATACTATTAGCAAAATACACAGAGAGGCGCTGGAATTACAATTCATCCGCAAATTAAATTTTCATGCTAATGGACTCAACCATTGCATTGATGAGGGATGGTTGGGACACTATCAACTTAACATTCAATGAAGGTGCAAACAGCTCTTTGTGTAGATTCCTGTGTTAGGAAGCGTACTATCTATTGACTTTGATTCTTATCTGCTTCGTGTTAACTACCTAATCTTCAGGTGCTTTTTGATTCCCAGCTCTGCCATCCTGTTTTTCTCTTTGATTGTCCATACCCTCTGCTCCCTGTCTCCCCCTCCTTTTTTTCCCCTCCCCACTCTCCTCCTCTCCTATTTATTTTGGGTCTGCACATCCTAAACTCAAAACTCAGGTCATTTGAAGAAGTGGGCTGTGCCCACGAAAGCTCATGATACCATCTACATGTTTTATTAGTCTATAAAGTGCTACGAGACCATTTGTTGTTTTTTCCTGTACAGAGTAACTCAGCTACCCCCTGAAACTTCTGCACATGAAAACTGTATGCCATACTTGCTTTTCGTTATTACTGTACTAATAGACTTAATGAAGGTCAAAATAGACCAAGAGCTGTCTAAGCGTCTACACAGCAACGTTATTTCGAAATAATGTTGAAACACTATCAAGCTGGAGGACTTCGTACTCCAACTCTTGTAACCCTGATTGTACGAGGAGTAAGGGAAGTTGGAGGAAGAGTGCTTTTCTTCGAAATAAGTGCTATGTAGACGCTCCCAATTTCAAAATAAGCTTTTTTTAAATAAGCTACCGCAATTGATGTAGCTCAGTTTGCGTAGCTTATTTTGAGTTAAGCCCTGCTGTGTAGACGCATCCTAAGGGTTTTAGGGTATGTCTACTCAGCAGGGCTAAAGTTGAATTAAGCTACACAACTTCAGTTACGTCAATTACGTAGCTTACGTCAAAATAGCTTAACTCGGCTTTAGGCACTGTCTACACAGCAGGAAGTCCAAGGAAGAGCACTCTTCCTTCAACTTCCCTTACTCCTCGTGAAATAAGGATTACCATGAGTCAGAGTAAGCAGTCCTCCAGCTTGACATTATTTCGAAATAAAGGCTAGTAGTGTAGATACACTCTTTATTTCAGAATAACTTCCATTATTCCAAAATAACACTGCTGTGCAGACGTACCCTTAGTGTGTGCCAGAGGAGAGTAATGCAAGAAGGACCAGAGCCCTGGAGCATGCTAGAGATACAGTTACCCCGCTTGTAGCTGCTTGAGGGGGCAATGTTAATAAGGGGAATGAAGTTCTGTGGACTACGACAATGCTAGCAGCTCCAAATTCTTCCAGCAGTCAGTTCCTTGTTAAAAATCATCACAATTTTCACCCTCCAATTACATGTGTTCATTAAGGGCATTGATACTGACACTATAAGGAAAGAGTACTGTGAGGTGCAGGGAGAAGGCTGGTGGGACTGGCTTGTGTCAAGCTGGGATGTGTGCTGACAGAAGATCCTGCACTGCTCATGATGAGAATGGAACTGAACTCTAAGGACAATGCAGGCAGCTCAGCAAGGCGGCATGAAACGTGCCCTTGAGTCCATAGACCTTAGAGATGGGGAGTTCCAGCCAACCCTGCATGCAAGGAACCCATTCAGATGGGTGCAGTGCCAAAGTGAAGGCTCAAACAAGTATCTGGCAAATGGCTCACCTTCCAACAGTTTGTATGTATCTGAACTAGAGTGGAAAATAAGCCCCTTTTGATGCTGAATCCTACTCAGAATCAAAAGATCCACTTCCCACCCAAATTCAACCAGGCTTTGAATTTGGGATTCCAGTTTCAGCCCATCTCTAAATAATTCAGCAGTTTCTCCAGGAGCTTCCAGAAACCCCTTTGTTGAAATGTTATGGACACACAGGAAGTAGACAAGAGTGAAGTTCTTACATATTCATTCTCTCCATACTAAAATCAGTCTCATTTCAGAAAGGTAAAAGCAAGAAGAAATAAAAGGTTTAATTCAATGAAGACATTAAGGGAAAGGGGAAAAGAGAAAAAATAAGTAACAGAACAAAATATTTTTCTGCTTACCAAGGCATAAGCCGGCCAATTTTTGTCCATTTACTTTTGCTAATAAAAAAGCCAGCAACAGGATCAGTAACTGCGCCCCAGACTTTGCCAATGAACAGCACCAAAGAGGCATGAAACGGAGTGATCTGAAAGTATAGAGACAATGCACTGAACAAGGGCCATCATTTACTGAAATCACATGAAGCAACTTTCCAGAAACAAGCTCGGTGTTTTATGTAAAGTGTAGTGATAGCTCACTTACAACACACGTCGACTACTATTGAAAGCCTTGAATAAATTGCCCCACTACCATCAGTGTGTCTTGGAAGACAACAAACTAGACACAGAGATACAGACACTGTATAAGAGAGAATGCGTAAGATGGGGAAAAGGCAAGGAGAAAAAGATCATAAGTGAATTTAATGCTGCAGAAGTAGAGGTATAGTAATCTTCCCCCATGAGATCCCGTATCTAAAGGTCTACCCTTTAGACAAGCTTATAGATTATTTTCCATGCCCATTCAGTCCTTACTATCTT
The DNA here is from genome assembly GCF_049634645.1 of Pelodiscus sinensis. Classification (NCBI taxonomy): domain Eukaryota; kingdom Metazoa; phylum Chordata; order Testudines; family Trionychidae; genus Pelodiscus; species Pelodiscus sinensis. The sequence goes on from NC_134713.1 coordinate 14,666,385, forward strand.
TACTGAGATCACCTATAAAAGTGTCAACTGGTGCTAATTGTGAAAGTGGTTTTGGCATGATGGGCTTACTTCTACAAAAAACTGAATTGAGACAACTAGAGTTAATAGTCCAAACTAGTACCATTTCATCTGAATGCTTATGGTGTATTTTCTGTACATTTCTGTATGAAGCTTTTTTTTGCAATTAAATCTCATTGAGATTAATCTGGATGACATGGAACTTAACATGCTACAGGCCAAGTCTGGATGAAAAGAAGCTTCACAAACTCAAAACAACCTTGTTTCCCTATTTTAAAGACATACAGGGATGACCTACAATAGTCAATTCTTTGGGGGAAGGGAGGGAAGGGGTGAAGAGAGAGAGAGAGAGTAAGCACTTATAGGGTACGTCTAGACTACAGGCTTCTGTCGACAGAGGTTTTGTCGACAGATACTGTCGACAAAACTTCTGTCGACAAAGAGCGTCTAGACTACATTGAGTTCTGTCAACAAAGCAAGCTGCTTTGTCGACATGGTAGTGTAGACGCAAAGGACAGTTTACATGCAACAACACCTTCTGTCGACAGAAACTCTGTCGACAGAAGGCGTTATGCCTCGTAAAATGAGGTTTACCAGCGTCGACAAAACTGCTGAGTTCTGTCGACGTTATGTCGACAGAACTCAGTGGTAGTGTGGACGCAGGTATAGTTTTGTCGACAAAAGTCCACTTTTGTCGACAAAACTCTGTAGTCTAGACACACCCATAGTGCCTAACATTGTTGAAAGCACTATATTAAAAACAATTCTGTCCCGTTAATGTCAGAATGAGACTTTAATAACAGAAAATACGTTTACTTCTAGGGAAGTTTCCCTTGCCTCCAATGAGCTGAATAATTTAAAAACCCAAAAAATATATTAAAAGGCATATTCATTGAATTATCTTAATATTAGATACAAGGAAATTAAGTAGGTTATGACATCATAATTTAACCAAACTTTACTCAAAAAACACTTTGTGCATGACTTACATGGGCTATATCTAACAGGTAGATTTGTAGGAAGAAAGCAGTGGCACTCGTTGCAACTTGGTTTGGAGCACCTCCTATTGCGTAGCATAATTTGCTGCAAACTGAGAGTTTATCTTCCTGTGTGAGCTGAAACAGAACAAGAACCAACAAGTTAAGAGCAAATGCAAAACATTAAGGGTAAAAGTTTCAGAGTTTATGATTAAACTCATAGTTAGGCACTTATTAAAGTGTCCTGTTGTTTATCATTCACAGACCCCGCTGCAATGCCCAGCCCATCAGATAATCAAGCTACTCAAATAAACAAAAAACAATGAATAGTCTAGCAGTACCTTAAAGACTAACAAAACATGTAGATGGTACCATGAGCTTTCGTGGGTACAACTCACTTCCAGTCATCTACCAACATGTTTTGTTAGTCTTTAAGGTTAGGGTTGCCAGGTGTCCGGTATTGATCAAGACAGTCCGGTATTTTTGTCCCCTGTCCGTTAAAAAAAGTGTCTGGTATTTTCTGATTTTTTTCCTGGCCAGGAAGTGAAAATACTGGACACTTGGCAACCCTAGTGCCTGGCCTCCCCCCGGGCTTTGACACCCCGCACCCTCCGGACCTCATACTTACCTGGTTCCGCAGGGAAGCTAAGTTCTGGCTTGAACAAAAACAGAAAATGGCCGCCGGCAAAAAGCCTAAAGACCAAGGGGAAGCAATGCCTTCCCTGGGTCTTAGTGCTCAACCTCTCCCCTGTTCCTATCCCTTTTCTAACTCTGCACCCACTCTAAAAGGGGCTATACTGTTTTATTATTTATTTATGTATTTATTTATTGCTTAATAAGTCTTGGAGTCCTTTTTTTTTTTTAATTTGCTCAACAACTTTGGTCTCCCCCACTCCCCTTTTTTTTCCTCAACGGAATTTTTTCCACTTTTTTTTTTTTTTTGTAAAGTAAGTAGATAAAGTAAGTTGTCATGGATTGATAACTGGTTAAAAGACAGGAAACAAAGAGTAGGAGTAAATGGTAAGTTTTCAGAATGGAGAGACGTAACTCGTGGTGTCCTGCAGGGGTCTGAACTGGGATTGATCCTATTCAATATATTCATAAATGATCTGGAGAAAAGGGTAAACAGTGATGTGGCAAAATTTGCAGATGATACTAAACTGCTCAAGATAGTTAAGACCAAAGCAGACTGTGAAGAGCTTCAAAAGGATCTCACAAAACTAGGAGACTGGACAACAAAATGTCAGATGAATTTTAATGTTGATAAATGCAAAGTAATGCACATCGGGAAACAATTTAAACTATATATACAAAATGATGGGGACTAAATTAGCTATTACAACTCAAAAGAGAGCTCATGAAGTGATTCTGAATAGTTCCAGAAAGCATCCACTCAATGTGCTGCAGCAGTCAAAAAAGCAAACAGAAAGTTAGGAATCATTAAAAAGGAATAAATAATAAGACATAAAATATCTTATTGCCTCTATATAAATGCATAGTATGCCTCATCTTGAATACTGCATTGAAAAAAGCTCAGAAAAGGCCAACAAAATAGATCAGGGGTTTGGAATGGCTGCCGTATGAGGAGAAATTAATAAAACTGGCACTTTTCATCTTAGAAGAGATAAGACTAAGGGAGGATGTGATAGAGGTGTATAAAATCATTACTTGTGTGGAGAAAGTAAATAAGAAAAAGTTATTTACCCATTTCAATAACACAAGAACTAGGGGTCACCAAATAAAATTAATATATGACAGGTTTAAAACAAACAAAAGGAAGTATTTCTTCACACAATGCACACCCAACCTGTGGAACTCCTTGCCAGAGAATGTTATGAAGACCAGGACTTTAACAGGATTAAAAAAAGAACTAGATAGATTCACAGAGGATTGGTCCATCAATAGCTATTAGCCAGATTGGGTAGGAATGGTGTCCCTAGCCTCTGTTTGTCAGAAGATGAGAATGGGTGACAGGGGAGGGATTACTTGATGATTACCTGTTCTGTTCATTCCCTCTGTGGCACCTGGCATTGGTCACTATGAGGAGACAGGAGACTAAGCTAGATGGACCTTTGGTCTGACGCAGTATGACCATTCTTATGTGCTCTAATGATAAGAAGCAATCAGGCAGACTTCCTAGTGTATTGACACTATGTGTTGGGTGGCTGCTGGGTCTTGGATGACTTGTCCAGAATAGAAGGCGAGGGTTGATGTTACTTATGCCTGGAAATGAATTATTCAGATGGCAAAATATTAAGTAATTATCTAAAACCTTTTTTGCTTATGTATGTATCTATCGTTTTCAAATTGCAAAAATCAATAAATATTCATACTATTCTACTTAGACAATATTCAGAGAGGAGAATGGTCTTTCAGGTAAGGCACTGCCCAGAAACTCGGAAGTTCTGGGTCCAGTTTTTTAATTACAGGAGGGTTGCTAGGCTGTGGGTCCCCTTATTTCTTGTAAGGGATATCTCATGTCTGTCTTGTGATCCCCTTGCTTCTCAATATTATTTAAATTAAATAAAGCTGTTTGACATTCAGGGCCCCTCATACTTTTTTCCCCATATTGTGAGCACTGCTTGGGTCCAATTCCTCACTCTGCACAGAATTCTAGTGTGACCTTGGATCGGTCACTTAACTTCTCTATGCCTTAATTACACCATCATTTGGAAAAAGTAAACAAAATAGGTGACATTTTTAAAAGCGTCTAAATGACTTCAGACCCTAAATCCCATTGCCTTTTTAGTAGAGGTTATGCTCCTAAATAACTTAGGTACTTTTGAAAATTTAATGTGAAGATACTTGTCCATCTTTGTTGAAGCACCTTGAGATGAATGGATGAAAGTGCTAAGCATAAAAAACCTCCAGTAGACTGAAAGTAACTGGCAGAAAAAATATCAAGAAAAAGAATGTGTTATTTACCCAATTCTGAATAATTATAATTCAGAGACCAAATGTTAGGAGTCTAACAGAGATTTTAATGGAAGAATACCTGTTTTCATAGAGGGAACATGCCACATTCCTGGAAAATATTTCATGAAAGTCTGATATAGGTGTATTAGTGTTGGCTGAAAACACAGTTGAGAAATACTCACACACTAATCTCAATATTAGTGCCAGTCATATGGTAGCCACACACTAAGACCTTGGCTAAAACTATTTCTGAGAATACTGATCAAGTCAAACTCTTAACAAAAAAAACTGCTGATGCTTTTCAAGCTCCTACCAGTAGCAATGCTAATCCTAGGTCTGCCTTTTTTGTGGCCAAATATCTGAATTGAATTCACATACTCTCATTCTTCCACTGCAGTTAGTTTACGATAATAAAATGATGAGGCAGTATCATTCTGACATGTATTGCCTATTTCAGAAAGCATTTTTTAATTTATCAGGTTATTTTTACTATTAGATGATACAGTACTGATACAGAAGTAATGAACAGAATCTTTCAATATCTGGTCTTGCTTCTTTCAACTATTCTGTATGAATAGGTGTAAACAAGTGTATTAGTTGTATGAACGTTCTTTACTTATGTAGGCATCACTCAGAAACAAAGAGCAAGATCTCCATGTACAAAAAACACTTATTGGTCTAACCACCTCTCTGACCCCCCTAAGTCTCTTTGGGTGCGTCTACACAGCACTCTTGTCTCGGAATAAGCTATGAAATTTGTGCTATGCAAGCTGCATAGCTTATTTCAAATGTATTTCAAAATAACACGCTATTTTGAGATATTCCTCAACCCTTGCAGAACGAAGACTACAGGGATGTCGGAATAGCCGCACCTGTTATTTCGCAATCTATTTTGAAATAACAGGTGCGTGTAAAAGACACGGAATAGCTATTTCGGGATACCTCCAGTATCACAAAATAGCTCTGCTGTCTAGATGTACCCTTTGAGGATATGCTCCTCTCACATCTTGGGTTCAAGCTCCTCTCTTGGAGTAGAATCACATGATGCTTTCACTCTCCGACCATGCCTTGAGATGCAGTCCCCCAGTGCTAAATGTGATTACTTCAGGAGGCCTGAGGAATGTTCCGTACATGCAGTTCTCCTCCCTCCAGGAACAACAACAGCAGAAAGCCTTCTTAAACCAAAGTCTTATTTAAAAGAACCAAGGTACAGTAAACTTCCGATAATCCGTCACCTTTAGGACCCAGGGGGTGCCGGATTATCAGATATGCCGGACTATTGGAAGGGGGGCTATGAGGGGTCTGGGGTGGGGTGAGGAGGATGCCACCCCAGAGCCCTCAGAGCCCCCCCTTCCGATAGTCCGGCTCTGCCCCAGGCATCCCTGATTCAGCCGCTGCTGGTCAGTTTCAGCAGCGGCTGAATCCGGGACACCTGGGGCAGAGCAGCTGGGGTGCTGCCGGGTTGGTCCGGTAGCGCTGCCCTTCGGTGCTGCGAGACCAACCTGGCAGCACTCCAGCTGCTCTTGGGGACACCGGGGACAGAGCAGCGGGGGTGCTGTAGGGTTGGTCCCACAGCGCTGAGGGGCAGCGCTACGCGACCAACACGGCATCACCCCAGCTGCTCTTGGGGACGCCTGTGACAGAGCAGCTGGGGTGCTGCCGGGTTGGTCCCACAGCACCGAGGAGCGGCGCTACTGGACCAACCTGGCAGCACCCCAGCTGGTCTTCCCCAGGCATCCCCAAGTCATTTAAATCGGGGAAGCCAGGCGCAGAGCAGCTCCAATTGTCCGGCAGCCAAAGCACTTCTGGGTTCCTGATGGTGCCGGACCATCAGGAGTGCCGGAGCATTGGATGCCGGACCAATGGAGTTTTACTGTAATTATGAGAAAAGACTATGAAACAATAAACTAATTATAGGCATGTCTATTTTACCAGATCTTTACCCATCTCCCATGTGCAGCTCCTGTTAGGTCTAAAGTTACTACCTCTCTTTCTTTCCCCCACCTTTCCCAACACAGAGATCATTAGCTTCTGGGGCTACATATATACAGGCAGTCCCCGACTTACGCGGATCCGACTTATGTCGGATCCGCACTTACGAACGGGGCTTTCTCGCCCCGGAGGTCGAGGTAGCGGATTGCTACCTGCAAGCTCCGGGGCGAGAAAGCCCCGTTCGTAAGCTGCTCCGGTGCCCCTGGTCTGCTGGAGACCGTCTCCAGCAGACCAGGGGCACCGGGCGGGTTCCCGCACTTCTGAGGCTTTGCCAGAGCAAAGCCTCAGAAGCGCGGGGAACCGCCGCTGCTGCCGCTTCAGTCCCAGTGCCTGTGGTCTGCTGGGGACCGTCCCCAGCAGACCACAGGCACCGGGACTGAAGCCGCAGCCGCGGGGGGGTCCCGCGCCTCTGAGACTTTGCCAGAGCAAAGCCTCAGAGGCGCGGCACCCCGCTGCCGCTGTGGCTCTGCTCCCCGTGTCCCTGGTCTGCTGGGGGGGGGGGGCGCGGCTAGTGTGCCCCCCCCCCCAGCAGACCAGGCTTTTGTTTTGGACCCTGGAGCAGAGCAGCTGGGGCGCTGCCGATTGGTCCTGCAGCGCCGCTCTGGGCACTACTGGACCAACCCGGCAGCACCCCAGCTGCTCTGCCCCAGGTCCTGATTCAGCCGCTGCTGGTCAGTTTCAGCAGTGGCTGAATCAGGACGCCTGGGGCAGAGCAGCTGGGGTGCTGCTGGGTTGGTCCAGTAGTGCCGAGGAGCGGTGCTACTGGAGCAACCCAGCAGCACCCCAGCTGCTCTGCCCCAGGCGTCCCCAAGTCAGCCGCTGCTGAAACTGACCAGCGCTGACTACAGGAAGCCCGAGGCAGAGTTGCTCTGCCCCAGGCTTCCTGGAATCAGCCGCTGATCAGTTTCAGCAGCAGCTGACTTGGGGAAGCTTGGGGTTCTTAAGTTGAATCTGTATGTAAGTCAGAACTGGCGGTCAGTTTCAGCAGCGGCTGAATCTGGACGCCAGTTCCGACTTACATACAGATTCAACTTAAGAACAAACCTACAGTCCCTATCTTGTACGTAACCCGGGGACTGCCTGTACTGCAGAGTTTTTGCACAAAAATAGCCATTTTTGCACAAAAACTCGTGGAGCGTCCACACTATACGCGTGTTTTTGCACAAGAAAATTTACAGTACATTGTAAGAAGAGAGGGCTTTTTGCACAAAAATTATTCTTCTTTCTACGAGGAATAAGCCTTTTTGTGCAAGAGCTCTTGAACAGAAAGGTGTGTGTGCACAGCAAACGGGTTTCTTGCACAAAAACAGCCTATCGGAAAAAGCACAGGTGCTCTGATGGCCATTCTGTTAATGGCAATCAGAGATTTCTTGCGCAAGAGCGTCCATGCAGGGTAGCTGCTCTCTTGCGCAAAAGCACATCGTTTTTGCGATGCGCTTTCGTAGTGTGGACGCTCTCTTGTGCAAGAACTTTTTGTGGAAGGTTCTTGCGCAAGAAGCCTGAAGTGTAGACCTAGTCCCTGGGTGGTAAAATCTGTTTTCTTAATTGAAATAGTTCCCTTCCCTCAAAAGTGACGAGGAGTCCTGTGGCACCTTATAGACTAACTGAAGTGTAGGAGCATAAGCTTTCGTGGGCAAAGACCCACTTCGTCAGATGCATGCATCTGACGAAGTGGGTCTTTGCCCACGAAAGCTTATGCTCCTACACTTCAGTTAGTCTATAAGGTGCCACAGGACTCCTCGTCGCTTTTGCAGATTCAGACTAACACGGCTACCCCTCTGATACTTCCCTTCCCTCTGCTCCAAGAAAACAAGAGAGAGGAACCTGTGGCCCGAGAAATGGATCCAGCCCCCAGGCTTGGGGAGCACACACTGGTGCTTCAGCCCCCCTGCTGCCCCACTCAAGGCTGGAGCACATAAAATCTACTAGACTGGGGCCCTTGCTAGTGTGCAAGGAGAATGTAGGGAGTGACTTTCTCCTTTTCAGAGGGACATATCAGCGAGGGGTTTCTCACTTGTGCAGCCCCTGACTGATTTTTCTGTCAGTGGTAGGGCTGCCAAATGGTTTCAACAAAAATACCGGACACACCTGACATTACATCCAATCTACATTACATCTTATTTAGAAAATACTGAACATTTATATGTTCTCATTTATATTTTCTCAGTTTGTTTCCCAAACAGAAAGCTCAAATACTGGACTGTCCGGTTCAAAATTGGACACCTGGCAACCCTAGTCAGTGGCCCCTGACCCAAGAAAAGTTCCTTACACCTGCGTTAAACGCTTTTTTTTTTTTTTTGATCACCTGCTGCCTAGAGACTGTCGCTTTTTACTGTTTATGGCCTCTGATCTGTCCGCTCCCAGCACTGGCAAAACAGTTTTGTTAATCTAGACTGGAGCCAGGAAGCATCCTATCATCATCCTGTAATTTCCCACAAAGCATTGAGAGGCTGTTTGTTAGGATTCATTATGTTGCTTTCCTACATATTTTTCCAATAGTGCCCATTTAACTAGACCCATAGAATTCAGGAAAGTCTAACAATTCAATATAACTGTACAGTAAGATCATCTCCCTGATTAGGTGACATAATGTAGTTGGAATTATTATACAGCAGTTCCAATCTACCAAAAGTGATATTTAATATTTAAGAACTTGAAATTAGAATAGTTATATCAAATTATGACATAATTAATAATAAATAAATAAAATGTATACTTACTGACTGTGAGCAACATTTACTTATCCAGTCAGCTCCTGGCTAGAAAGTTAAGGATCTCGATACGTTTACATTTTTTTATTAGGAACTCTCACTGAAATTCTGCCCACCTTCTAGATACTGTTAGGCTGCTTGGGTAGTATACTTACAGATAACCTTCAAGCAAAGTTAACATTTTTGTTTCAGCAGCAGATAATGGAGGCCTTCACCTGTGACTAATTCATTTATAGCTATGAATGCCATTGCTTGAATAAAATGAGCTGCTGGAAATTGATTATATGCAGGACAATATCACTCACTATATCACTCACTTTGCATGTTTAAAGCATTGCTCAAGCAATTATCATCTATCCCTGCAAGTAAAAAGCCACATGACAGATGAGGAAACAGAGGCAAAGAAGTTAAATGACTTGCCAAAGACTCAGCAGAGATTAGAACCAGGTTTTCCAATACATGTGCTTATTTTCTAACAAGCTCAGCCTTCTGAGCAGTGTCTGGGGGGTGGAAAGTGGAAAGGAACAACATCGTAGCCTCTCCCCACTGGCCACCAGCTGTGGTTGGGCCCTGCACAACTCTGGAGACCCACAAACTGGAGGATCTGGCAGCCAGTGAGTTCTCCACCTTTCCAGCATCTTGGGTATGGTCGGATTGAGCTTCAGGGAGCTCATGCTACGGGACTTTGGACTCCATCCCACAGTCATAGTCCTCTGGCGTGGGCCTTCAGGCTCCATTCCCTGGCTGTGCGGTGTTGGGCTCTTGCTCCAAGCTCACCTATCCCTCCCATTGCCACTGGTCCTCCCTGTCTCTGTACCCACCTCCCCATTCAGGGGTTAATTTGTCCCCAGGCTTGCCAGGCTGACAACATCTGCAGTGAAAAATTATATTTGTACGTTTACTAATATCACTTTTCACAGCACACTCAGTAGCTAGCAAGTCTTTGAAAAAAAAGGAAAAGAAGCAACAAGTCAAGAACATTCAAAGCACCTTATTTGTGTTTCTTTTCAGGTCCAGTGAAGGATAGAGACAACTGTACATTGTTTTTATTTCTGAGTCTGCAAAAACAAACCCCCTACATAAATAAATTTACAATTATTTGGGAATGTATAGGTGCATATTTATTTGTTTTTCCTAAAATTAATTTTCTGAAAAATTGTCAGAAAGGGCACCAGAAAGAGCTGGTGGCCACACTTTTATAGACTACCAAAAATTAGTTATGAGAACACCTGCATTAGACTATGTTGCTTCCCATAGCCATAGGAGGGAGACTATGGTGTTGGAGGCAGTGAATCTAGCAGTTAAAGTAAATTCTAACCATTGCTCTAATGCACTGTGTGCCTTACTTTTTCCATCTGCATGGCAAGGATATTACTTCCCCACAGGAGACTTTTTGTTTTACAAGTGTTGTATGTCAAGGGGAAAAATGGAGTTCTCAACAGCCTGAAGAGATGAACACTTTTGAAAGTTTCATACTGTGTGTAAATCTCACCCATATATTTAATTTTCACTAGATATTTCATTGGCCCCTGACACTTGAACGTACAGTTGTGCATTACTACATGCTTAAATATTGCAAAGTTTTTAAACTATAAGCCCAAACTAAACAGCCAAAAGCATTTGGGAGACAGTGACCAAAGCCCTGAGGTAAGTGAGGAAGCCGGACACTGGGAAGAATCACAAGGAAGAACGAGCAACAAAGGAGGACCCAATTCGGATGGAGAAGGCAGGGTGATCAACTGGTTATCTAAGGTGTTTGTACACCAATGTGAGAAGCCTGGGAAACAAACAAGAAGAATTAGAAGCCCTAGCCCAGTCAAAGAACTATGATTTGATTGGAATAAAGGAGATTTGGTGGGATGACTCTCATGACTGGAGCACTGTCATGGAAGGGTATAAACTGTTCAGGAAGAACAGGCAGGGGAGAAAAGGAGGAGGAGTTTTGCTGTATGTAAGAGAGCAGTATGATTTCTCGGAGCTCCAGTACTTAGAGGGAGAAAAGACTATTGAGAGTCTATGGGTTACATTTATAGGTGGAAGCTACAGAGGTGATGTTGTGGTTGGTGTCTGCTATAGACCGCCGGATCAGGTGGATGAGGTAGATGAGGCTTTCTTTGGACAACTGAGAGAAGCGTCCAGATCACAGGCCCTGGTTCTCATGGGTGATTTTAATCACCCTGACATCAGTTGGGAGACCAATACAGTAGTAAACAGACAATCTGGGAAGTTTTTGGAGAACCTTGGGGATAACTGCTTGGTACAAGTGCTGAAGGAACTAACCAGGGGCCATGCGCAGCTTGACCTGCGGCTCACAAACAGGGAGGAACTAGTAGGGAAAGTAGAGGTGGGTGACAACCTGGGAAGCAGTGATCATGAGATGGTAGATTTCAGGATCCTGACCAAAGGAAGAAAGGAGAGTAGCAAAATACACACCCTGGACTTCAGAAGAGCAGACTTTGACTCCCTCAGAGAACTGATGGGCAGGATCCCCTGGGATACTTACATGAAGGGGAAAGGAGTCCAGGAGAACAGGCAGTATTTTAAAGAAGCCTTATTAAGGCACAGGAAGAAACCATCCCGATGCGCAGCAAGAAAAGCAAATATGGTAGGCGACCAGATTGGCTTACTGGGGACATCCATGGTGAGCTTAAACACAAAAAGGAAGCTTACAAGAAGTGGAAACTTGGATGGATGACTACGGAGGAGTATAACTATATTGCTTGAGAATGCAGGGGAGTTATCAGGAAGGCAAAAGCGCAATTGGAATTGCAGCTGGCAAGGGATGTGAAGGGTAACAAGAAAGGTTTCTAGAGGCATGTTAGCAATAAGAGGCAGGAGCGGCCTGAGGCGGGCTGCGGCGGCTGGCGCCCCAGCGGAATGCGTGATCGGCGCCCCCACCTGCACCGTCGTCAATGGGGTGACATCATCATCGGGAGCCATTGAAGGCGGCACCCTAGGTGAAGGCCGAGTCGGCCTACAGTCACAGGCCGCCCCTGTTAAGAGGGTGATCAGAAAGGGTGTGGGGCCCTTACTGGATGAGGGCGGTAACCTAGTGACAGATGATGTGGGAAAAGCTGAAGTACTCAATGCTTTCTTTGCCTCTGTCTTCATGGACAAGGTCAGCTCCCAGACAAATGCACTAGGCAACGCAGTATGGGAAGGAAGTGGACAGCCCTTGGTGGGGAAAGAACAAGTTAAGAACTATTTTGAAAAGCTAAACATACACAAATCCATGGGCCCGGATTTAAAGCATCCGAGGATACTGAGGGAGTTGGCAAATGTCATTATAGAGCCTTTGGCCATTATCTTTGAAAACTTGTGGAGATCGGGAGAGATCCCGGATGATTGGAAAAAGGTAAATGTAGTGCCCATCTTTAAAAAAGGGAAGAAGCACAATCTAGGGAACTACTGACCGGTCAGCTTTACCTCATTCCCTGGAAATATCATAGAGAGGATCCTAAAGGAATCCATTTTGAAGCACTTGGAAGAGGGGAAAGTGATCAGGAATAGTCAACATGGATTCAGGAAGGGCAAATTGTGCCTGACCAATCTGATTAGCTTCTATGATGAGGTAACTGGCTCTGTGGATATGGGAAAGTTAGTGGATGTGATATACCTTGATGGAAGAATCCCAAGCACTGTTACAGGGGATTGAATGGCTAAGTAGCAGTTCAGCAGAAAAGGACTTGGGGATTACAGTGGATGAGAAGCTGGATATGAGTCAACAGTGTGCCCTTGTAGCCAGGGGCAGATGACCATTTCGCGGGGCCCAGGGCAGCAGGGCCCCCCTTTGCCACGGTGCATGCGCAGTGGCGCCACAGCACATGTGGGGCTTCTTGAAGCGCGGGGCCCGGGGCAGCCGCCCCGCTTGCCATGCCCTATATCCGCCCCTGCTTGTAGCCAAGAAGGTTAATGGCATATTAGAGTGCATTAGGAGGAGCATTGCCAGAAGATCCAGAGAAGTGATTATTCCCCTTTATTCGGCTCTGATGAGGCCACATTTGGAATACTGTGTCCAGTTGAGGGTGACCAACATGATTAGGAGGGCTGGAGCGCATAACTTATGAGGAGAGACAGAGGGATTTGGGTTTGTTTAGTCTGCAGAAGAAAAGAGTGAAGGGGGATTTGATAGCAGCCTTCAACTTCCTGAAGGGAGGTTCCTAAGAGGCTAGAGAAAGGCTGTTCACAGTAGTGACGGATGGCAGAACAAGGAGCAATGGTCTCAAGTTACAGTGGGGGAGGTCAAGGTTGGATATTAGGAAAAAACTTTTTCACTAGGAGGGTGATGAAGCACTGGAATGGGTTACCTAGGGAGGTGGTGGAATCTCCATCCCTAGAGGTGTTTAAGTCTCAGCTTGACAAAGCCCTGGCTGGGTTGATTTAGTTGGGATTGGTCCTGCCTTGGGCAAGGGGGCTGGACTTGATAACCTCCTGAGATCTCTTCCATCTCTATGATTCTATGATTCATAATGGGACACAGTATGATACTTGTGATAAGGTTCTGCCAGACTTCCTCACTGGCCATGGATAAAGTACATAGTCATTGATTCTCAGTTCTCCAATCTCTAAAATGGGACCAGTAGCACTTCCTTTCTCCCATCTATGTTCTTATTTCACAGAGGCAGAGACTGTTTCTTACAATGGATTTGTACAAATGCCTTCCACAGTGGGTTCCAGATCTTGGCTGACACCTCTAAATATTTCTGGGTATGTCTACACAGCAAAGTTATTTCGAAATAACAGCCCTTATTTCAAAATAATTTTCCTAGTGTCTACACAGCCAAACCGCTATTTTGAAATAAACTCAAAATAGCTGAGCACTTATTTTGAATTTGGTAAACCTCATTCGAGGAATAACACCAAATTCGAAATAGCTATTTCGAAATAAGAGCTGTGTAGAAACTTACTTTGAAATAGGGGGCCTCCAGCCCTTCCCAGCGTGCCCTTCTGGCCACTCTGGCCTCAACCAAGAATACTCCTCTCCCTCCCCCCCTCCATGGAGCCCTTAAAGGGGTAAACTCTGGCCACAATGCCTGCCAGCCCAGAGCCAGCAGTCACTGCCGCTGACCCAGTGGCCCCAAAACATGAGCCAGCAAGCCACTGGCAGCCAGCCCTCCACCACTCCCCAGGAGCAGTCTGCCAGCTCCCAGGAGCCTGCCAGGGGCCGGAGAAGGCAGGTGCCTTCCTGGTCCAGGGCTGATATAATGGACCTTATTCAGGTTTGGGGGGATGCCCCCAATGTCCATGATCTACGCACTAGATGGGGGAACGCAGCCGTCTATGGCAGGATAGCTGCCAGCCTGGCCACCAAAGGCCACATGCGAACCCAGGAGCAGGTTTGCATGGAAATCAAGTTGGTCTGGCGAGACCCTCACCCCTGAGCCCTGAGCTTCCCCTTGCTTCCCCCTTCCAGCTCCCTCCTCCCAGGTTTCTCCCTCCCCTCTCCTCCTCTCTCTCCTCCCCTCTCCTGCCTTCTTTCCCCAGTCTCACCAGAGTTTCATTCCCCCCCCCCACCCAGTTTTGTTAAATAAAGACAGTTTGTGTTTATGAAAAAACGTGTACAGTAATTCCTCACTTAACACATGCCCACTTAATACGTTTTCGCGATAGCATGATTTTTTGTTAGAGAACATTTTTCAAACAACACGACCCCGTCCTCGCAATAACACAATTTCCCGTAGGGTGGGCTGGTGGCTGGTAGCTGCGCGAGGCTTCCCCGGCCTCCCTGAAAAGTGACAAAGGTTTGCCACTTGCAGCGCCATTTTCTGGTGACCCCCTCTGGCCAGACGCAAGGCACTGTTTTTACAAAGCACAAGATGCGTATTAGTCACTTTCCAGGAAAAAGGCTTAACGTGTGTAGGTCTTTACAGGACATACAGAAAGCTGGCTTTTTTAATGTCTTTTAAATAAAAGGATAAATTACAAGATTCCACTCTTTCTCTCCCTTTGCTCTGCTTCAGAAATAATCACACCTATCTAAATTGAACCAGGAAAACTGACACAGGAAATGAGTAACTTTTAACAATCAGAATAACGAACTATTGAAATAATTTACCAAAGGTCATGGTGGATTCTCCAGAATTGATAACATCCATATGAAGGTTGGATGTTTTTCCTAAAAGATACATTCTAGGACATATCTTAGGCAAGTTCTATGGCCTGTGTTCATAGACTAAATTATCAAAATGATCTTTTCTAGCCATGTGATCTATGAGTTTAAGTTAAAGTAATAAGTTTTAGCACAAGCAAATGAGTGTTTCCACTTCTGATATAGAATGGTGAGTCAAAGTATTTTTTTTAAATTCAGGTAACTTTGAAAATCTCTCCCACATATAATAATAGCGACTTTAATCTCATAACTGAATACATATATCTCATTTTCTTGGGAATTTTACTTCCTTCACTAATATGAAGTGAAATTGAATAGAATATTAGTAATTAGCATTCATAGTTATAGACAACAACTAGCAAAGCAATCCTGTACAATTGGAAGAAGATATTTTAGTAGCTTGATGGATTGTGGCTGTACACTCAATTTGTCACAAGCTCTTCTTTATCAAACAGATCCAGAACAAAACAATAGTGGTTTAAGATGACTGGGAAGGGCTAATTACAGCTGAGACTTTCAGATAGTTTAAGCCAAGTTTTATCTGACCCAACACATGAGAACCTTTCCCAATTCTGTATAGTGCTTCTTCTTAATTGTATCTCTCAACATGAATTTAGCTCTGCAGATTAATTTGTAAAAATTAAAGGGATGGTTTGTTCCATTTTTACCTTTTTACTTTTTAAAAGTTCGTGTTTTTTTCTATTTAGATATGGCATATTAGTATTACAAAGCTGTATATGATACTACCTATCAGATGCCAGTGTATAACATATTGCTGGATAAATATTGAAGATGACATTTTTACGCTACTACTTTCTGTGTAGCAAAGTTGATATTTCAGCTTTAACTGCATTTTCTACTTTGTGTGCTTAATTTCTCACATTGGTAATGGAACAATAGTCCCATTTTTAAATACTCATATCTATATAGACAAGTGCACACACAAAGCAATTTAAACACAAATATTCATCTTCTTTTATAGCTCTTGCCTCCCTGGAAAACTGTATTCTAGGAAGAAGAGAACAAATAACTGCCTTGAATACTGTTAGATCACTCAACACACACTGCTCCAATTATATTCTACAAACACAGAAAATGGGTCCCCCCAAAATTCCATCCTTCAGTCTGTGACTCTAGCTTTGCTGTCTCAAGGGAAACATCATCACAAAAAAGATGGATTAAGATTTACTCCATTTTCCTCATAACTATAACCAAGCAGTGAGCCATACTGGGCAAGGAGATATCCTGAGAATAGCACAACATTAAGAGATAAGGGGTGAACAATTTATGTGGTGGAAACCCTTTGAAAATATCTGAAGAAGAGCTCTGTGTAGCTCAAAACCTTGTCTTTTCACCAAAAGAAGTTGGTGCAATAAAAGATATTACCTCATGCACCTTGCTTCTCTCTTATCCTGAGACCAACACTACTACAACACTGAAAATACCCAGCATCTGGGGAAATATGATCCATGCTAAGAAGACATGCATATGGAAATAGTGTTTGCTCAAGTCCCAATGGATAAAACACCTCTGACATAAAAACCACTCCAATTCTGCTTTCTGTCTGGTGGCAACCTTTTCAATAAAAGAAGCACCCCGTATTTCTGATTCCACCTAAGAGGTGCAGCCTCAGAAGCTGCTACACAAGGAATGTATTGTTTGGAGGGGCAGGCATGTAGGAAAAGTTAAAAAAGAAATTACCCGGGGGCAAAAAAAGTCACTGTGCATTGAGGGTCTGAGCTTCCTTCGCATTGCCCAGGGAGTCCAACAAGGAGGGAGATCACTGGAGCCCACTCAACCCACCAGAGCCAGCCCGGGAACTGCACGGGGCTAGCCAGAGCTCGTGCATTCTTTCTAGGGCACTGGTTAACTAGCCTGCCGCACTGGTGAGTAGGGCGAAAGCTCGGGTGCCCAAGCCACAGCGGGCCGAGCCCTGCAGCCCCGAGGGGCCATGCTGGGGGACCCGACGGGCAGACCCCGCCGCTCACCTCTCCCGCGGGCCGCCTGAGCGGCTGCTCCTGCCGCGGCTTCTCCGGGAGGAAGGTGGCCTGGCTCGGCGCTGCGTTCCCCGGCCCGCTCGCCCGCTGCGGGGTGTCCCCTCCAGCCCCCGCCATCCCCACGCACCCACCGCCCCCCCTGCCCAGCCGTGCGCCGCGGGGCTTTTCAGCACCTGCCCGCCGAGGGGCGGGGCCGGGGGAAGCTCGGGGCAGCGCACAGCGGGCAGACAGTCCCCCGCTGCAGGGACGGCGCTGGTCACGACCCGGCCCTCCCGCTCTCTGCGTGTTGCTAGGGGGGGTTTCAGCATGGGACGGGCAGGGTCTGGGGCACTGGGAAGCAGGGTAGCGACCCCTGCTCCCCCCCCCCAACCTGCAGGGAATATGTACAAGGCTCCAATTTCAGTCCCAGAGGCTTTAACCTTCCCCCATCTCCCTGCTAGGGATGTGTCAGGGAGAAGGCAACTACACTTTTAACCAAGAAGCCTAGGCTTATCACTTAATCCTCTCGACTACACCCATCCCCCCCCCCCACCTTGCTGCCTCTGATACAGAGGCAGCAAGGGGGGTGGGAGCTGGTGCCTGGGGAGGAGCTGGCTTAAAAGCCAATGTCCCATGAACACCAGATCCACCTGCCCCCACCCCTCAACACCCATGCGGCCGCCTCTGATAGAGAGGCAGCAGCATCGAGGATGAGGGGCCCAGGTGGGAGCCGATATGCACAGGGAGCCAGCTTTTGTGCCAGTTCTCTGTGCATGCCAGCTCTGGGGACTGCCTGCCCCTCCTCACATTAATATGACGTGAGTTGGTAGATACTGATACCTGAGAGAGCGTGTATCAGAGGGGTAGCCGTGTTAGTCTGACTCTGCAAAAGTGGTGAGGAGTCCTGCGGCACCTTATAGAATAACTGAAGTGTAGGAGCATAAGCTTTCGTGGGCAAAGACCCACTTCGTCAGATGCATGCATCTGACGAAGTGGGTCTTTGCCCACGAAAGCTTATGCTCCTACACTTCAGTTATTCTATAAGGTGCCGCAGGACTCCTCACCACTCTCTCTCAGGTGTGCCCTCTTTTTTGAAAGTTCAAATATGGTAACCCTACATCCCCCTGCCCTGGCTACCTCCTAGAGCTGATCCCCTGTAAACAGAGGATACTTCGGCATTCCACGGAGCAGCTTCTGTCCATGGTGAGCTGGGTCCACTCTGGACGAAGGCTGCTCCCTGGCAGCAGCCCCTGTCTGTGGGGGAGTCCAAACTCCTCATGGACAGGGCTACTGCCACCCTGCACTGCTGCTTCTGTAGCAGAGGTAACAGCACAGGGTATCATGCGGGAGCCAATCTGTGCGGTAAGCTGGTTTTTAAATTGGCTCCCCTCGTGGACTGGCTCCTACCTGCCACCCTGCGCAGCTGCCTCTGATACAGAAGTGGCAGCATTGGGTAGCAGAGGACTCCCTGGGAGTGGGGCTAGGAGCAAACCAGCTGCCGGTCCCATCTCCGGGGACTATCAAATAATTGTGTAACCACTCAAATTTAATGCCGTTACATGACTGTTCAATTACACACTATCTAACATCCATACTCTCTGCTTAGCCTGTCATCCCATATAGTCCCCTCCCTGCGTCTTAGGCTAGAGTGGACACAGAGGGCTTTCTCCTAGCTGCTTCCCATTTTCCTCTTCCTCCTCCTCCACCTACTCCCTGCTCAGTTGGCCCAAGTCAGTAATTTCTCTGGCTTGCTCAGCTTCCTCCCTCCCCTGTTTGCTCTGGGTGGGGTCTCCTCAGAGGTGAAAGTAAGGCAGTGCACCATTCCAGTTAGAGCTGGCTGGGGTGCTCCACTCTGGCAACAGTAGGCAGGCGGGCTGAAAGAACCAGTTAGGGGTGTGCTGCAGGGGAGGTGGGCGCTCTCCCAGCCAGGCTACTGGGAGGAGCTGGTGGTGGTCCCCATCTGGCCACTGTGGCCTAGCCCTGGCACTGCTCCTGCAGTGGACGGGGCTGGGAGGAATCAGCTCCCACCTGGCCATGGCGATCCAGGCCGAGCCACTGCAGCCTGATCCCCACAGCCTGTCATCAGCCCGGATCCTGGAGCAGGCCCCATGATCCTGTCCCCATCTGCCATGGGAGGGATTGGTGGCAGCCTAGCCACACTCGTGCCATGGCAGGGGTAGGGGAGTGGACTCGGCCCATCTGAGCCCAGCCCCTTGTCAGGCCATGGCTGTCTGGCTGCAGCATCCCAGCCCCCATCTGGTGGTCCCCATCTGGCCATGGCAGGCTGGCCAGTAGCTGGGAGGAGGACAAAATCAGCCTCTGTCCAGGCATGGTGATCCAGGCCTAGCCCCTCATCCAGCTGGATAGCATCTCCATCACTGGAGATATTCAAGAGCAGGGTGGACAGATGTCTGTCAGGGATGATATAGACTGTGCTTGGTCCTGCAGAGGCCTGGACTTGATGATCTCTCAAGGTCCCTTTGCAGTTCTAGTGTTCTGTGATTCTATGAGTTGCAGCTGATTTCCCATGCTCTCCTTTCCCCAGCCCAGCTGCGGCTTGCTTGTCCAAGTCCTCCCCTTGCCTTCTCCCTGCTCAGCTCCCCTTGCTAGTATGTGGAGTGGTGGTGGGTTTGGTTTCCCCTAGCCTGAGCTGCTGCAGAGTCCTCTTCTCCCCTCCCCCTAGTCTCAGTGGAGTCATATTGGGGGGGGGAGGGTTCCCTAGCCTAACCAGGCTTGCAGAGATAGCTGCCCAGTCCTCTTCTCTTCTAGCACTCTCCCCCCATGCTTGCTACAGTCCCTTCCTGGGTGAGCGTATGTCTACACTTGTACCCTCTTTCGAGAGAGGGATGCAAATGAAGACATTCGAATTTGCAAATGAAGCTTGGATTTAAATATCCTGCACTTCATTTGCATATTTGTGTTATGGCTCTATTTTGAAATAACAGTGTCTGTTATTTTGAAATAGCGCTAAGACGTGGTTAATTGGAGAGAAAACCCTTCTCTTGAAATAACCCTTATTCCCCATACAATGAGGTTTACCAGTTATTTCGAGAGGGTTTTCTTTCCAAATAACCGCATCTTAACAGCGTCTGTTCTTTTGAAATAGCACCATAACGCAAATATGCAAATGAAGCATGGGATATTTAAATCCCGGCTTCATTTGCAATTTCGAATGTCTACATTTGCATCCTTCTCTCGAAAGAGGGTGCAAGTGTAGACATACCCTTAGTCTTCCCCTTTCCTTGTTGGTGGATTTCCGCTCTCCCCCTCATGCTACTCACCTGCTCCCCAGGTCCTCCTCCCATTCCTGCTTGGCCCTCTGCCACTCACTTACTGCAGTCCCCTTCTCCCCATTCACTCATCCCTTCCCCCAACTCGCTATGTGGGTTGCCTCCTCACCTGCCACTTGTCCCTCCAGCCACCTCTTTCCTCCTCTCCTCTGTGTGCTTCCTCCCCTTACCCCACCATTCACCGCTTTCCAGTTCCACCCACCTGAGTTTCTCCAGCATCAGCTTTGACAGGCCCAACATCAAGAGGGGAGTCCTACAGCTGAGCTGGCCAACCAGTGAAAGACAGATACACATTTCACTCTGGACCCTGGATCCCCCGTGTTCCAGTACCCTTTGGCTAGTTGTTAGATTCCAGAACATGAATATTCAAAAATATTTTTGGGTGGACCCTAAAAAACCCCATTTTTGAAAAAAAATGGCTTGTGGAAACCAAGCATGCACTGAGAATAAATTTAAAGAATGCAGTGAGATGGGGGTGGGGAGCAGGGAAGAGAGGAGGAGACAATGGAAAGGGGGTGGGGAATGGCGGAGCAGAGGCATAGCAGGTCTTGGGCATAGCAGGGGTGGAGCTTTGGCATGGGCACAGGCAGAAGAGATAGACTGGGAGCTACAGCCTCCCCATGCAGAAGCTTCACCCACCACTTGGGACAGTCACATGAATGGTGCAACAGTTAGCAACCCACATACATGAAATATTAACTGCTTTCCAATCCCAGTGCTGTCAACACATGACATTAGATTTACATGACAGCACCTTTAATCTTGAGAGTTCTTGGTGCTCTCTCTGCCCCTCCCCCAATAAATACAGTGAACCCTCATTTATCGCGGTAGATAGGTTCCAAACCCGACCGCGATAGTTGAAAATCCGCGAAGTAGGGACATGTATATTTAACATGTATACAGCGAGCCCTCGCTACTTCGCGGTTCGACTATCGCGGATTCACGTATATACATAATGTAATGAAAAAAGTCCGCGAAGTCGTGAATCCGCGATGGTCGAACCGCGAAGTAGCGAGGGCTCACTGTACAAGTTTTAAAATAGTCACATACTGAAAAACCCTTTTCTGAGGGAATGTGCCTAGACCCTTAGTTCAGCTGCACAAATGCCAAACCCCAGGACTAAATTGCTCTTCAGCTTATAAGAATAAGAATCCCCAACTGCATTTTCCCCTCAACTGTAGTTTATATTAATTTAGTTTCAATTAAAAATGATGGGTTACTCTAAAAGTTTATGATACTGGGGCTTCAAGGGTCCACCTGCATACCTCTATTCTTGTTTAAAAACCGTAAAGATCATATTACAAAAATAATTGAAGATCCAGACAAGTAATCTATGCTGTGAGTGGATAAAAGAAAAGCACCTGCAATGTGTGGCTTTATAGATAACCAACATTCAACTGCACCATTGTTAATTACAAGTGGCTTTTTACTTGGCTATAACACATCAGATCTGTCAGCACACCTGTTTTCGGGCAATTGGACAATCAAATATAGCCACCTCAGGCTGAAACTTGACATGGGTGTTTTAGCACTATTACTCCTAGGCTCAGTGTGCTTTTAGTTAATTATTTTGTTTCTATACCACAAATTTTCTATAATCAATTTTGCTACCCCAGGGAAAAAGAATCTGCTTTACACATAATTAGCTACGCTTTACAATGGTTACTCAACTGGAGCCTTGAAGTGGATTACTTATTTTGAAAGAACTTCAGTTTGCAGATGTAGAGCAAAACTCACTTTTACATTTCCTTCTTTGTTTAGAATAAATAAAATAGGAATTTATGCCCCCCAGAAATATTAAACTAATCCATATGTACAACACATTATGGGAGGACTGATTTTTAGCAGTTCCACTACTGTAATTATTTCACTGAATTCTCTAAATAGCAGCTCTAGCTTCAGAGCAGTTATAGCAAACTAAGCAATACATTTGATATTTAACTCCTCTGTAACCTATATTGCCAAAAATGTTTGTAGCAGTAATTTTTCATAATTAAAGAACTAGGCATTTCAAAGCATTTCCTGGACAGTCCAGTATTATTTCAGATCATATAATTTATTTTTCATTCATCTAGGCAAGATTAGTCTACAATTTCAATTCTTATTTTGCATTTGGTTCAAAATCCATTGAAGGCAGTTTTTTCCATGGGCTTCCATGGACTTTGGATCAGGCCCTTAAAATGCCTTGCACTGAAGGCTATTTAGCTATTCTTTATTTGAGCCATTTCACCAGTCTCTCTCTCACTAAATTAGCCTTAATTCAAATGTTATTCTAGAAAGAGACTAACCTAAGCAAAAGTCTAGTGTCCCTCTTTTTATTAAAGGGGGCCGGAGGGTAACCCAGAACAAAAAGCAAATTCTAATTTAAAGTGTTTCCAGATATTGGATATACAGAAGCAGAGGAATAATACACAAATGAAGAGGTTTAACCTAATTTTCAGTTTCTCCCTTAAATTGTACCTTGGTTGCAAGAGGCAGAGAAGTTAAATTTGTGCTTTACACTGATATATAGGAAACCTCCGACTTCCAGCCACCCGAGTTACGACCCCCTGCACTTACAAAAATGATTGTAAGTGCAGAAAGGGCCAAACCCCGACTTACGTCCTTGGCCCTGCATTTACAACGGTGCACAGTGCCTATTGTAAATAAGAGTTTAAGTTACAATGCCCCTGACTTGCACCGCTTCCCCAGGAACCAATTGTGTTGCAAGTCGGGAGCCTCCTGTATTTGCAATAGACACAGAGAATATGTCTTTTAGATTGTATCTGTTTGTCCATTTGTTCAAGAACTCTTCCTAATCTGTAAACACTAGGACCACCAAATTTGGTATGCAGCTTCCTCTCACCCCAACTTAAACCAAGGTCAGGGTTTGCTTGTGCCTGGGAAATGGGAATTACAGGGAACAGGGAACTATTTCCCATAACGCAGAAAGGGATGGGGCAGAGAGACAGGGCCAGCCCACAACATTTTGGCATCTGAGGTGGGGAGCTCAAATGACCCCCCCCCCCCCATGTCCCCTTACTTGGGCCAAAACTTTGAAAGGTCTCAATTCTGCCTTCCTGTTCTACTCCTCTCATGGTAGTGCAGAGAGAATACATATGCACCAGCAGCAGACACAATTTTCTACACTCTGGATCCTAGTGGTGCCTCCCCCCCAGTCTGGCACCTGAGGCGGCCACCTCAGTTCGCTTCACAGTAAGGCCAACCCTGCAGAGAGAAGAGGAATGCAAAAGGGAGGGGCATGGAGATGGGAGGGATGCAATACTGAGAGTGGCCATTGGGGGCAGCTGCAGCACCAAGAGTGGTTAGCAGGGCTCTGCCATCTTGCCTGCCAGCACATTAGTAAAGAGGCCTCTGCCCCAAACCTGGAGCTTACCTACTTTGTGGAGAGTCTGCAGGCTATGGGGTGGGGGGTTGTGGGAGGAGCCCCCAGAGCCTCTTCCTCCCCCCCAACTTCCTGCAGGCTGGGGCAGGACTGCTAGAGAGGGAGGAAGTCCCTGGAGCCTGCTCTCCCCCCCCCCCCCCCAGAAAGCCTATAGGCCATGAGGACAGGCAATGGGGAGAGGGGGGACAGCTGGCAGGGGAGTACTGCCCTGGCCCTCTGGGAGGCGTTGCCTGCCACCAAGCAGCACCACCCTTGCCACTACAGGCAGCCCGGTAAGCCCTCCTCCCACAAGTCCTATATCTCTCACTTGCCTTGACTTCAGCCCTCCTACTTCCAACTCTCTTCCCTAAGCCACCTGCCTCCTGCCACTCCCCACCCCAGCTTTCACTCCAGCCTTAATTTTTGAAAAATGCAATAATTGAAATAACATGTATACTTTTCATTTATTTTTTTAAAGGAATTCCTTCAGTTACAGACCCGAGCAACTCCAGGTACGTCTGCTAGTAATGCCACAAGGAAGATGAATACATTTAGCAGGCTTATTTTACTGTAGTTTAAATGCATAGCAGATTTTTACTGTACAACCAACAGATTAGGTTGTATAGAAACATATAAACAGTGAATCCCTACAAATATACCTATCCTGTGTTGCGGCAGTATAGATGTGTGGACCTATTTCCTGACTTGCAGAAAATAAATCCAAGTATGAATGTTGCCTTATTTTTTTTAAAGCCACTGACTGTCCAAGCATCAAATTACATTTAAGTTGGTCAACAGATAGAGACAAGGTGGAATAAATATCTCCAAACCTGGCTAATACAGTCAACTCTTTAGTTTCAGGGATCCAAATGTTTTTCATAGTTGTAACAGTTCCATTTATAAACTATTTGCATAATGGCACATCCATTTAAAGCTTTTGCAACTGCAGCCACAATCAGGATGATCTGTACCCAACTTTCTATTTTGTCAGAAAACAAAAGGGGTATGGTTTTAACACACTTAGGGTACATTTATACAGCAGTGTTATTTCGGAACTGATGTTATTTTTAAACAACAAAACAAAAAGGGCATTTATACTACAAGCTTTTATTTCAAAATCATGTCAAGCTGGAGGACTTCTTACTCCAACTCCTGTAACTCATATTTCACGAGAAGTAAGGGAAGTTAGTGGAAGAGTGTTCTTCCTTCAAACTTCTGCTGTGTAGACAGCACCAAAAGCCAAGGTCAATTGCAACTTAAGCTATGCAATTGACGTAGCTGAAGTTGTGTAGCTTAATTCGACTTTAGCGCTGTTGTGTAGATGCACACTTGCTTAGCACGGGGGAGGGAGTCAACGAGAGAAGGCTTGAACTGAACATTCCATGTGCTGTGCTAACACAGGTCAACAAGTGAAATCAACAGTAAGCAAAATTGAGCCAGATATTCATGTTATCCAAGCTGAAGAGTAAGCATAAACTTCATTAAGTGGTGCAAACTAACTTTGTACAAATATTTTTGAAACTTAATTTTTAGATAAATTTTTTGAACCCGACTCTCCATTGAATGAGTATTGGGAAGCTAAATTTCGAACCACAATACTCACATTGGACAGCTTGTTTTGCTACATCACTCATACTTAAGGTAAATCACCCAGAGTTCAAGTATTCTTGGATTTATGCAGAACTAAGGTCACTGCAGTGCAGTAATCTTCTATTTCCAAAAAACACCCACTCACACTTTACTGTAGTGAACAAACATATTAAACTAAACAATTTCCCCCTTATAGCACAAAAACAGTTGACACTACAAGGAAGAGTCAGGAAAATAAAATCTAATGGACTGTTATGGCTCCATTCACAAATCTACCAACTTTATGGCTCAAACTTTTATATGCAAAAATCTGTAGTCCTTATATTAGTTTCTCAACAAGTCAAGTATGGAACAATAATTGTAGCTGGCCATAGGAACAGGACTTGAAGATGATGGGCATATTTTATACATTTAAATTAAAAGAAACTTGAACAGAAAGTGAGGATTGATATAAAGAACAAACAAATGGATAGAGAAGGAAATATCTTTATTGCCTAATAAAGATTTTGGATTTATTGGAAGACTTACATGTGCAAATTAACTCTGCAATTTGATGGAGGTTTGTATTTTCACTACATATATACATATCTCCGTAGCCATCTTCTGTCTACTATTAGAATTTGGATTGTGCTTATGTCTTACATGTGTCAGAATGGTCTATGCTGCTAGTGGCACAAGTAATTGAATGCACACCTGTTGTGACATTCCATTGGTGATAAGAACAGAACTGCCAGTGAGCCAAGCAGCTACTTTAACCAGTAGAAATACCAAATCTCAAGAGTTACATTGATGCACCTTACATATAGTATGCAATAGTGCCAACTCATTCCCGTCTTACATTTTCTATGCACAACTGTAAAACCGGCTTTGAAAGGAAAGTCCCAAAATGTAACTTTTAACACAACCTAAATTTCAGCAGCTTTTCATGATTTATTTAAAATAAGAGGTTCTATGGAAATAGTGAGAAATGTTTAAATGCAAGTCTGTCATTAAAGCATCTGAAATCTAAACAGTGTAAAATAATCACAACCTGAAATTGCCTGATGGAAAAATGAGTGAAACCAACTAGTTTAGTTTCACTGTCCAAACCGAAAAGAAAAAATACATTTGATAAATTTTCATTGAAGTTGCTGGTATAACACCAATCTTTTAGAGTCAAGATTTCAACCCAAACATCCCTTTAAAAAAACCATCGGTGCTTTCTAGCTAGGAGGAACTTAGATGAAGATGCTTCATTACTGTCAGTATCCAAACACTGAAATGCTTAGAAAATTCCTCAAACTACAGCATGACACATATTTTGCTTTTTAAGAGTGCAGCTTTGTGGAGATGATACAGTGCATCTAGATATTGCTGTTCAGTGGGTTGATTTTTTTTTGGTTTTGTCTAGTTTAGTTCAACTTTATATATAGTCTTTTGGTGAGTTGAAACCTAATTTATTTGGGTAAGTCTTTATGGCTTTTGGCCATTACTTGCAGCAGCATGTCATACTCAAGGTATTCTTAGAACTAAACACTATGAAAAACTTCTGAAAGGCTCAGTTATTTTCTGAAGTCTTTGAACAATAACAGCATTTTGCAAATTAGCTTCCTCCAGAGTGAGTGTCTCATCTAGCAGCTCTAGGAAAGGAAGAGATGTGGTCAGGCTGAAGGGAACACTTCCCTGCGATCCTTGATATTTTGTTATGAAGTCTCTGACATGGCTTATTCTGAAAAGGAAAAATAAAATCCAGCAAGTTAAAGTGCTTCTAAGTATTTGAGTCCACTGTTTTCCAAAGAGTGTGGGAGTTGAGCACAAGTCATGCACACAATGCAGCACGTATGCAGGATCTGTGGCATTTTGCAAAGTACAATGCTTGCACAGCTAGCGCAACTCATTTTTATATACTCTGCATTCTCTCCTTTGCAGCCCCAAGTTAGAACAAAGCCCATAGAAGTATTCTACACAACACGTTTCCAACTGCATTCACTACGACCCAGCAACTAGCATGCTAGCTGAACATAACACATTTTAGTGCCTTCATTCTGTTTTCTCCTTATTTCTACCCTGAAATTCTATTTGCTCTGTGACTTTAGGCCTGTCACTTGGGACCCTTCACCAGCACTAAATTAATACTAGATTAATGCTGGAAGTTTTGAAATTTACAGCTGAACTATCTAAGGTCAGAAGCACACAACTGTCTCTTAACTCAAACTTTATTCCAACCACAGTAGTACACATGCTCAAGAATGCTTTTAGTCATTTTCTGGCCCTCCGATGAAAAAACATGTTTATGATTATACAGGTTAAGGATATTATGGTTCCATAAAGATATTCCCTTGAATTTGCTTTTGACATTTCCATGATTTTTAACAACAGCACATACATATATTCACAACACATCACAAAAGCTCATTGGTGAACTATGATGGAATAGTCATTTTAAATGTTTTGTGACAATA
This sequence comes from Pelodiscus sinensis, assembly GCF_049634645.1. Taxonomy (NCBI): domain Eukaryota; kingdom Metazoa; phylum Chordata; order Testudines; family Trionychidae; genus Pelodiscus; species Pelodiscus sinensis. The sequence continues at coordinate 14,693,769 of NC_134713.1, forward strand.
CGATTATGTGAAAGGGGCTGGTCTACTCATGCCAACAAAAACTGATGACACCATCTACATGTTTTGTTAGTCTATAAAGTGGTATCAGACCAGTTTTTGTTTTTTAAATTTATCCTGTACAGACTAACTCGGCTACCCCCTGAAGCTTCAAGTACAACGTGTCAGGTAAGACTGGTATGAACGTGAATCTATTTGTACTAGAATGAAAACTTACATTAGGAATTTCAATCCTATATATTTTAGAATAGGCAAAAGAGCCCTCCAATAGGTTTAATAATCAAAAATGCAAATGCACCTCTCAATATTAACAATCCATCGTCATAATGGACTCATTTGGTTAATACGGACTTTAGAGACAGTGAATATTAAACAAATGGATCCTATCAGATTTTTAGTATCTTGCTGAATTCAGAGACAGACTAACTGATAAGCAATCCTTATTTTGCCATCCTGACTTGGTATAAATTAATATACAGTGTACTAGAGAGTGCGCAATATAACTTGAACTGGTGTTGATAGTAAGCTTTATGATCACTTTAATTGCTTCAGAGAGATACATAGCACAAGGTATTCATTCAATATGTTTACACAGTTGTGCTATCAATGTAACACAGTATAGGAAAAGATCACTGAAAAGTTGTAGTTTTACAACCCAATCTTCTTTAAAAGTTGATCCCAGCTCGAGGTGTTAAAATATGTTTATTCTGGTAAACGTGTAACCACTGAAATTTTCAGCGTTTACACGTGGGGGGAGGCAGTTCCTGAGGAACTGTCTGCCCCCCACTCTGCTCTGCTGCCTCTGTATCAGCAAGTGGCTGTGGGGGTAGGGAGAGGCAAAGCCAGCTCCCTGCAAGCACCAGCTCCCTCCTGCCCTGTCCCACGCTGCTGTCTCCGATACAGAAGCAGCAGCGTAGAGAGAGGGTGGAGGGCGTCTTCAAGTAACCCTGAATGTTAACTGCTTACATATTCACATCCCTCATCACAGCCACTTGCACAGCTTGTAAGCTATACTAGACACCCTGACACTATCCACAGGCTGGTTTGAAGTATTCTACCCACGCTGTCAAAACAGACACCTAAATAAGTGCTCTCCCCCCTGCAGGATGCTGGGATTTCACTAGCATCTGCACCATGCTCATGGGTTTCTCTTAAAATTTGGATCACCTCCCCATATATGTATTTAATTGCTGAGCAGGACAAGAAACATTATTTCTCTTGACTCCCCCTCCCCATCCTTTAACTGTATCTCCCAGCTAATGTAAGAGTGAATGGAGTTTCCACTTCTGTTCTTCTCCCTGGATGCATTTTGTGGGGTGTAAATTTGTGCTATTCTCCTTCTCCCATCCAGCCTCAGGCTTTGGGCTCTCCTCCCCAGCCGATTGCCTCAGCAGTACACTCAATCTGAAATCTACCCAGATCATTTCGGCTCACAGGGTTCGCAAGATCAGCAATGAACGTTGATGAGTTCCTGATCCTTGTCACCTCTGCTTAAGTTTGGAAAGCTAGGAGCAGCAGTGGCCCTGAATCTTCCTATATCTGCAGACACTGGGTTACTATCAGCTCATGTCTGGAAGGTTCTCTCTGCAGCTATAAAGGCCTGAAAATGTATTGAATTATAAAGAGGGAAAACTTATGCATTTAGACACTGATGGCATTTGTCAGAGAATGCTCTCTGCTTCACTCTGCTATGTGGATTTTTCAAGCCCTCTTATCTGTTGCATTGTCCACCCCATGCTCACCTACCACTAGTATTTATTCCTAGCTATGAACAACCAGCTGCTTTTATTAGTTTCTCATACAAATTCTCAAGAAGTACTTCCTGTGAGAACACTTGCCTTTTTGAAGACCAGTGATCTTAAACAAATGAGCTGTACAAAAAAAAGATAAATACAATAAAAAAAATCTGTACTGCCCCTAGATGACCCTCTATAATTCCTATAGCAAGAAACCTCAAAGACACTTAACTTTCAGTAAAATGACAAAAACCCAAGAGTTACGCCTTGATAAATTTGGTATTACACAGATATTGATTAATTAATTAACTCAGTAGTTACACTAACAAACAGTTAGGTTTTGTTTTCCCTTCTGCTGCACGCATGTACATCATGAATTTGATCAGTTGCTCCTACACACTTCAAAGGACAAAAGTAATAATTTTTGTTTTTGTGTATCTGAGAAGAACTCAGAAGAGAGACCATATACTTACAGAATTTCTAGACCTATTAGTGTAAAAGGGTTAATGGGACAGTCACCTCCAATGCTTATATATGATAGTGATAAGATAATCTTACCTATGAGAAACATTAAATTTTTGTACTATCCTTTCCCCATCTGCTAACCAGATCTGGATCTTAGTGACTGGTTCCAAATCACTTAGTGTTACTGAAGGAAGTGGTCTTTTGTTCTCAAATTCAAGGTCATTATTCGCTTTAGAAATTATTCTTGGAGTTGCACTGAAAAGAAAAGCCAAACAAGATTAAACAGTCCACATAAAAATCATAAGCTAGAACAGTCATTAACTTATTTTTTGAGTGAATTGAAACCTTTCTAAAAGGTTCTAAATCCCGTCAGAGTGCACAACTCAGTTGCGGCAAGCCTAGGAATACAAATTGAGATTGTGGCTTTACTAGAGAGACGCAACAACTCTAAACTTGAAAACTTTAAACTTGATGTTAAGGGAGAGAATGCCATATTTCTGTTAATAAAAATAAAGGATATCTATTCTATATTTTGAAGAGTTTGTGGATTTGTTTGTGCAAAATAAAGTCATACTTCGTGATTACCTACAAATACCAAATTTTGCATAAACAATCCTGCCACTTAAATGAGCTAAATTAACTACTTTTTATTCCAGAATATGCTGGGTGAAAGGCTTAAATAATTATTTTTGTTTTTCCATCAGAAAAGTCATGACTGTTATGATTAGAGTTCATAAAAAAATATATGCTAATAAAATTAAAATTGAGTCACCTATTCAACTGTCATTTTAGTGCAAAGAAAATGTTTACGGTTACAAATCACAAAATAATTCAAATTAGTTACAGAAAGAGTAACAGCAGCTTTACAAGTTTCTATTTCAAATTTATTATGTATGGCAACTATTCAGTAAAATGAAGAATGTTTGAAATTGAAATCCTAAAAATTTAAAACTGTTCTTTTACTTCCCTTTTACAAGCACATAATAAAAAAATTATTACACATATTTAATGTCTTCAACTTTCCAATAAATTGAATCAACACAAAATGACTTTGCCTGGTCAACGATGGGTCTCACCTGCAAATTTAAATAATTATTTAAGAGATTAAGAGAGAGAGAGATGTAAGTGATAAAGACATCTACATAATAGGATTTGATGTTCCATTGCCTAGGTCTCCTTCACCAGGCAGAAATAAACTAACACAGTTTTGGAAGTTTAAAGAATTTGCAGACTAACAGTACTTTGTTGGTGGGCTAAAATGTGGTGTGTATGGCTGGTATTTTTTTAAAATGAACAAAACAGATTACACATCACCCATTAGTGATGTTTACTGTGCTCTAGGAGCAGTAGAATAAGTCTCTAAAACCGTAGTCCCCAACACGGTGCCCGTGGGCGCCATGGCGCCCGCGGGAGCATTTGTCTGCACCCGCCAAGTGCTCAGGGCTGGCCTGGCCCCAGGCACGTGGCACATGCGCGGTGCCGGAGCCGGCCCCGGGCACGTGGCGCACGGTGAGCGCCGGCTCCGGGGGCGCCGCGGATTCACCCCCCGCGGTGCATGGGGGAGAAGAGAGCGCTAGCGCCGGCCCGGGCGCGCGGCGCTTGGGGGAGGGAGGATGGGGGGAGAGAGCGCCTGCCCCCGGGCGCGCAGCGCTTGGGGGTGGGGGGGTGAGCGCGCCGGGCACGCGGCGCTTGGGGGGGGGGGGGGGGAGGAGGGAGAGAGCGCGCCAGGCGCGCGGCGCTTGAGGGGAGAGCGCGGACCCCCGGAATGCGGCTATGGGTGGGCCCCGTCCCCCCCGGGCGCCCGGCGGGCGAACGGCCACGCCCCCTGGCGCCCGGCAACCCCAAATGGTTGGGGACCACTGCTCTAAAACCTGAAATGAAAGCCACCCCTAAATCTTATAGATTATGTAAATCTTATAGATAATAAACATACTTGAAATAAATGATCCTCCAATGTACTAATTTTAGCAATTAAGGGTTAAATATGGCTTCCTCTATTTATGTGGTCTACCTTTTCATTGTATCATGGTTGAAGTACAGGTTGAACTTCCATAATCCAGACTTCCCTAGTCCAGCAACACTCCTGGTCCAGCACTGTCAGCGACCCCCATGGACGCACTCACAGAGACAAAGCAGGCTATAGCCAGAAGCACTGCCAGTCTCAGTGGCCAGGGGAAAGCAGGGCAACTGGGGAAGTGGTTAATTTGATTATTTAAAATTAGTATTAAAATCACCTGTCAGCAGTCATCCACCTGTACCCATCCACTTTTCTACTCTTCTCGTGCCCTGCTCCCTTTTGTTTTCTCTATTTGTTGCTCTTACTTAAAGCACCTAATTAAACTGCAACGGTTCTCCAAATCACGAAAATAAATATTGAGTGTGCCACATTGAGGGAGAAGATAAATACATTTAAATCTAACAATGGGTAACTTCAGCTACCCAACTATGAAGTGGTCAATTGCCTTGCAAAAAATATGATGGAGAAGTAATTTTCGACATTTCATGTAACTGATTCTTAGAGCAGCTAGTTCTAAGACAAACACTTTAAGGCAAAATTTGGCCAAATGTTTAGCCAAGTATGGAGAATAAGTAAAAAGCTAATTTAGTTGTCAAGTCTATTCCTATACATTAAATTTTGCAAGAGAACAATTATATGTGTAAAGCCTCCTAGTGGCAGGAAAGAAGGCTAAAATCCATGATCAAAAATAGTCTTATTATACTGACTTAAGAAACATCATTGCTTTTAAATCTTATAAATTAAAGATGAAGGAGACATTAGACCCTTTGATCTCTCCCCTGCCAAGATTGCTCCTTAAAAGTAAGTTTTCTAGTGCTCTGCCCAGGCTAATGATAAAAGCTTTAGGACACACACGGTTTTAACCTAGTAAGGTTATAGGGCAAATCTTTTGCCATAAAAGAGATTTTAGTCTGTCTTTTTGGTTAATGTATTTGGAGATGTAATTTTAAAGTTAAATTTTAAGCTAACTAAGAAAAGATTGATTCTGAATCTATTACAAAACACAGAATCACTAAATGAAGTGGTGGAACAGCAGCATACTAAGTTACAGACAGTACAAAAGCATAATGCACCCATTAACAACAAAATATTTTAACTGACTCAAAAATAGTATTGCACTCTCCTGCATTAAAATAGATAGATATGGTTGGACTTCCCTGGTCTGGCACCCTTGGGACCTGACAGGTCCCAGATAAGGGATTTTGCTGGATCAAGGAAGGTTATGTCTGGCTCCCCTGCTACCGGCTTCTCCCAGCCCAGGACAACCCCACCCCAGCCACCAGCCTTCCTAGCCAGTTCCCCCTTGCCACCAGCCCTGCTGCCCTGCCATTCCTCCCCCACTTCCTTTCCTGCTATGCTAGGCAGTCCAGTCCTGCTGTGGAGTGCTGAGCTCCTGGCCCTGCCAGGCAGCCCCACTGGGTTGTGCCTGGCTGCCCAGCTGCAGCATGCCGGGCAGCCCTCCACTGAGACACTCTGTTGTGGAACATCCGTGGTCCTGCCAGACAACGGATGTTGCCGGACCAGGGAGTCCTGGATTACAGAGGTTCAACCCGTAGTCCGGAGAGGGGAGGGGGGGTGTCTGTGTGTAAGTAAAAGTAATGCAGGACTCCCTGGTCCAGAAACATCCGTTGTCTGGAAGGACCATGGACATTCCACGAGTCTCAGTGGAGGGCTGGCGGCCGGGCTCCTTGCTGCTGGGCTGCCCGGCATGCCGCAACTGGGCAGCCAGGCACAACCCAGCTTTGTATGACAGGATAGCATCATTGCAGAAAATACTGCTATAGATATCACATAAAGGATGAAGATAAGAGTTACCACTCCCCTATCCCAGCCTTCTCAGAAGGCATACATCCCATCAGACCACTCACCTGCCCAATCGGTAACCTTGTCCAGAGAAGGGGTGAAATACTGGCTTCCTTAATGTATACACTTCATCTTTCTTATTTTCCACCTTCACATCCACTTCATCATCAAAAGTCTTTTGTAACTCAAATGGCAATTCCCTTAAAAAAAAATGGACAAATTAAAATAAGGTTCTCAGAATGCAAAGAGGAAAAGAGAATAACAATATATGGTTTAAAATCTGAAACAGAGCCCTGATTAATATGTAGCTGGCTTGTCCATTCAAAAAAGGACTTAGTGATACAAATTATACTGCATATGTGTTAATAAAATAATTGCAGTAAGTCACACGAATGAGATAGGGATCCCCTGCAAATTACTGACTTATGAGTTAACCAATAAATGAAACATTAAAAAGCAAAGACAACACATCCTGGATATTGCACAAACTACAGTTCAATTTTATAGCTATCAGGCTATCACAAAGAGGAGGGAGAACAATTATTCTCCTTAACCTGTGGTGGTAGGACAAGAAGCAATTGGGCTTAAATTACAGCAAGGGAGGTTCAAGTTGGACTATAGGAAAATCTTTCTGTCAGGTTGGTTAAGTGCTGGAATAAATTGCTTAGGGAGATATTTAAGAGCAGGTCAGACAAACACCTGTCAGGGATGGTCTATGTGATGCTTGGCCCTGCCATGAGTGTAGGAAACTGGACATGATGACCTCTCAAAGTTCCATCCAGTTATTTTGATTCTATGAAGCATCATTATATAATGAAATGTAACACCAGTATCTGTACTAGATAAATTTACTAAATAAATTAATGGAGGGTAGGTCCATCAATACTGATTAGCCAGAATGGGTAGGAATGGTTTCCCTAGCCTCTGTTTGTCAGGGGCTGGAAATGGATGATAGGAGAGGGATCAGTTGATGATTACCTGTTTTTGTTCACTCCCTCTGGGGCATCTGGCATGGGCCACTGTCAGAAGACGCAATACTGGGCTAGCTGGACCTTGGTCTGACCCAGTATGACCATTCTTATGTAATAAAAATTGTGAAATGATAATACTAGATGTCATTACAGTGTAATATTTTTGGTGATGGGATGATGACCACCTTTCTGGAAAAGAATTCCTTTTAAAGATCTCTCAAAAACCAATTTGATTGACCAGGTGTAGCTATAGACTAAGCAAAATAAGGTATGTATTTTAGTACAGGTTAGACCTCCCTGGTCTGGCACCCTTGTCCCTAATGAGGGAGCTTACCAAACTAGGGGAGGTCAATTCCATCCCTCTGCTGATGGGACCCTGGGCTCTGTCAGCAGACCTAGTGGAGCTCCCTTGCCCCCAGGCCGCCGCTGGCCAGTCCCCACTGCCGCAGCTCTGCTGCCCCATGGCCATTAGGCTCCATTCACCCCAGGGCAGCCACAACTCCAATGTCCAGGGACTGCCAGGATTCCTCTGTCCCACGGCTGCCACATCTCTCAGGCACCAACACTGCCACAGTTTCAGGATTCCAGGGCTGCTGTGGCTCTTGGGCCACTGGGGCTCTGCTCCCTGGGGCTGCTGGACACACCGTTATCTTGGGGCCGTGGTGGCTTCCCTGCTCCTGGGCTGCCAGGGCTCAGGGCTGCCATGGTAGCCATGGCTCCGCTCTCCAGGGCCTGCTGGAACTGCTGAGAATACACTGCTTTGGAGCCACTAGGCTCCACTTCTTGGGGCCACAAGGGCTGCTGCGGCCAACCCTGTGGCCAATCGCCCCTCTGGTCCAGGGGCTCTGTAGTCCAGCAATATCCATGGTCCAGATGTTGCCAGACCAAAGAGGTTCAACCTGTATTTTCTAGATAGAATCACAAATACCTATGATCTGTAGTGAACTAAATTTCTGTTTGGTTAGCAATATTCTATTCGGTTAGCAATATTCTATTCATATTTAACAACTTTCCAGGGGATCATCTGAAAAACTTCTAGTGAAATAATTATGAGCTGTAAGAGAAGCTTGTCCAACCCACCCCTCCATAGCACCATAACGGTATTTATAGATTCAGAGTTGCATACTTCACAGCTAATGACAGGTTGCTCACTGAGATTATGGATAGAAGCACATGTCCTTATAGGTTGTATTCACAGTGGAGAATCTCAAATATGCTATAAAATTAATGTTTTGAAGTGCTGCTAATACTGAACTAGCCTTGAAAATGTGGAAAATAAGATTTGTAATTAAAAGATAATGGCTAAATTAATTCATATGATATAGCTATTAAAAAAATAGTTACCTTGATTTAGATTTAGCTTAATCAGTGAATTAGTACGGGGCAAAAGGCAATTGATTGAAATCCTGACTAACCTTAAGTTTTACAAAAATACACCTGCAGAGGCTGCAGACATTTTCCCCGCACCAAAAGGTCACACCACTGTGCCTCAAAACTTGACCAGGCAAGAATAGGTTGAGCAACCACAAACACAATGAAAGCACCTCTTTGGTACGCAGCCCTGAAATTAATCACTGAATCTGTTTCATATAGCAGTGCAGCTACCGGCATGCACTAGATCTTGTCCTTTATTCTTTATTGTGCCTTCAGAATTAGGGATGTAAAGGTTTAACTGGTTATCCAGTAAGCACTGCCTTACCCGCATGCTTACCGGGGTAACTTGTAAACTGGTGCTCAGGCACTGCCAGAGCAGCCCCCATCCTCAGGCCACCTCTCCACTTGCTGCACCAGAGATCAAACACTGAGGGCAGCTCCGATTGGCGCTGGTGCTCATTGCAGTCTCAAGGAGTAAAGGAAGCCAATGGAAGCATTTGCTTCTGTCAGTCTCCCTCTGTGAAGATGGTGCCAAGCTCAGCTTACAATATGTCGACTCCAGCTACTTATTTTCTGTATTTGGAGTTGCATACCTTAACCCGACCTTCCAGGTCTAGTGTAGACCTAACCACAGTGTAGTTAATTTACCTCTCTGAAAAGTGGTAGGTAGGAAGAGTTCTGTCGACCTAGATGCAACTACAATAGGGGTTAGGTTGACCTAACTAAATTGCACAGAGCACAGTTTTCACAGTCAAATTAATTTTTAGATGTTGACTAAGTTTTAGGTCTTGCCTGCTGGTAGGTGTGATCCCCAGTGTGGCTAGAGAAACTTCTGCTAGTCTGATGTGAGCTTGCTAAAGATAGCAGTGTGGGCACTGTGGCACAGGCAGTGACATGGGATAGATCCAGCGAGTGGGGCTAGGCTTGGATTCAGATGACTAAACTGAACTGCCAACAGTGTCCCATCTACACTGCTAACTTTTAGTGTGCTAGCTTAAGTTGTGCCAACATGAATCTGTCTACCTATGCCGGCAATCACACCTTCTAGCTGCAGCGTAGCATACCTTCAATGGCCAATTTAGACAACTGCAATATAAATTCATTCAGAGCTGTTGTACTGTAAGCAAATCAACAGTGTTACAAGTTCATGCAGCATTAGCATATAAGCAAAGCACTGTACAAAATATATTAACACAATATGGCTCAGTAGGTAAATCTCACTTGCCCTTTTTTAATTGAGTCCAAGAACTGCCGGTTTGCAACATCTGTGTAGCTTCTGAGTTCACCATCATTAACAGTAAATCCGTTTTTCCAAAGTTTAATAACTATATCAGCCTGTGAAGTAAGAACAATGAAGTCATGGGAAAACATAACTCAAAATACTAGCATTCTCTTATGATATTAGCTCATCTACTCAAGGGACCGAAAATTATATCAGCGTAAGTCTTGCACTGACCCCAGATGGATTATAGTCAGTACAAAGCACAGTTACGGGAAGAGAATATAAAAAAGTGACACTTCTCATTTTGAAATACCTTCATTTCTAGAACCTGATAGCAGAACACTGTACACCACTAAAAAGCAAATTCAGAATGTTAAGAGGCCTTTGGATCAAAGCTCACAAGCCAAGACTATCAGTCTTCATCTTCCCACGCCCATGCCACATTGCGGACACTAGAATTATCAAACTCCTATCTCCACAAATGCTAGATCTAGAATTTTGCATTATTCAACGGTCTGCTTTCCCTTGACTCTGGAGAGGTGGATTCAAGAGAGAAGTTAGAGCACAGGATTTCTGCAACTAATTCCCATCTGTGGCTTATTTGCTCTGCAATCACGGACAAGCCACTTGAAGCCTGTGTCCTGTGGTTTGGCTTTTGGATACGAGAGGAGCCAGTAAAAACAGCTCAGATAGACGCTTGTTAACTTTATTATGCACAGAGTAGTAAAGGAAAGCAGAGCAAGATTTCACAGATCTATTTCAATACATGGAATATTTATATTTATTTATTTAAATATTTTTACTCCACCTCTCTATTTAAAATATTCAAGGCGGCTTACATAAAGTTTAAACACAATACAAATATATGTAAAAAACTTAAAATACGAAACCCCAGAGGGACATAAAACCTGCTAAAACATATTGAGAAGAGGAACACACACATACAGACTCAAACATTAATAAAAGCACGAGTAAAAAGGGTGGCTTTAGCCTGACGCCGAAACAATGCTAGAGTTGGCGCCATGAGAATATCCTGAGGAAGAGAATTCCACAGCCTGGGAGCAAAAGCTAAGAAGGCCCTGTTCCGCGTAGATGTTAATCTTATCTCCACAATTGGGGGAACAACGAAGCAGAGCCTCCCGAGCTGACCTCAATCCCCAGGCAGGTTCATACGGGAGAAGATGGTCCTTCAGATACCCTGGACCCAACCCATTTAGGGCTTTATAGGTGATAACTAAAATCTTAAATTGTGCCCAGAAACATACCAAAAGCCAGTGCAGGTGCCGAAGCACTCAAGCAGCCGCATTCTGGACCAGTTGAAGTTTTTGAAGGCTCTTTAGAGGCAACCCCACATAAAGCGCACTACAATAATCCAGTCTGGATGTAACAAGAGCATGGATCACCGTGGTCAAGTCATGCTTGTTCAGGAAGGGTCGCAGCTGGCGGATCACACGATGCTGCCTAAAAGCACTCCTGGCCACCGAAGAAATCTGGTTTTCAAATGTTAAAAAAGGTTCAGGAGGACTCCCAAGCTGCGTACCTGTTCTTTCAGGGGGAGAGTAACCCCATCTAGAACAGGTGCCACGCCACATTCCCAAACAGATGGCCTCCTGATCCACAGGACCTCAGTCTTTATCTGGATTCAACTTCAGCATGTTTGATTTCATCCAAACCATCACCGCCTCCAGACACTGGTTTAGATCAGTCACTGACACACCTGGTTCTGATGTCACAGGGAAACAGAGTTGGGTGTCATCTGCATATTGATGGCACCGTCCTCGAAAACTCCTTATGACCTCTCCCAGCAGCTTCAAGTAGATGTTAAATAATATAGGGGACAAGATGGAACCTTGCAGGACCTCACAACACAATCGCCACAGGGTCAAATAGCAGCCCCATAGCTCCACCTTCTGAAAGCATCCCAACAGGTAGGACCGGAACCACTGCAGAACAGTGCCTCCAATACCCAACTCCGCCAGGCATTCCAGAAGGATACCATGGTTGATGGTATCAAAAGCTGCTGAGAGGTCCAAGAGAATCAATAGGGATGCATTCCCCCTGTCTATCTCCTGGTGTAAGTTGTCTACCAGAGCAACAATGCGGTTTCGGTTCCAAAACCTGGTCTAAAGCCAGACTGAAATGGATCTAAATAATCTGTTTCTTCCAAGAAAGCTTGGAGTTGCAATGCTACCACCCATTCGAGTACCTTGCCCAAGAAGGGAATATTAGCAACTAGGCAATAGTTATTTAAATCATGTGGGTCCAGGGAAGGCTTCTTGAGAACCGTTTTATCGCTGCCTCTTTCAAGGTGGCGGGTACCATACCAGATCTAAAAGACATGTTGTTAATCACGTGGACCCAGCCAATCATCCCTTCCTGGCTAGATTTAATAAGCCATGAAGGTCAGGGGTCGAGCAACCACGTGGTCAGTCGCACTCCTCCAAGCACCTTGTCCAAATCCTCAGTCTGTAATAGCTGAAACTGCTCCAAAGAAAAGTGACTGGGCAGTGCACTCAACACATTCTGTGCCCCACTTATATAGCAGCCAGAGTCTCAATCAGACCAAATGCGAGCGATCCTATCTGCAAAGTGCTTTGCAAACAGATCACCGTTCTAACTATTTTGGATGACTTTTCGAAGTAAGGGTATTGGAAAGAATACATACAGCAATAATTTATCCAAACCAGAAGTAGCAGGTGTCAGGTAATTCCTTTACACAATTTATAAATTATTTGGGAAGTCCAGATATATATACAGAATCATTTTTCTTTCATGATCAGAGACTGAATAAGTCTCCCAAATCCACAAATCATTTAAAATATCACCAGAGCACACATGACTACTTCAAAAGCTGTTTACTTTGTAGAATTTGCACTTGATGCATCTTTCCAATGACAAGACGATTTGGAGGATTTGACCTGGATTCTATTCAGATTAGGGATGTAAAATCCCATTTAATTAGTTAATTGATTAAACATGATGTTTAACCAGTTAACTGATTAAACAGGCAGTGGGGGTAGGGACTGCCATGGCTGGGCTCCTCTGCCCACCATGGCCAAGCTGGCCAGCACCCCCTACCCATGTCAGGTCCCACAAAGCTGAAGCAGCCCCCTCTGAGGCAGGCAGGGTCCTGCCAGCTAACTGTAACCAGTAAGCATCACCGGTGATGCTTACCGGTTAACCATTCACATCCCTAATTCAGTATGGCATTGTAAAAAGTGTTTGTTCATCTAAGTCTACTGAAATTAAATAATCTTCATAGGTACCTTGGCAGTGGGCCATACTTACAAATATATAAAATAGTAAGTACTAGTGCAGAAGTAAAATAATTTTTCAATTAAATGGAAATTCCTGTGAATTAGGTTTGAAGTTATGTCAAATTAGAAGTGTGTATGAGTACTTACAAAACAGATTTCTTCTCGTCAAACCTCTTTGAAGATTCACCCTCTGTTTTCCTCTCTCCTCCTCCTGTTGTGTATCTTTTCCTATAAATTTATTTATGGGACGAATAGCAATTTGCAGCAAGCACATGGCATGTGGTAATTCTCCAAGAGAGAGCCATTTATGGAGTTTAAAGTATCCACCCTACACACACCAACATTCTATATAATTTGAAAGCTTACTTTATTTACATTTAGATGAGATATGATGATGCCATACCTCAAGCAGAGTCATAAGTCTGTAGGCAAGGTGAAATAATGGTATCAAAACTGAGAAAAAAGTGTCACTTTTCACACAATTCTAGAAATACTGAAATATGACTATGTCTACAGTTTTTACTGTTTAAAAACATTTCAACCTGTTAGTACAGTATGGTGTTTGACCAAAGTTATCAAACAACACATTTACATATTTTTATTGGTTTTTCATGAGCAGCTTTTTCCCCAAAAAGTGATGGTTTAGCAAAAAAGCAAACAACGTTTTGCAGTATATTAACCAGGGATGTTAGATAGCATGTCACTGAATAGTTGTGCAACCATATCAAATTTTAGCAAGCTCCCCACAGACAAAGGCTAAAAAGGCAGCAGCACCAGCTCCTGCCTGGCCCCCCAAATTGCTGCCTCTGTAATAGGCAGCAAAGGGGGCAGGAAGGTCTGCTGAGCCAGCACATGTGGAGAGCTGATTTAAAATACAGAGGCAGCAACAAGGGGCATCTGGCAGTCAGCTCTCTAGGACTGTGGTTCTCAACTGGTGGTCCATGGTGACTTTTTCAGCGGTCCACAGGAACATTGTCCAAAGTCACACGGCGTGAGCAGGCACCACCATTAGGTGGTTTTAAGCTGTGCTCACAAGCACGCGGCCCATCATCCACAGTTTCATCTAGGACGCAACTGCGTTGTGTTGCCAGTAACTTTGGTCTGAGGCTCTGAGCATCAGTGTAGCTGCCGCCATCGTGCTGAGCAGTTGCTGTGTTGTTCGTCTTGTGCTACATGTGCTGTTTTACAGGTGTGCTGTAGTTTGTTTATAATAGCAATGACAGGAAGAAATATCAAGTACAAGTATTCAGAGGAAACTGAATCTTCAGCTGCAAGAGAAAGGTGCAAGTCTGTTCTCTCACCAAAGCATCATCAAGGCTTTTCTTGACAAATTGGAACTCTGGATCCTAAGAGTTGAAGGCAATAATTTGGTTCAATTTCCACGTGTGGATGTCATGCTCAGGAAAAAAGAAGCCATTTGGATGCAAATTCTCAATCATTTATGGAAGCTACGAGAAATTCCAATGATACTGTTCAGAGGTGGATAGGACAAGGGATGGATTATCTTTCATCAGGAATCCATTTACAACAGATGTTAACAGTATTCCAGAGGATCTGCAGGAGGAATTCTTGAGCTGCAAAATCATTTTTCAGATGTAAGACGTGTACCAGCAGTCTCCCATAGAGAAATTTTGGGCCAGTGTGACCGGGAGTTACCCAAATCTGTCAGTGCACGCAGTCAGATTTCTTTTGCCATTTGCATCAACTTATACATGAGAGACTGGATTTTTGTGTTTGTTGCACATTAAGTCCAAACAGAGGAATCAGCTTGCAGTGGAAAGCAATATTCGTTGTGCATTATCAAGTACCGCTCCAAACACTGAAAAGCTTGTCAGTGAGAAGAAAATCCAAAAATCTGTTAATAAGAAATAAATTTCAAACCAAAATGTTCGTTGTCTGCTCTTTTTTTATCATATCTCAAAAAGGAGGTGGTCCACGAAAATTTTTTGATCGGCCTGGTGGTCCGTGGACTGAAATGAGTTGAGTACGACTGCTCTAGGGGGTGATGTGAGCGGGAAGCCGCCTTAAGCCAGTTCCCCATACGTACCGGGAGCCTGTGTGTAACCGTGAAGGTTAACCAGTGAACCCAGGATCATAGGTAAACTGTGTACATGATTACACTTTCACATCCCTGCTAGTAGCAGTAGCTTGCATGCTCACAATTTATACTGAATGTGGATCTCTAATGCAATGCTTCCAAAATTGCAAGATTTTACACATACAATGGAGCATCTAGTCTGCCAGGCAGGAAGTTTGAATTTGTAATTGCCTGTGAATACATATCTTTTCAATTCAGTGACACTTGGGCACAGGACAGTATAAGAGACAATATTACAGCTTCACATTAGGCTTCAATCCAAGTGCTCACAAAACAAAAATGTCATTTTGACACTAACATATTGCATTACTAACAATATACTTTGGGTATTTACTTCTACATGGAAGTTACACAATATGTAGACATGAGGCTACAAACATCTTAAACAGAAAAAGACTACACAAACTCTGAGAAACAACGAGAAATCCTATGGCGCCTGTGGACTACTTGTTTTAAAGTTACAGACTAATACAGCTACCTGCTTTAAAACTTTGATAAGCATGATTTTTCTTAACAAATAACAAAAGAATGGAAACCTGTCAGAAGCTACTAGTGCTGGGCAGAATTCTGTGGGGTTGGCAGCAAAAGCCAGGAGAAATTAATTGTATTGGTAGTTACTGGAGAAATATTCTAGTTTAGATGATGTGCAACCAATACTATCGCAGCAACTGCTTTTAGAAATACACAAGCAAGTAGACCATGGCACACATCAGAGTTGCATTGAACCACAGAAGAGACTCTGTATCTGACCACAGAATATTGTATGTTCACTTGCTTCTATAGTCACCAGAGCACGCGGATCTTCTAGTCATTGGTCCTGATACACTCTTTTCTTAAGAAAACAAGAAAATGTTCATAAAAGACACAGACAAGTTTGCTGAGAAAATGGAGACCAAAAGAAAAGCTCTGCGTAGGGTCAAAATCTTGTCTCTCTCAACAACATGAAGTAGTCAAAAAAAAAAAAGTTACCACACCCACATTGTCTTTCTAATATCTTGGGACTAACAACTACAACACCATTTCTAAAAACAGAAACATTTGAGAGAGTAACACTAAGAGAGCCAGCACTTCAAAGATGAGATGACACTGAGTAGACATATTTGCTAAGGATGCAGTTTAATCACTCAACATGGCCATTCTTCCTACTTGAGTAAAATTAATCTTAAACCAAAACCATCTAGTTACACTGTAACAATAGTCACCTTGTGACAATGACGGCTAATAATACACAATGATCTTATTTACAAGAAGAATCTTCTGCCCAAGCTGCTACAAAAGTATTAAAAAAACTCTACTTCCCCCAGACTTTGTCTACATTATGACTTTTGCCACAAGAGGCAATGCAAATGAAGCACGGATTTCCCACGCTTCATTTGCATATTCTCTTTACCTGTTTTTGCACAAAAACGGAATGAGTGTGGCTGTGGCTGTATTGTGGAAAAAGCCCTTTTTCTGCAAGATCCTTATGTCTCTCTGGGACAGACAAAGATCTTGCAGAAAAGGGGGGTTTTGCACAAAACGGCCACGGCCACACTGCCTGCTTTTGCGCAAAACCCCTAGAGCAAAAACGGAACAAAAGAGAGTATGCAAAAGAAGCACGGGAAAATGCTAATCCACACTTCGTTTGCATTACCTCTTGCAGCAAAAGTCATAGTGTAGCCGTAGCCTCAGATGTACAAACTGCAAAAACTATTCCACTAGTAAATTATAGGCAAGTTTAGGGGGAAGAAAACACTGTTTCTGCAAATTCATGCCATGCACAACAAGGACAAAGCATGTGTCCAATTGTTTTATGCAGCACAATAAAATCAGCTGATGCTATCAATCTGCTAGTAATCATCTGCAGGAACTTAAGTCATCCAAACGTTTTGTGGATGTTCTTCTGGCAAGTAAGTCTGATGAACAGCTTTCAAATGAACGCATGTTTGGTGCAGCACTGTCATCACAGAGTGAAAAATGAAAGATCCATAGGGATCTAAATTTCTTAAAATCTCAGTCTCCACATCAAAAAAGACAAGTCAGTGGCCAGACTCCCATCATGCGAGGAGAGTTTTTAAAAACATATCAAAAGAGCAAGTTGGCAAACAAAGATATGGATTTTTTTGCACATAGGCAATACATCAGATATTGGATTACCACTGTAACATGGGTGGAAAAAATATGCCTTCCCTTCCCTCCCCTCCCCGTCCCCCACACACTGCTGCCTCTATATCAGAGGCAACAGCACAGGGGGCAGGTGAGAGAAGAGCTGGCTTTTAAGATGGCTTCCCATAAGCACCAGCTCTTGCCCCTCCCCCCATGCTGCTGCCTCTGTGGAAGGCAGCAGCGTGGGGGGAGGGGGGAAGCTGGCTCCACAGGAGCCAGCTTCTGCCTCCCCACCAACTTCTGATACAGACGGGCGGGGGGGGGGGGGGAGAGAAGAGATGCTGTGTGCAACCCTTAGAATTAACTGATGAGCCCAGACTTAACAGCAGGTGCTTGTGGGGAGCTGGCTTTTAAGCTGCCTCCCGGCCCCTCCCCTGCTGCCTTTAATGCCATGAATTTGGGTGGGCTGAATACATAATCAACTGAGTCTTTTGTCAGAACAATCTTTCCTGCACAGAACTGTGCACATGCCAAATCAATGAAGGCTGTGGTAATCCACACATTTTTGACAGAGTTCACAATGATGAACAAGATGATAGTCATGTTGACTAAAAACATCAGCACTATTACATTTCAATGATACCTGTACACATTATTAGATGTTTGTTTTACCCTTTGAAGGCCCAAAGAAATCCACTGTTCAATCTTGAAATAACAGAGTCATCAAACTCAACTAGAATGCATGCAAATATTTTAAAGTGGTAATTTTGACATACTGTTGCCATTATTTATCCCCATTCCTATGGTAACGGCACAACATAATACCTCCCATGAAAGCAGACGTAATAAACATCCAAATGAAGTACCACTAGTGGGGGAATGTGTGCATAAAGGATACATTTCGTCTACCAATTTAGTGGCAGCTAACTCTTGCCTCCAACCAGCTGGCATGCTCTTGCTAAGAAGAGTATGGCACCCAGCCAGATTACACTCCTTTACACCTTTTACATATTAAGGCACACTATCAAGATCCTTGCCTCCTTCAAATTGTTCCTTGGAATTTCCTACGTCCAAAAGGCTTATTAACTCCTGTCTCTCCCAATCCCCGTGCAATGACAGGGAACATGAGAGAGAAAAATTAAACAAGACACAGGGAGCTAAGTACTAAGCATCCCACTCTGACATCTCATTTCTCATCTACTCGCTGTCCACCTAAACCTTATCTACCCCCAAATAATTTGCATGTAATCAATCAGTGTACAAACTGATTTAGCTAAATCCTTTCCATGGACACTCTGGGTGTATCTACACAGCAGGGCTAAAGTCGAATTAGCTGAAGTTGCAAAGGTTATGTCAACTGCATAGTTTAAATTGAAATAGCTTAATTCAGCTTTTGGTGCAGTCTACAAAGCAGGAAGTTGAAGGAAGAACACTTTTCCTTCAACTTCCTTACTTCCTCGTGAAATGAGGGTTACCATGTTATTTCGGAATAACTAGCATTATTATATAACGCTGCTGTGTAGATATAGCCTTTTACATTAGCGAAATCAATTCTAATCACAGTTGTTACTTTAACAGTTTTCTAGACACTTACGTAGCCCAAAATTGACTAACAGGCTTTTAGAATCACAGCTAGTACTGAATTACTACTTTTTAAAATTAGAAGTTAGAATGTGAGAAGACTTCACTATTATCCTCATTAGTATAGTGAAGTGTTCAAATAACTTAGGCACAGCATACAATAACTTCATTAAATTTTGGAGGGAACATGTCTAAGACATTATGGCACTATCACAACTATCCAAAATTCTTGGGTTGCATACTTCTCTCTGCTATTCACTGCAATGGCAATAGAAAGACTACAAGGAGGCAAAATGAAAAGCACCTGCTCTTCTGTATACTTTTCTGTAATTAGTGAGAACAGAAGGTTCACTACTCCAGTTCTATAGGATTTGGTCTTCATGTCAAACTCTCTAACATAACCAGTTGATTTCCACATGGAAGTCTGCTTGGTAGTCATTACTGGTACATCACCTTCACCAGGTAAATTAGGCAGAAACCCTACTGGTTTTCTGGAATTCATACCCAGCATGATAATCATGTGACTCTACTACAGTCAATCTTTTAACAAATTAAGATAAATTAAAAGGCTAAGCACTTACTTCATTTTTAACTTTAGTTGGTGGCATGCATATAGCTCCAACCTTCTGAGCTTCTTCAAAAAGGTTATCAACAAAAAATTCACAGCTTTGCTCAGTACCATTAAGATTCTGGTCATCAGTTCCTTTCTTACACACCCTACAAAATAAAGAGAGGTCATTAAAGGAGACATGTTAAAGGACACAAGAAACTCAGTACCAAAAGATCTTTTCCTCCTCATATCCCATGTATTTTGTAATGTTAGAAAAAACTGCAGCTATAGCAGCCTTGTGGACTATTTTAAAACACTTTGCTGCATTATTCTTTTCATAAAAAGGCTCAGCCTATATCAGATTCACATACCGTTCTTCTGACGTGCAAAGAGAGTATAAAGGGAATTAAAATTATCCACAATGAAGCTTCTAAATTTGGAATCTAACTCTATGAGAGGGTGTTTTCTCATCCTGTTACTATAGCAAGTCAGACAACTTGCACGTCAGAGTCAACTCTACCACTAATGAAAGCATTTGCAGTTGTCTAATGAGAGCTTTCATTGAGCCACTTTTTCAAAAATAGAAGAAAAATTCTTCGGAGATAAAATTTAAAAGTCTCTTATAAAGCAAAGATTTTTCTATATCAGTTATTCCCATATTTAGTTTTCTGGTTATTGTCCCTTCACCCCCCACATTAGGGATGTGAATGTTTAACCGGTAAGCACCACCTTTAATGGGTGAGGCTTACCAGTTAATATTAACCAGGGGGTGGGGGTTGAAGCAACACTGCGCCTGCTGCTGGCAGGGAACTGCTCCCCACCACATACAGGGACTGCTCTGGCAGACCCAAGTGCCCCACGGGGGGGGGGGGGGGGGGGGGGGGGGGGGGGGGAGAAAGAGGGAAATGCTCCAGTCTAGCTCACTCTCCCCCTTTAAATAGGTTAAACAATATGTTTAACTGGTTAACCAATTAAATGGGATTTTAGATCACTACCTAAAACTTTTGTGACACTTCTGATTTTTAGTATTGCAATTTATAAACCTAAGAAAAGCTGGCTCCCAGTCCTATTCTAGCCTATTGGAAATATACAACAGAAGGCTTTGATACTATGGAGATGAGCATGGTGTGAAAGCCTACAAAAACATTTTACTATCAAGTACAAATTTCCACCTACCATGCTTATGTACAGTGTAAAAGAACACAGACGTCTCTTTACTATGTTACCTTTTCATTGACTATCATGTTGATAATTCATTTGAATGACCTTTTTATTTGAGTTCTCAATAATCAAATGCTTCATGATCCTTCTGCAAAAAGCATTACTGAAAATCTCAGGCAAGTTTATTTTGCTTACTTCCATATTTCCATAAGTGCTATTTCAAACAACTTCATATAATCCCAACTCTCAGGAAAAGTGTCCTTACTTGTGTAAAATAAAAACTGAATTTCACATTACAATGAATGTTCATGAAAAATATATTGTTCATCTGAAAGGCTCAGTACCATAAATTAGATCTGTTTGTATTAACAAAAATCTTCATTGCAGCATTTGTATGGTATGACCAATATTAGCATAAACATCTTGTTCGATCCAAAGTCAACATTTTTAAACAAAGTAAATCAATCAAGAAAGTTGTAATAATTCAAGCTCCCTCTTCTCCATTTTCACATCATCATCAGTTCTCAAACTGTGGGTCAGGACTAGGGATGTCAACATGCAGTCGACTATATGATTAACCAATAAGCCTAGGCTATCGGTTAATCTTGTTGACAACACACATTTATCTCTACATGCAAAGAGGGGGGGAAGCAGGAGCCGGTGCTGACAGTAACCAGCTTAAGTGCCGGTTTCCCCCAGCACCGTCTCCCTTCAGCGCTGGCTCCACAGTGCTCCCTGTCCCCTCCCACCTCTGATACAGGCAGTAGTGTGGAGATTGTTGGGGACGGGGGGGAGGGGTTTGAGCTCCACATTGAGCAGCTTGTGTCTGTAGAGAGCTCCCCTCACGCACCAGCTCTCCCTGCCACTCTGCACAGCTGCCTCTGATACAGGAGACTATCAAAATATTTGTATTGTGTTTAAAATTTTTGTAAGCTGCCTCAAATATTTTAGAGAGAGAGGCGGGGTAAAAATATTTAAATAAATTAAGTAATTAATTAAAATACTTGTATAACTGCTAAGATTTCATGCAATTACACAACTATTCAATTACCTGATATCTAACAGCCCCAATCAGGACTCCAAAGTGGATCAACATCCTATTTTATCTGGGTCACCAGAGCTGGCTTTTGACTTGCTGGAGCCAAAGCAAAACCCGACAAACCAAAGCTCAAGGGCTTCAGCCTTAGCAGGCAGGGCTCAGGATTCAGCTCTGGGCATTGGGGCTCAGGATTCAGGCCCCTCGCTTCCGCAGGGCTGAATCTTTTGGGTTTTGCCCTATCTCCCAGGGAATCAGGGCTTGAACAGGCTCAGGCTTCATGTACTAATTTTTCTTGTCAGAAGGGGGCTGCGGTGCTACAAAGTTTGAGAACTCCCACACTACATCATTACAAACAATTGTCCCTCTTCTCCCTCCCCCCCCAAAAAAGATCCGATGACCTATAAGCATTTGTTAAGGCATTTACAGTATTTTTTCCATGGGCTTTAACTGGCATAAAAAATATACATTTTTACATATAAAGTAAAGGCTTCCAATGGGTCATGGGTCGAAATAGAAAGACACACAGATTTATGTAGGTATAAATGTTTGTGCAGCCACTTGGAAAGGTTCCACCCCTAGAATTTGTGACTGCAGTTATATGAGAGGTGCTCTGAAAAAGTAATTTCCCTCTTGTAATAAAAAAAAAAAACCCTAAATGTACATGGAGCGGACTGACAACATGAGCACAGATCTTCAATACAGTCTTTTTGTTTTTAATTGCAAGTGTTCCTCGGAGCTTTATAATAAGAACTCAATGATGTGGGATAATAGGAGCAGAAACATTTGCTTTAGCCAGCCAGTTAAGTTATGGCAGCTTTGTACTTCAAGAGGCAGTGAGAAACAATCTAACTAGAGATGTGCTGGCCTGAAAAGAAAGAGGTTCATAAAATGTCAACTGGAATTGTATTTCAACTTTCATTCCTGAAAGCAGGAGCCAAAGAAAACATGTGCATATCAAACAGTAGTCACTAAATCAATAACATTTTTGATAAAAGCTACAGAAGGTTAGCTTTATTATTAGTTAATAATTAACAGCATGTTGAATTAATAAAGAGACGGTACAAGACAGGCAGAACCATACAAAGAAAAAATAAGCACCTACCATTCTTCTTTTAAAGTTTCAATTTTGTCTACATCTTTCATGCTGCTGCTTCCCCTAATTACGAAAAG
Organism: Pelodiscus sinensis; assembly: GCF_049634645.1. Taxonomy (NCBI): domain Eukaryota; kingdom Metazoa; phylum Chordata; order Testudines; family Trionychidae; genus Pelodiscus; species Pelodiscus sinensis. The sequence continues at coordinate 14,716,295 of NC_134713.1, forward strand.
AAAATTTTTAAGAAACAGGGAAAATTCTTAACACCCTTTTGAAGGCTATAAATTGTATAAAGTTTCTCTATGTTTAAGAGAGATTCTGTGTCAATTCTTCACTTGGAAGATTTCATGTTCCTAAGTCACTAGATGGTTCTTTGTTTGGCTGGGACTTCTAATTTGGTCATGATCACACCAAGCATCTTTCAGCTTCAAACAGCAGAAGGAGGAATGTTGGATTATTACATTTTCTCGGTGCACCAAAAAAAAGCCATGAGAAACACTGAACTGATGCAAAAATATTCTCTCATTCTTATGCCAGTTTAGAAAACAAGTCACCCTCATTTTCACAGATTTAGTTGTAACTCATCCCAGGTTTTGGCAGCAGTACCCATCAGATGATAGCAGAAGATCATAATGTCACGGCAGGCATCCTCTGTAACAGTTTATTGCTAACAATGACCTTCAATTTAATAGTGTGCATAAGGAAAAGATGCAGTGTACTTCAACTTCCTCCCTTAGGGCTTCCCCATTTTCTAATAAATTGGTGCAGTGTCCTAGAAATTGTCTATGTCAAGTCACAATTCCTGTTCTACATGCAGCAAGAGACTAAAACCTGGATTTTCAAACACTAAACATACAACAGGATTAGTGTGCTGAGTAAACAAGACTGAAAAGCACCATATTGATCTTGTGCTATATTCTGGTGTCTCTACAAAGAGATATTAAACCACAAACACAAAATAAAAACACTGAAGACCTGACAAGCCAATAGTAGAAAGATTCCTAGTGAGGTTGAAATCATGTTTAAGGGCCCAGTCCTGCAAAGTGCTGGGCATCGCCTATGCTGAAAGAGCTCACCATCTTGTAGGATCAAGCTCTAAATCACCACACTGCACAGGTATTAGAATAGAATACAGGAAACAAACCACTTCTGAAATAATCAGACAGAAGAGTTAAGATCAGTGTTCCTCCCCTAACATACAGTTCACTTACTTTTGGAGCTTACCAGATAATGAAAGAATTAAAAAAAAAATCTTGGCAAAAATACATAAGTCTATTTAGTTAACCAAGCAGATACCTATGCTAAATCAGGATATTCATTTTCTCATCTTTACATTTGAAACCCCTATAAACATTTGATTTTTGTTTAGCAAAAATGCAAACACCCTCAAAAGTACCAAACAATCTATACTGCTGTAATAAAATTTCTAAATGCATTTATTCTTTTCTTTAACTGGTTATATTATGCAGTATTTATTGCATCAGCCAAAACACTGCATTTATGTTCTTTTAATAAATGTATAATGTTAAATGTCTTCCCTCGTTTTACAGTTCTGTAATAGCACATTATATAAGCAAAGCCATGTTACTGTATACAGTTTTGTTTCTGTAGTGCTCTACTGAAATTTTTGCATGTTTTAAATATTTGCATTATTAAAAAAAAAGTAAATTTACTTCTCCACATATCAAGTCTGAAACCCAAGTAATTTGACAGTAATGAAAAACTGAAGTCAAGATGTAATCAGAATTGTTATAGAACATGTGATAGAAGCAAGTCATCAAGACTAAGTTTCTACTATGCTAATGAGGCCTTGCACAAATAGAATACTGTATGCAAACTTATCCAGCTGTGAAAGACAACCTTGGATTTATACAAAAGGATAATTTGGACTTAAATTATATTAGCTATATTCATTTTATATTGGTATTTAGTGTGAGAACTCAAATTCTTTAACAGTAGGCAAAACTAGTGACTTTCACTTTAACAAACATTGTGACGAGGGAGTCGACAGTACAATGGAGCTAGCATTTAAGTTTGTTTTAATACTCATGGGGGAATTCTGTATGTGTGCAGAATTCACATCCCCCACAGATTCCCCCCCCCCCCCGCATAAAATCAATGCAGCAGAACTTTTCAGCAGAATGCAAGTTTAACATCTTTCTCCCACCAGAAGGCCAAAGAGAGGGCAGCTGGCTGATAGGGAGGAGAGGCTACTTATCTCAGTGCCCTGCCCGTGGAGCCAGATAAACGCGGGCACATAGAGCTGCACAGGCTGGGGATCAAAAGAATAGTGGAGGAAAATACAGGCTAAGACAGGGGCATAGGAGCTAGTGGGTGAGAGCATTGAGCCAAGGGCTGAATGGGAACAGGGGTGCAGGGCCACATGCGGGAAAGGAAGGAGGAGTGGCTGAAGGGGTGTTGCAGGGCCACATGGGGACAGGGAAAAGAGGTGATGAAAAGTCACATAGGGATTGGGGAGGAGGATGGAGGAAGATGAATAGGAGGGGAGGGGGAAGATGAATAGGACCATATGGGGATGGACAGATGTGCCTGACTGAATGGAGAGGCTAAGGATCAGCTACGGTCTGCATGGAGCAGTGTCCCAACAGCCCTCCCTCCAAATCCCCCAAAAAAGTATTCCATATTTCTCTCACTCTAACTCAGCCACCATCCAGGTTCACTCCCAGGCTCCTTCCCAGCAATTACTTCGGTCACCCCTGACTCCCACAAACCTATGCTCTGATTATGAGGTGTGGGAAATATGTTTCGCTGTTGTACAGTAAACTTCCGATAATCCGGCACCTTTAGGACCCAGGGGGTGCCGAATTATCAGATATGCCAGACTATCCAAAGGGATGGGGTGAGGGGATGCCACCCCAGACCCGTCATAACCCCCCCTTCCGATAGTCCGGCTCTGCCCCAGGCGTCCCTGATTCAGCTGCTGGTCAGTTTTAGCAGCGGCTGAATCGGGGAAGCTGGGGGCAGAGCAGCTCCAATGGTCTGGCTGCCCGGAGCACTTCCGGGTTCCTGATGGTGCCAGACCATCAGGAGTACCGGACCATCAGATGCCACACCATCGGAGTTTTACTGTAGTTTAAATGAATTATTACTCAGTTTTTTGTATTACAGGCAGTCCCCGACTTACATGGATCCGACTTACGTCGGATCCCTAGATACGAACGGGGTGAGGTAACTCCCGCACATGCGCAGCAGCATTCCCGGGGCTCGCTCACCTGGGTCCTAGGATCCTCCTCCTCCTCGGGCCGGCTCCGACTGGGGTCCCGCAGAGCTGCCGGGCAGAGGAAAAGTGCCTCCCCACGCCCGCTGCTCCCCTGCTAGCAACAGGCTGCCTCCTCCCCTGAGCAACAGGCTGCCGAACAGACAAAAGCAGCCTCTCTGCCCCTCCTCCCCTCTATACATGCCGGGCTCCCTGAGCGCAGCAGCGTCCCCGGGGCTCGCTCACCTGGGTCCTAGAATCCACCTCCTCCTCCTCTTCGGCCGGCTCCAACTGGCCTCTGCCTGCAGCAGCTGGCCACAGGGACAGGGATCCCGCAGAGCTGCCGGGCAGAGGAAAAGTGCCCCCCCCCCCCCCCCCCCCCGCGGCCTAGCATCCTGCACGCCTCCCCCCTCCCCGCAACAGGCTGCCCCCTCCCCTGAGCAACAGGCTGCCGAACAGCAGACAAAAGCAGCCTCTCCGCCCCTCCTCCCCCTATACATGCTGGGCTCCCTGGGCAAACAAAGACTCCACCAAAACAAACAAAGTGCTGGCCTCATTGTGTTAGCAAAAAAAGGACCCTCCTCCTAGAACCCTGGGTGGTATGTGGAAATAAAGCTATTAGCTCAAAGCATGGTGCAGAGCTGTTTGGTATTTGATGAGTTACTCCTTTAGTCCTGAGTTTGTCACAGGGACAGAAATAGATGTGAAATCTTCTGAACAGTGGAACAGACAGCAAAACAAACATTAGAGGGGAGTTAACCTTTCCCTATGCTATCCAAAACTAAAAAAAATGTTTGGCTAGAGTTTCCCCTACAATATGTACCAGTTCCGACTTACATACAAATTCAACTTAAGAACAAACCTACAGTCCCTATCTTGTACGTAACCCGGGGACTGCCTGTAATGTGCATAGTAAGGAATCTAATTGTCAAAAACATTTACTGAATCTTTTTGGTTATCTGTATTGTTATGGACATACATGCTTAAAGCTCTTTTGAAATACACTACCAAAAGAATTGAAACTGACATTATTGTGACAAATAAAATAGGCAGAATTTTAAAATAGCATACATAGAATTTTTAATTTGGGGGCACAAATTTTTTAAACTGCTCAAGATAGTTAAGACCAAAGCAGACTTTGAAAAGCTTCAAAAAGATCTCACAAAACGAGGTGACGGGGCAACAAAATGGCAAATGAATTTTAATGTTGATAAATGCAAATTAATGCATCATGCAAAACATAATCCCAACTATACTATAGTCCCCAAAATGTTGGGGACTAAATTAGCTATTATCACTCAAGAGAGAGATCTTGGAGTCATTGTGGATAGTACTCTAAAAACATCCACTCAATGTGCAGCTGCAGTCAAAAAAAAGCAAACATTAGGAATCATTTAAAAAGGGATAGAGAAGAAGACCGAGACTATGTTATTGCTTCTATATAAATCCATGGTACGCCCACATCTTGAATACTCCGTATAGATGTGCTCACCTCATCTAAAAAAAAGATATCTTGGCACTGGAAAAAATTCAGAAAAAGGCAACAAAAATAATTGTTGGTTTGGAATGGCATCAAAATGACTGGGACTTTTCAGCTTACAAAAGAAGAGACTAAGGGTGGCTATGATAGAGGTCTTATACAATCATCACTGGTATGGAGAAAGTGAAGAAGGAAAAATGTATTTGTTCCATAACATAAGAACTAAGGGTAATCAAATGAAATTAATAGGTAGCAGTTTTAAAATAAGCAAAAGGATTTCTTGGCCCAACGCACAGTCAACCTGTGGAAGTCCTTGCCAGAGGCAGTCATGAAGTCCAAAACTATAACAGAGTTCAAAAAAGAACTAGATAAACTCATGGAGGAGAAGTCCATACATGCTTATTAGCCAGGATGGGTCGGAATGGCGTCCCTAGCCTCTGTTTGTCAGAAGCTGAGAATGGGTGACGGGAGGAATCAGTTGATGATTACCTACCTGTTCTATCCACTCCCTCTGGGGTACCTGGCAATGGCCACTGTCTGAAGACAGGATACTGGGCTAGATGGATCTTTGGTCTGGCCCAGTATAGCCATTCTTATGTTCTGTGCAGAATTCCCCCAAAAGCAAACCAAAGACAAAAATCAACCCTATTCACACAAATTTCACTCACAAATCAAACTTCTGTTGGACATGTCTAGATATCATTAAAAGCTATACACTATAAAATTAGTCTGTTTCACAAAAACATGCACTTACACTTTACAAACTTTTTAGCCATCAAAACACACACATCTACATGTGTGTAATCATATCTGTAATTCATATCTTTACATCCTCACATGTCTCAAGTCCATCATTTAGACTCCAATCATGAGATTGGGACCTAAAGCTACAAGTTCTTTGGTACAAGGGACCTGTCATATGCATCCCTGGAGCACATGGAGTAGATGCACTATTTAAGTGTTTTCTTTAGGAAGAGGAAGTAACAGAGGCATAAGTTGATGAGCATAAACACTACCTACTACAGCAAACTCTTGGGAGTAGAGACTATAATTTTATGAGTACCGATCATTTGTATTTTAACACTCTTAGAACCTTAGTCATGGACAAGGCCTTCATTGTGCTAACTAGATACTGTATTAACATAGAACAAAAAGACTATCCCTGCCACACAGAATTTACTAAGTGAGAGACAAGAGCTGGATGCAAGCACAAACGGAAGTACAAGGAAAATGAGACAAGTACCTCTTTATTAGTAGAACTCTAATAAAATATGTTCAATTTTTGGTTTTCCTCTACATTCTAGACCAAGGAGTAAAAACCCACAAACTTTTTGTTTTTTTAATACAGAAATGTTGCTGGCAACAAAACCCCAGCAAAGCCTTCACCAAAACTTATCTTCCACATTTTCGTTATAGTCAAAAAGTCACTGAGAAAAAGATCAGTTTTGACTAGCTCCAGTTAAAGTGACATGTATGTGATATTATGTTATCCAAATATAGAGCAAGCTACCCTAACCTTTCACCATGCAAGGCTTCAGTCCTAACACGATCACATAGGCGCTTTCTAAACTGTAAAATGCAACAAAAGAAGTGGATACAACTCCGACCTCCAAATGCACATTGCCAGCTACCTGGGTGATGTGGCAGCCACACAAACTTCCATAGTGCAGACACTGCCAGGGCCATCACGGAACTCAGATAAGACTTGTCTTTAGCAGCAAGCCACCACAGCTCTAGCAGACTCTCTCATGACTGATTTGTAGTGCGCTACTGACATTGAGCCAGCTAGGCCTGGTCACCCAGCAGTCCCTTGGATGGAAAGCACGCAGGAGCACAAGGACATGTTGCCTTATCACGTCTCCAAGAATAGCCAAGGACGAGATCGCACTATGCAGAGCGACAAAACCGAAGGGAAAGGAGGGAGGGAAGAACCGAGCTGCTCATCATGCGCTGACACCCATCCATCCACAATCCCTCCCCCTCCCCAAACAGCAGGGCGGGCAGTTAAATAAGCCCTGGGCGGGAGCCCACGAGCGCTACTTCGGGGTGATACCCGAGACCCACCCAGTGTGGGGTGCCCGCACTTTCTAACGCTCGCACATGCGGGAGAAGGGAGGGTTTTGCTTTAGGCCTCGCGGAGACTCCAGCGAAACTCCTCGCCCCCAAGCCCGGCGCGTCTCTGGCTGGCGGCAGGTGCCCGCCTTTCAGGCCGCCCCCCTCAGGGACCAACAGTGTCAACTCGACACAAAGTGCAGTCACGCAGTGCCCGCCCCACACACACACCCACCCCTCTGGGCGCGCCGCCCCGCACCTCAGCCTGCGCCACGCGGGGCGAGCAGCGCGCCCCCGCCTCCCCCCAGCGCGGCTCTCGCTGGAAGCGCAGCCGCCCCGCGCCGCTCACCTGGCGCCGCAGCCAGCCACCGGCCGGCCGAGCAGGGCCGGGAGCCCCCTTCCTTCCGCCCGCTCGGGGGGGCGGGGCCCGCTGCGGCCTCTTACCTCACGTGACCTGCTCTTTGTCCTCCATTGCTCGGCGGCGGTTACAGCTGCCTCTTCGCTCGCGCGCCTCGGCCCCACTGGCGTCCGAGCCGTGCCAGGGGCGGGGCGGGGCTGGGATGGAAGGTGGAGGCTCGTTTGTGCCTCGAGTCTCCTGGCCCTGGTAGGGGTCTCTGGACCCCCCCACGTGAAGGGATTGTGAGGCTCAATTCCTGAGTGTACAGCGCGCTGGCCCCTCTCCTCGGGGGCATCAGATTAGGCTCGTGGCAAATACGTTCATGGGAGGAGGCACCAAAAGCCCCTGAGCAAAACTAGAAACCCTCACACGCTTGGGAGCTGCACTGGGGTTATTGGAAATTAGGGGTGCGCACCCCTTGGCTTGAGGTTGTTTCCGTTACACACAGGGTGTTTAGTTCAATGGCTTTTTGCACCCTCGCCCCTGGAACAATTGTTCCGAGGCCACTGCTTCTGGAATAGAGAGCAAGCAACCCCCAGTGCAGGATGTGAGAGGAAGGGGACTAGGAGAGTGCAGTGAGGGGGCACTTCTGAAAATAATTATGCATACTGTGGAAGAATTCACAAATAGATGCATGCCCTTGGTCCTGAAAAGATACTGTGAACAGCCATGGAAAACGTTATTTTTCTAAACATCGGTGCGTGCAAAAGACTCCACCACATAGTACACCAGACAAAAGCTAATTTATCTACTGCTGAGGGAGAAATTGTTCCCTCTAGATTTGTACCTCCACTTCTAGGAAGTCATAAGATAAGCAATGAAGTAATTTAAAAAGCAGGTGTCTCTCTTTATTTTTTCAGGACCCTGCCAAGAGCCACAAGGCTTGTCTGTAGTGGAGATCGTTGATCCCCCTGCAGAGTCCTGGGGACAGTGCATAGAGATACACACACCCCCACCAGGGTCACAGGGATCAGGGATGTGCTGGCAGACAAGCGGAGCTGCATTGCCAGTGGTGGTGTCAGCTGGACCTTTAGCCATTTTAAATCATCTGGGGGACAGCAGGCAGGCTAGGGAATGCTGGAGTGCTAGGGGGTCAGCAAATGGACAGCCTCGTGCAAGGAGAACCCTGCTTTCCCAGGAGCTACTACCAGAGGGGGTGCCTTACAAGTGCAGCACCCCTATCTCTGCACCACCCCTATCTGTGCACATCCCACTCTCTCCCCCACCTGCCCTTCTGCCCCCTAAACTCCTCTCAGCCTGCAGCCTTCCCCCCATCCTCCACTACCACCCTCTGTCCCAGGTCATAGCTTACACCTAGCACCCAGACACCATCACGGAGCCTGCACCTTTCATCCCTTCCTGTACCCACATTCTCTCCCAGAGCCCAACCTATCACCTTTCCTGCATCTAAACTCCTCCCAGAGCCTGAAACCACTCCTGCACTCCAACCTCTTGCCCCAGCCCAGAGCCTGCACCCAGCACCCAAACACCCAGAACTCACATCCCTCCCTGACGCAAAACTCCCTCCCAGAGCATTAGGAAGGTGGTGATGGGGAAGCTTGACTGGGGGAGGGTGCGGGCTCTGGGCATTCTGGCCACCACCAAAATTTCTGCAAACCTGCTGCCCCTGACTGCAGCCTATCTGCTGTGGAAGTGTCTGTGCACCACTGTGGCACCAGTGGAAAACACCAGCAGGTACACATATCTTTGAAAAAAATCTGCATAGACACAGGTGTCTGCCCACCTAGGGTTCATTACAGAATATCACAATTTTAATGCAAATGGTATATCTTTTTTCCCAAATGTTCTCCTGATGTGGCTAATGTATTTTGTTGTGAATTAACCTCTCCATTTCAGATAGAACTATTTAAAAGGGGAGAAAAAGCAATTCTTTTTTGTGGTCCTGGCACAAGATGTATTCTGAAAAGCAAACGTGACAGGCTGATGATGCACACAGCCAGCTTTATTTCCTTATCTGAACAGGAGTAAGCAAAGCATACATGAAGGTACATTCAGAGGCAGTTTACAAGGATGGATAAATATTGGCTTACTCAAAACACTATATCCAACAGCACTGCAACTCAATGGGAGTATTTGTCAGCTATGGAAGGGGCTAAGGGGCTGCAACCAATTCGAGGTCTTTCCGACTTTGTGTTGGGCAGTGGCTGGGACTGCAGTAGAAGCAACACATTGAACTCTCTGGAGAATAGAATGGCTCTCATTTTGCTTAAGGGACTAATTAAGAACTGGCATTGACATATTCCAGAAGGAGTTCTGTCTGGGCTTTGTATAGTACAAAAAAACTGCATGCTAACCGCAAACTAGTGGCTTAAGGCTGGGGTTCTCAAACTTTTGTGATACTGCGAACCTCCTCTAAGTTGCTGATGACCCCCGAGGGGTTGGGACCCACAGTTTGAGAAATGTGGGCTTAAGGTTACAAAGGGGATGCAAAAAAGAAGAAAGGAATGAGATAGAGAAACTGTAAGCATAGTCTTTAAAGTGCTACATTGTCCTGCATTTTGTAAGCATAGGAGTCTTCCTTCTTTATACCAGGCTGTGACTTGAATGCTCTATCTTGCTACTTCAAGAACTCACACTAAAAGAAGCTGATACTAGAAACTATTCAAAACAAACTAATAAAAAAACCCAAAGTAATAGTGAGCCAATGACTAAAAGCACATACAGAGCAGACTGGTAGCAGCAGTTATCACAAAGATTTTCAGCTTACTCCAGTATGCATGTTTTAACAAGGGATTTAATAATCAGTGATACATTGTAAAACACTTAAATGTAATTTAAATTAAACACAAACAAAACTTGTAAATTCACACCAATTAACACAAGACTTATTAGGAATTAGCAAGTGTGAACAAAGGTAATTTAAAAAGCAAAGATAGTACTTCACTAAATATTTGTTAATTTAGGGCAGGGGTAGGGAACTTAAGCTTCAGGAGGCCTGAGTTGCCTGGATCTTAGGGCTCCTTCAGCATTGGGGAGCTCACACTGGCACCCCCCACTGCTGCCTTTTCTGGCCCCTAACTGATTTTTCTGTGGGTCAGTTGCCCCCAATCCAAAAAAGGTTTCCCACCCCTGATTTAGGGCCTATTCTAAGCTCTCTTATGTAGACTAGTACCTTATTTTTGCATAGGGTTGCCAGATGGTTTCAACAAAAATACCAGACACACTTGACGTTACATCACAATCTACATTACATCTTATTTAGAAAATACTGGATATTTATATTTTCTCAATTTGTTTCCTGAACTGAAAGCTCAAATACTGAACTGTCTGGTTCAAAACTGGACACCGGTCAACCCTATTTTTGCAAGCAGCATTGAAATAAGTTATCATTCAGTGTGAGTATGAAGAGCAGAATCTTTAGTTCGGTAGTTGTAATTTACACTTAATTGTATTGTGATACATATAATGTACTAAATGTTCTGAAAAATATTTTGTAAAAATAATTAAGCTTTCCAAATGGGATGAAGGGCTTGACTACCAACAACTTAGCTCCTGGCAAAGCCTAGTGTGGATCTACAGAGCACTAGCTTACCAGGCACTAACTTGCTTTATGGATGCTGCTACAGCAGCTTTGCTATTTGAAATGGGAATTCACCATCATACCCTAAAGAACTTTTAATACACGGTAGAAGGGGCTACACAGAGTGTTTTTAGTATATGGACGCTAGTGTGCTGTAGATTTATGCCCTGTTTTGCCATGCATTAGCTGGTTGGGTAGATAAGCCCCTCATTACAGCTGTCTGATTATGAATCTTCACTGAGAACAGGGGAGAAATTGCCGTGTTTATGTGTGCAAATTATAAAATCATCCAAGTATTAAAGTATGGATTAGTCAGGCTCTTACACTACTGTGATTTTACTTGTATTTGCTTGAAGTTATTAAGCCTTAGAGGAGGGCACTAAATTAGCATATGTATTATTATTTTACTACGATAAAGGAATTTATGTCACATCTCACTAGTATCTTGATACTTTTTACAAAAGGCAAAGAACTTGTAAAATGGTTTACAAAATTATCCAAATCTTAGAAGCTACTGATGTAATGCAGCTAGCCAGTCTTCACAGTGGAATGCTGAGTACTTTGGCCCCAGTTCAGCAAAACATTTGAGGTTTATTTTAACTTACTCCTGAAGTGCTTTATTTTAATTTTGGAGACCATACCTTTTCCTCAACAGTATGCAGAACCAAAATGGAACTTGCCTGATGTAGTCAGGTAATTGATTTGGAAAACTGGTACTGGTAGTATTTTGCTCCTCCACTGGTCTCACTGAATGGGAAGTACTGTCTTAATTAATTCAATGTCCACGTTAGCTCCCTAGTAGTTCTCCTAATAGGATCAAGACCTTTGAAAAAGTATGTGGCTTCTGGGGGACCCAAGCAAAAGATATACTATTATTTTCAGTAAAAGAATATGAAAAAAAATATTGGCAAATTCAAGTACAGTCAAGATCAGGACCTCACTAAAACACTGTTGTGCATTTTATGCAACTTATTCTCTGGTAAGAACTACATGAACTGTACAAGAGTAATTGGTCCTTTGCTTACTGTGGGATAAGTGATAAGAGCAAATAGTCTACAATAAGTTCACTGAAAAAAACTCTAATGGAGTATTCACAAGATGAATGCAACCATCTCTGTCTTTTTGCCATGGGGAATTAGAAGCTCTTGTGTGGAAGATAATACTGTATCTACCTCTGACCTTGTTTTATGATGTAAGAGTGAATCTGGATGTTGACAAAGTAAAGCAGTGTTTGAACTGTCACCACCCATTCCATCAAAGTAGAACAGAAGAAGCAATGCACAGTAGCATCTCTAAAAGCAAACAGAAGATGAGTTGCAAGGGGTATTTTCTTTTTTTAACAACATATTAAACAAAACAAACCAGACCAGAAGAAAAACTAATTGCCTACATTTAGCAAAATTATGTCAGCACATCAGATGTATTGGTTGACCCTAACAACTTGAGACAGAAGTTGTCTGAAGCATTTGAAGTAATGTGTACATATACCGATTTCTCTTGAAAGTGAGCATAGAAAATGAGATTCTAGCAAAAACATATGAGAACATAGTCTACAGTCATTTCACACTCAGATTTCCCATTGACAAAGCTGGTAGGTAGGAGATTGAAAACCACGATCTCCATGGTAGCATTCATTGAAATGCTTCCAGTTCCATATGCAGGGCCAGTTACTGGTAGATAGGGTCTCAGTATATGGTTGAGTCCAATAGTTCAGGGAGAAAGGGTTAGATTTATTAAGAAATGGGGAAACTTTTGAGCAGGGGGGGAGCCTATACAGGAAAGATGAGCTCTGTCTAAAACAAAATGGAAACAGATCGCTGGTACTTAAAATTAAACAGGTTGTAGAGCAGTTTTTAAACTAAGGGCTGGGGGAAAGCTAACAGGTATGGAGGAGCACATGGATCAGACAAAGACATCCCTTAGGCAGAGGTGGAAAGTAACTAAGTAGAAATACTTCATT